>NW_028227258.1:11505000-12090000 GCF_978045245.1 Mus caroli | reverse complement strand
TAGGATAGAATATTAAAGAGATCACTTGATTGGGTCAAGCCCACACACATTAATTTAATCTTCAGTTCACTAAAAAATGAAGCAAGTTGTGGGTGGGGATTATCATCAGTCACTGACAGTACACTCAGCAGACAAAAGAAGACAGGGCATGCACTGGCTCAGCCATTTCTAGGCTCATTTAGCTTCCACCTGCCACAGTGTGCATGCGTGTGTGTGTGTGTGCAGATATGGGAGCAAATGTATTCTCCCGAATTTGGAGTCTGAAGAATAATCTCTGGCTCAGACACAATCCACTTTTTCTTATGCGTAAGCATCTTTTGCTGTCATGGATTTCACCAGGTTATATTGATTGAAGCCCAGTGAGCCTAGGAAAGATGCCTATCTCTGCCATCCCAGCACAGAAGTTCCAAGCATGCCAGTCTGCATTGGTTTTGACTGTGAGAGGTTTGGGGCATGGAACTTAGGTCCTCTTGTTTACATAGCAAGTATTTCATCAAGTATGCTACCTCAGTAGCTCTTTTACCTGCCACCAGCTTTAAGAATTAACTTTACACATCATATTTCTCAGTATTCATGAGAATAATAATAAATATGGCAGAAGACCAGATATTTAAGTACTTTATTGACTTGATACATATCATAGTAACAAGTAAATTATGCTATTATGTATTTGATATAAATTTTGAGATTAGTATAACCATCATAATAACAACTGAACATATCAATACAAAAACAAAATTGACCAACAATTAGTATATAGTTTGTATGAAATCAAACATGTGAGTGGAATGCAACGTTTTACTGATGCATTTCCAGTTTTCTTCATGACTGCATAAATTCTGTATTATTTATGGCTCTTAATATATGTAATCTAAACAGAAATATCATTTTACCATTAAGAATGCATGCATGCTTAGCACTTAGTAGTCTTTGTTTGTTTGCATGTTTATCTAAGGTAAATGATAAATGTGTATATGGAAATTTAAAGACAAAGAAAAAGAAAAGAGAAAAACCTCGACCCTGGAGGGCTAAGTCCTTACAGAATGATTAACACAAGCCTTGATTTGGTGTGAATGCACAAGTTTTTATCCTCTCATTTTAAAAATGTTTACAAGTGTAAAGAAAGGAAGAAAGAGAGAAAGAGAGAAAGAAAGAAACAAAGAAAGAAAGACAGACAGACAGACAGAAAGAAAGAAAGAAAGAAAGAAAGAAAGAAAGAAAGAAAGAAAGAGGAAATTAATTGTTTTCCATTGTGGTGTATTTTATTGCCCTGTCATCTGCTCAAATAACACTTACCAAAATGACTGTCATTTTTAATGACTTTACCTATGGAATAAAACACAATAACACTCATCCTACAGCTCACACACTTTGTGATCTGCTGGAGTCAATTCTACAACAACAATCTGTAAAGTCAATGCCTTATTGAAAGGCATCTTCCTGAGAAAGGCAGAAGGGGAGATGAGGTTACTAACTCTAACTTCTTCAACAAGAAGAAGAAGAAGAAGGAGAAGGAGAAGGAGAAGGAGAAGGAGAAGGAGAAGGAGAAGGAAGAAGAAGAAGAAGAAGAAGGAGAAGGAGAAGGAGAAGGAGAAGGAGAAGGAGAAGGAGGAGGAGAAGGAGAGGAAGAAGAAGAAGAAGGAGGAGGAGGAGGGGAAGGAGGAGGAGGAGGAGAAGAGGAAGAAGAAGAAGAGGAAGAAGAAGGAGGAGGAGGGGAAGGAGGAGGAGAAGAAGAGGAAGCAGAAGAAGAAGAAGCAAAAGCAGAAGCAGAAGCAGAAGCAGAAGCAGAAGCAGAAGCAGAAGCAGAAGCAGAAGCAGAAGAAGAAGAAGAAGAAGAAGAAGAAGAAGAAGAAGAAGAAGAAGAAGAAGAAGAAAGGTAGTCACCTATTCTTTCCAAACAAATGGGAGAAAATAGTATTTTTTTAAAAGTAGGGAAGTAGTGATGTTGGAAGTGAATAAAAGAATCTGATGTCACTGGGAATATTCAGGTCATTCATTTTAGTGTTCTGGAATCATATGGTTTCTGCATTCTGATTTATTGAATAACTTAAGCTGTTTTTACACACTGTTCCTACTCACAGAGGCATATGAAAGTTTTATATAAAAGTTTGCCTCTGTGGCCATTGCTAAAATGCTACCTTCTTGCTCTAACTTGGAAATTTTCCTCAGTAACTTTACTTCTCAATTGAAAGGAAGACATATTTTAGAATCTATTTTTTGTTACCCCCTTTAAACTAAGTGTTCCTTTCTAATACAAAACAGCACTCAGTGATCCATGCAGATTTCCATTTATAATATTAATAGAAGACATGTTCCATGCTAATCCACCTCATTAATATTAAAGGAAGAACTCCAAGCCTGGCGAGCACTTAATCACTCGCAATTAGCACCTAACTGCTAATTCTACGGAGGGCTCTTAGGGAAGGCAGCAGAAGTTGCTCTCCCATTTGCTAAATGTTAGTTGATGTAACTTAGAGTATTTAATTCTGAGAAAATTCAGCAATTAGAACAATCCAAGTAGCTAGACAAGTTTAATTGATCAGCGGAAAAATAAAAGAGTCACCAACTGAGAGCAACCACACATGGACATTTTGAAAATGTCCATGGCCCAGCCATCTGGCTCATTTGCTGTGTGGGGTTCTGTGTCTTTCTAGGCCAATCAATTTGGTATTCAGGCTGAGGTGAACCAATGTCCAGTTCAGCCTACCTTCACACAGATCCCAGCGTTCAATTAGCAGAATGGGAAGGTTGTCTGGTACAACTCCAGCTGAAGCAGCTTGGTTTCTCAGTGTCAACTCCACCCGGAAAAGGAAGCACCTGTGAAGTTCCTACCTTAGGGAGGAAGCAGTCCTTGACTGAACATCAGTCTTTCATGCCGAGGACTTGAAGGACTGTCATGCCCAACTTCACAGGGTAGCCCAGCCTCTCTGCTTTCAATACACCTATAGTCTGCTATGCGATAGTCTCTCTTTCCTAGCTCCGAAGGCTGCCTCTTCTATGCCAGATCTTACTGTCAGTTCTTCTTCTTCTTCTTTTGAAACTTCTGCAGCTATAGAATAAGTGCTAAAAGACTGTTATAAGGCCCTGAAGGGGGATTGCTCACAAGTCACATGGGCCTGAATGAAATAGATTTCTATCTACTCACCCTAGATCATTGACCTAATTCTTAAAGCTGTTTCCAGCGCCATTGGTTTTTTTTTTTTGGAAGAAGAAAGGCTGAGATTGGCAGAAGCCCTTACAAAGCAGCAGGACTCTGTGAATTGAGCTGAAGGCAGACCTGTCCATCTCTTCTGCTCTTGTCATTTACTCAATTAGTAATGATAGAGTGCCCCCAGGACACACCACACCAAATGGTGACTGCGGCAACCTTTACCATCAGTTCTACTGCCAAGTTTAGCAAATTAACCAGATTTAACTGAGCACAATTTTGACAGTTTCTAATTACTGGAATAAGGTGGTTTTTTTTTAAGAAAATATATTCCTTTATATAAAATGAACAAGAAACTTTCTTCTGCTATCTCACTCATTGCATGAGTGCTGTCAGCTCTTGCTGTGTGCCTCACTGCTCTGGTAGCTGCCGTCCCACTACCCTTCAATGTACCATTCCTCAGGAGCTTGACTTGACTTCTATTCACATTTGATAACAAGCCCATCTGTTACCTTTGCCAAATGTTAGCCTTACTTCCCAGCAGCGCTCCAGATGTGTGTGGGCACTACAGCTGTGTAGCCATTACATTTACCATGGAGGAGAAATCTGTTTCCAGCCTTCAGCCTTTCAATAAGACTTAATCCTACCCAGATGTATTTAAGTGCTTTAGCCTTTAAGGGTTTGGATGAAAGAACATGGGTAAAGCAAGAAAAGTCATCACGTTAGATACATACCAGCCATGAGGTTGCCTCCTGGCATAGAACTCTCCAGAAGCCACATTCTATGTGAGGCTTGCTGGAAAACGACAAACATATACAAAAGATTAAGTAGTTAGTAGCCGTTATCTTAAATTAATCTCTCTGAATAGTAAATCATAAGGACCAAATTTGAAAGTTACAGAATCCACTGGGAAAGTCCTTGGAAGTTGATGAGGGGAACCATTGAGAAAGCCCACAGTTGAGATCAATGGTAGAGCAGAGTCTAATTTGTGTGTAATCTGCCTATGAGTTTGCCTAAGCTAAAATACTGCTGCTTCCAGAACAGTTTCCTCGCCTGTGAATTAGTATCTTAATGACATCCTTACCTTTGGGTTCTGTAAGGGCTGTCAACATCCATGATCGTATTCCTGTATGTGCCTAGACACACCTCAAACCCAGACAGATTACAAAGGGTTAACCCTGTAATTATTTTAGTCAAACAATTAGGTAGATGTCTTCCCATAGGCAATAGCTGAGTATTAACTCCCTCTACCCCACGCAATGACTTTAACAACAACAAAACTATAACAAAGTAGTAATTAAATATAGAAAAAGTCATTACATACCATTATGTAGGGAATTTGGACATGTGGGATTAAGATGAATACTGTCATGAACCTGAAAAATGTAGGGGTCAAAGTTTATGGAAAGGTTGGAGAGAAGGAATGATGATGTTTTATAATCTAAAAAAAAAGTATGTTATAATTAAATTTTTAAGTACACAAAAAAAAAAAAAAAAAAAAAAAAAAAAAAAAAAAAAACCTGTCATTTTCAGGAAGCCCCGAGCAGAACATTGACATGAGGGTATTTATTCAAATTCTGGTGTATCTGTTATCTCAAAAGAGTCACCGTATTATAACTCACTCAGTGTGTTCCATGCTTAGCATTTTCAACTTGACTAGATTCAGGATCATTGTGAAAACACAGGTTTTTGTCTATTAGGCTATTTCCAAGAAATGCAACTGAAGAGGAAACATCCACTCAGATTGTAGGCAACGGCCATCCCATAGGCTTAGTTCTTAATCTGACAAAACAAAGGAGGTGAACTAAGCTCACCTTTCAGGGCTCAGTGACCTCTGACTGGGGGAGCAGTGTGCACAGCTGCCACAGTTAAAGGTACTCTCAGCAGCATGCCCTTCCTACCATGACTGACCCACTGTACGCTTCAAACTGTGAGCTAAAATAATTCCTTCCTTCCTTCCTTCCTTCCTTCCTTCCTTCCTTCCTTCTGTCTGTCAACTATTTCATCACAGCAGGGATAAAAGGGAACTAATACAGAAAATGCAGTGCTTGTGTAGAAAAAAATGGTGACAAGTATGAGGTCTTTCTCCTTGGTAACATTTTTGATCAACAAGAGTGTCAGTAAATACAAGTCTTAGATGTTGGAGTTCCAATTCAACCATGACTAAAATCATCTATGCCACAGAAGCAAATTACATACCTTTCCTAAAGGTTGGTTTCTTAATCCACAAAACGGGAAAGGAGGGAACGCCTATGTTGTCATGGCTATTTTAATAGAAAAATTATTCTCTAAATGCCCAGCTAGCTTTTTGAAGTATAATGGCATTGGTGAAAGGACAACTATACACAATATTCATAATAGCTTTATTAGTTTTCTAGTATAGTAAATCACCTGGATTGGGTAACCTCAAAAGATCATGTTGGTCAGAAGTCCAGGCATGAAGCGGATGAGTTCTTTGCTAAAGTACGAATGAGAGCTGGACTGAGTTCTCATATGGACCTCAGGTCTACTTCTGAAATCAAGGATGGCTATGGAAGAATTCATGTCCTTGTAGCTACAGGTCTGGGGATCTCCACTTCCTTGCTAGCCCAACTTGGAGCTACTTTGGGGTCTTAAACACTACCTCTATTAGGCTACTGTTGTATCCTTAGCTTAGCATTCACAAATGTTGATTTGAATCTCAACATCAAATGAAGAAACAAGATGAGTAGCCACATTCTTATACAGGCATCCTCTACCTTCACGGGCTGCAATGCAGTCATCTTGGCACTGGATCATCCTTACACCATTCCTGTAAAAACAGAATGAGATTTGATTCTATAATAGGTTCCACTGCATCCTTTCCTTTTTGAAACTTAACTGACTTGGGAACTTAATCATATCTGTAAAACCCTCTAGATTAGTTTTAAAAAAAATGTAACAGGAGAATATATGTTTCCAGTGGGGATGAAGAATCGGGAGGGATTTCTTAGAATTTTGCCTCCCACTATCATCCTAAGATGAGTATCTCTATTTTTAATTTTTGAAGAATTAATTTCCAGAGGTGTAGTTATTTTGTCCATAGGCACTCAGGTAGGAAATATTTCTAATAAGAATATTTTCATGGGATGTCTGGCAATACTTGGGGTTTGACTTAATAATGTAAATGTAGACAAGTCTATAGTGCATCTTGCTGGCCCCGGTTGAAATACAACAAGCGAGGAAGAAACCTGCTAAAGAGTTGAGACAATTGCCTCGGAAGTCAGTCCTGGTCATTCACTGAGAATCTAACCCATTGTGTCAAAGACTCGTCCTTGCTGCTTCTGTGTCTGCAAATATATATGAAAAGAAGGTTTCTTTTTAGGAGAACATTTCTCTGATTCACACATACTGACTTGGAGACTCTCTTGCTCAGGAGAAGGTGTTAACCACTATCCTTGGCATCTATTTATTTAATGTTCACAGTTTCTAAACCTTCTGCCTCCAAACCATGGCTGACAAAATATTTATCCTAGGATGGACCAGCATCTCCTCTAATTCTAAGACGGACTTCAGTCTGCTGCTGTACTAGGATCATTTTCCTCCAGTCAAGATTGCCCACTTTAGACACAAGATTGAATCTTCCCTCCCCTCTTCTTGCTTCTCTATTGGTTTGAAGGCAGATGTGATGCCTACCACCAACACAGCCATCAGAGAACACCCTTGGGTAGCCAAATGTTGCAAATACTAAAGTGATTCTATTCCTTGATTGCAAGACCTGGAACACTTCCATCTCCACCTTAGGTATACGAGAAAGATGCATCCCTGTCTTGTTTCTACCACCACATCTGCCTGCTGCTCTGGAATACCAAGTGCATCTTTATCCTAATGCACAGTTGCCTGGAACGTTGCTTTGGCAGAGTTGGTAAGTTGTACACACCCTGCCTGTTGCCTTAGAATCCTGTACTTCTGTTTCCCCTTTGTTATCCGGAACATGCCTTTTGTGATGTAGCCTGTCCCCAGAGAAACAATTCTTACCCTGAAATTCAGTGCTTGATTCTTCAGTAAATAAATTCTGTGTTCAGTAAATAAACTCAAATGGAAGTTTCTGTGGTAAACATTTGTTTCACAAGCAAACACATATGAATCGAAATGTTTCTTTTCATTGTTGTGGGCCAATATCCATTTGCTTCCAGGCCATTAGGGACTGCTGAACAGCTTTTGTGAATGTTTCTACAGGCAGCTGGCCACTCCAGTCTCTCCCATTGCCCAGGAGTTTCCATTGTTCAGGCACTCCTCAGGGACATGTTACCTGTCTGGTAAAAAAATGAGTGAATGCCAAAACTACCCTGTACCTAATGCAGTTAGGACTGGTATGAGTGCATGAATGGGTGCATGTATGCTTGTGTGTGTGTGTGTGTGTGTGTGTGTATTTGAATATGTGTGTATATCATTAGTCTAGAGGTAGTTAGGAGTGTTCCTTGTTAGTTTTTCCACTTCATTTTGGAGTCTAGGTCTCTTACTGAAACTGGAGCCCTCCAATTTGACTAGACTGCCTGATCAGCAAATCCTAGGGTCTTCTTCTGTGTCTGCCTCCCTAATACAGGAATTGCATGCTTCTGCAACTAACTATCAGGATTGGGTGGGTGGATGCTGTCAGATTTAAGTCGAGGTATTCCCATTTTCGGAGCAAGCACTTTAGTAACTGAAAAACACTGTTTTTAGCACTACTCGTTAATAAGCACATTAGCCTAACTATGATGTGTGTATGTGTGCCTATACCCCAGGACTCTATGATTGGGCAAAAGATTGCTGCAACATCCAAGCATCTTAGCTCAATCAGCCAGCTCCTCCACTCACTCAGAGTTGCCCCTAAATTAGCCACAGCTAAGGTTATTTGCTTCTTCATGTTTTTGCTTTTGTTTTTGTTATTTTAGCAATAATGGGTGGTAAATTAGGCCATGGCCACCCTGACTGTTCTAAGCAGAGGTAATAAGCAGTCAGTCCCTAAAGGTATCAAGAGTCCTCAAAGTACAGACACAGCTGAAGGAAATTAGCCCCCTCACTATCCTTTGCACACACCCAAACACCAGAAAACTCAACTATCAAGAACATGACTTTCTTCTTTGAAAATGTGTAGCTGGTCACTGATGGTGCACGCCTTTAATCAAAGCACTGGGGAGGCAGAGGCAGGCAGATTTCTGAGTTCCAGGCCAGCCTGGTCTACAGAGTAAGTTCCAGGACAGCCAGGGCTACACAGAGAAACCCTGTTTCAAAAAATCAAAAAAAAAAAAAAAAAAAAAAAAGAAGAAGAAGAAGAGGAAGAGGAAGAGGAAGAGGAAGAGGAAGAGGAAGAGGAAGAGGAAGAGGAAGAGGAAGAGGAAGAGGAAGAGGAAGAAGAAGAAGAAGAAGAAGAAGAAGAAGAAGAAGAAGAAGAAGAAGAAGAAGAAGAAGAAGAAGAAGAAGAAAAGGAAGGAAGGAAGGAAGGAGGGGAAGAAACGTCTGTAAAATAATACATAAATACACATCTTAGCAGCCATCTCTTATCAAAACTGGAAAAATCAGAAACTCAGAAAATCCAGAATTAATAGTAAGTAACTTTTGTTGGCATTTACTATAAGGCAGACTTTACTTCTGTTTTATCACTTAAATTTCACAGCTTAATGAGAATGACAGACGATACATAAGTAGTCGGTGGTATTTGACAGATACAATATTATACTTAGTTGATTAAAAACCAGAGGTAAAGACAGAGAGAGAGAAAGAGAGAGACAGAGATATCTTAAAGAGATAGATTATATGGCCGATAAATGGCAAAACTGGGTCTCAAAGCCAAATAATTAAGAGAGTCTACATTATAATACAAGAACAAAAGATAAGAGTTTTTATTTAACTGAAGAAAAGGGATGGAACACATTAAACCAAGGCATGAATCCTGTATATTTGACCCTTGGGAGTGTTTCACCAGAATCTTGGACCTTGGCATTATGGTTAGCTGCGAGTCTACACAGGTACAACAACAGTGTAACAAGCATACCATGACCTTAGTCCAAGATGTATTCATTTATGGCAAGTCATTGTCTCTGATGCCTGGTCTGCACTGTCTTCAATTCTAGCATGACCAGTGGGGAATGGGCTGGGTATTGCTAGCAGCTCTCTGCTCTTAACTTGCTCTTACAGTGAGAGATCACTTACTCTCCTCTTAGTGGCTCTAAGGGCCTCTTTGATGGTTTCACAGACTTATATATATTCGATCCTCAGCCTGTGGTTGTGCAATTTCCAAAGTGTCTCCCAACCCCACTGCACCTCAGCAGTGGTTGTGGTTTGTATGAAATGTTGTTGCTAAATTAGTAAGAGAGAAGAGGGCGTCTGTGAGGCTCTCAAGTCCACAGGACTTAGGTTTGTGTCTGGTACCAGTGCCTTTGCACTCCTGTTATATTTTGTACAGCTGACTCCCACAGCCTTATTAGCATTTAATTGATGCTAGATTAAAATCAATTTACCATAATGTTTCTAAACTTTCTGCAGTCTTTACTGTTACTCAATTAGAAGTTCTGAAACCTCTCCTGTCATCATGACTCTTCCTATTTTCTTGGAAGAAATTTTGGAACAATGGTATCCCCTTCAAATTGGGTTTGGGCAGCACGCTTTCTCGTTGGCAGGACCGTAGTGTGTGGAGAAATGGAGTCAGAGTGTGATAGGCAATAAGCTGTGATTTAAATCTTGGCTTACTCTCAAGCTCTTTAAACACCCTTTCTATCCCTACAACTCTCATTTAGTGACATCTCAAAGTCACTCCTTTTTCATCTTTAGCACAATGGATGTGATCTCCAAATGTGTTTCTGCAAAGAAGAAAAAAAATTAACACGCTCAGACCTGGGGAAGCTGTTCAATTATTTTGATTGTGTTTCTTGAATGAACACCTGATTTCTTAATGGGCCTAACATTCCAGGTAGTTCAAAGGAAAATTTTAAAAAATCATAAATGCACACAGCCAACCTGTGAGTCTTCTCCTGTTGGCCCTGCTTGAAAGGTGATAGAGTTTAAAACACTCCTATTGTTTAGTTCAGCTTTGAAAATTAGGAGAAAAAAAATATTCATTCTGGGCTGGTGAGATGGCTCAGCAGGTAAGAGCACTGACTGCTCTTCCAAAGGTCCCGAGTTCAAATCCCAGCAACCACATGGTGGCTCACAACCACCTGTAATGAGATCTGGTGTGTCTGAAATCAGCTACAGTGTACTTATATATAATAATAAATAAATCCTTTAAAAAAATATTCATTCTAACAGTACATCAGGTAATCTCTCCAGGGATCTTTCAGAGAAGAAGTAAGTGTGCCAGGCAAGGCCAAAGTCAGGCAGGTCTCCTACTTAAGACTGGGGTTGTTAACTTTGCATCACGAAAAGAAAGGAAGAAGGTAGCATCCCATTCCAACCACCAAAGAACATTGCCTGTGTCTTAGGCACCAGACTGAATAAAAAGAGGCACTTTGCGAAACCAATTGGGGGATTTTTGATCCAAATTAGCACTTACAAGATAGCTAGACATAGAAGGATCTTTGTGCTTACACTTAAGACTAAATGAACTACCACTTACAAACAGATCACTTCCTGGAATGTTGTAAACATGTTAGCACATATATGTAAACAAAACATATGAGCTATTGTCTCTCTGAACTCAATGATTTTCCACATGTATTTTAACATGTCTTGCCAGTCTCGAGTGCCTACTGCTTTCAGTGATCAGGTCAATTCATTGAGACATCAAAGTATCCTAGGTAACAGGCAGTTTGGGGCCCAAGGAGGTGGTAGAATGACTAGATAGCTTAGATAAATATTTCTAAAGCTAAGTAGCAAGTTCCTTTACCCTCTGATACAGTTGTGCCCTTATAAGAGACTTCATTTTACCAAAGGAGAAAAGGAATTTGAATTTATTTGATGCTTTATAGAATGCTTGGACAGTTTCACCATTTGTCAGAGCTTTTACTTAATGGCCATCCTTAGCCAAATGCTAACTAATACTTCCTTTATTTCCTTTGGCTTTTTTTTTCCTTGTTTCATGTTGTAATGCTGGGAATTAATCTCACAGCCTCCAAGGTTCTAGGCAAGGACTCTACCTCTAAGCTACATTTCCAACCTCAAGTTTGGCATGATATGGAGGTTCTTAGTGGTCTCAGAAAGAACTTTAGGCTTTGTTTAAGCTCTTATATTAATGATATTAAGATATGCAAGATAAATACAGACCTGTAGAAGCCAAACGGATCAGGGGCACACCCACACTGAAACTGGGGGAAGTTCTTGATTACTGATGCTACAATGAAAGTGAGCTTGCCACTGGCCTGCTAAGTGTCATTCATGACTCAAACTTTGTAACTTCATTCAAATATATTATGTCATTAGTCATAATAATGTCTACTTTTTCTTCAACGCAATGGGATTTTTAAACACAAATATTACAGATATATTACACCACACTACAATGTTTAACCAATACATTTTCACAAAGGACAAATAAAAGGATAAATAAAATAAGCTTTGTGTTTCTTTCACATAAAAACTGTATCACCATGGGGAAATCACACAGTGAGCCAACTATTTCCTCAAATCATAATCTTCCAAAGTTGCTCCTGAAGCCAGAACTGCCCAAGTGGTGGGAAGAGAAAGAAAGAGAGCTTGTGACAAGCACACTTAAAGAAATATCTGTGGAACTGCATTCAACATATCTACATCGGAACATACATATTGTTCAGAAAGCCAGGAAGGCCTAACCAAGGTCCAAAACAGTACATAAATAGTCTATATGTTCTACTACTAAATAAAAATAGATGGGTAGATGTAGAAAGTCTGTTCATAATGACAGTAGCTGCCATAACTATGTGACTACCAGTGTCTGAGATGCTTATCCAAGGATTTTTGGTGACAATGATTGATAAAGGAAATTTCCACATCTACTGTGGAAGGTGACCAGCACATATTTTGTTACTAAACATTGCTATAATTATGAAGTTAGCACCTTTTGCTTTCTATTTCTATAGGAATTCTGTGCAATGCAGCAACACATGTATAATAGTTTGTTAAACTGAATCCTGCTAAGTTTAAAAGTTATGAGATTTCTCAGTGAAGTATATTAATACCTTCATGCTTGGGAGGGAAAAGCAATGGAGATGAAATTATTATTTCCATGTGAAGTGTTTCCCCTATGCTCATGCACTTGGACCTCTGAAACTTATAGCTCTTTGAGGGGGATGTTGAATTTGGGGGACATGGTGTCTACCTGGCAAACATAGGACATGAGATGCTGGCTTTGAAGGTGGCATCAATTTCTGATTATGAATCAGCAGTTTGCTTCATGATCCTCCAAGATACTAGCAGGAAGTCATTTTCCAAAATCTCCCATCATGCCTTCTACGAGTCTGAAACTCAACTCGAACAAGCCTACCCTAGCTTAAGTAGTTTTTCTCAGGTGATTTATGATAGCAACAAGAAAAGGAGCAATACAGAGGGTACCCAGGGTGGGTTGACTTTACCATTCACATTTGTGAAGTGTCTGTCCCTGTGATTACACGGCCTTCGGACAAACCCCTCCATAATTGAAAAAACCTGAACCACTGATTGTTTGTTTTGGTTACTAGGAAACTCAGTACACTCTGTAGCCTAGTTTTATAAATTTATAGGCAAGTGTGTAAGTCTTTCTTGTTTATTATCTGCACTATTTCCTTCATTCTGATTTATTGAAATTTTATATGATTTTTTTTTCTATTTCACCTGTAGGAATGGTGTGTGCATAAAAACACAAACAAGTGTTGAGGTTTCTACCACTGTATGGCCCTGCTACCTGCATTCCTTTATAATTGCCCATGGAATTAAACAGACATGAAGAGAGCAGTTTTTGCTTCCAGTGAGAATCACTTTAACTTCTAAAATGATAGGAGACACATGAATGAGTTTTCTCCCTTACAAAAAGACATGGATGGAAAGCTGTAAGTCACTGAGCTGAGGACTTATCCATGCCCTCAGAACATCCGTTTACCTTTCTCCTCCTTGGGAGAAGGTAGGGCTCACATGCCTCACTGTGTTTCTATCTGGAGACTGGGGATTCTGCTTATGAGAAGGAAGTGAAATGCCTGTCATACCTCTCCTAATGTTGAACTGTGAGGGTTACAAACATGAACCCCAAATGTGTGCCTCACAATACAGGTTTAACACATTTGTTAACGAGGTACCTGTACCTCTGGCCAACACTAAACGAACTAATTTGTATTGACCATGTGGGGCTTTGTCATGGATGAAACCAGTTGAGACCTTTGGAATGGTAGATAATCAATTTAGTCTGATTAAACACAGTTCACATCTTAAATTATGCAAAATACAAGGACTCGAGAGTCAAAGCTTAGGTAGATGGAGACTCGAAGGCGCTCTGCTGTTAAGCCATAGAGAGCTGTAGGGAGACAAAGCTATTGGGATGTGATTCCTAGCTGAATAGCTTTGAGAAATTCTGCTTACTTAGAAGCAGATGATGATTCATGCTGCTAAACTCAAAGAAGAAAAATAGTTTAATGATTTAGATTACAGACATCAGTATTAAAAAAGAAAAAAAGAAAAAAAACCTGAAACATAAAGCCCCTTCAGTCGATAACAGGACAGTTTTGTAAACCACTTAAGGCTGTGATAAAATCCTACTTGACTGGCCCACGAGCAGATGTGACAAGTTGAATTTATTTCCTCGCTTACCAGGAAGCTTTGCAGGAAACTCTTAACATATGGTGCCTTTCGCTTCCATCTAGAGCTATAAATGTTATTGGAGAAGGACGTTCCCAAGAGTAGTAGGTTTCTGACGGCTCTGCCAAATGGAGTCCAAATGATCCTTCTGTGGTTCTGAATTCCCCGAGTTCTTAAGAGTTGGCAACCCAGGGTCTCTGATCTAAACACAACTCACTAATTTAATTATTTTATTATAGATTTGTGGAAGCTCTTTCAGACCAGTGACTTAGCATCTGCATTGTATCTAGCTGTACAGGAAACGCAAGTTAGAATGGTGTAAATATTTTGTTTCTTAGCTGCTTTCATTTGAAAACTTGGACGTCACTTCACACGGAAACCAAGCACAAAAGAATGTGAAGTCAAGATAAGTCAAATTTGCAGGAAATTTTCTCATTTGCGGAGCCTTACATGTTGTTTCTGTGTTAGATGTAGATACAGCATTTATCGATACATGATGGGGGAGAGTGTTGTGTAATCATGCAGAAGTGAAATATTATTAGTAATAGCAATTGACTATCTTATGTATAGCTCAGTAGACATGATGGCTGAGTATGGAGGGTACAAACTTGCTTAGTGCCTCTCTGAAACATTTTATCTTAATAGAGTAAAGGGTCAAAAATTGATGCTTTGACATTAGAAAGAAGCTGCTACCTGAGGCAGCAGCCTTCTCAGATACACATATAGTGCATGATTGAGTAAATGTATCGAGCATGCGTAGAAGTCCAGATATGAGTTATTGCTATTATATAAACATATCACAAGTTTTATATTATAGTGAGAACATTTTGAAATTTTAATTGTAATTTAAGAGCTATCTTAGAAAAAACAAAATTTCATTTGAGTATTTGAACCCAAGGTAGTTCTTAGCACTAAAAAGAGAATAAACAAGTTATAATATACCAAAGGCTTTATATTTTAAGACACCTAATTAGAAAAAATTAACATGAACCAACCATTTATACAAAACCATTTAAATATAGTTTTGAAATTATACTTTGGGCTAATTTTTCGTATATAAGAATTCCTAATACCTTACTGTTATTAATGATGATCATTTAGAATCAATACCCCTACTGTCTTAGGGTTGCTATTTCAGTAAAGAAATACCATGACCAAGAACAACTTTAAAAGAAAGGGGTTATTTCACTCACAGTTACATATTACATTTCATCATCAAAAGCAATGAGGGCAAGAACTTGGAGACAGTAGCTGATGCAGAAGCCATGGAGGGGTGTTGCACATTTGCTTCCTCCCCGTGGCTTGCTAAATCTGCTTCCTTATAAAACCTAGGACCACCAGCCCAGGGATGGCCCCACCCACAATGTGCTTGACCCTCTGCCATGAATCACTTATTAAAGGCATGCTCTACAAGATTGCCTACAGCCAGATCTTATGGAGGTATTTTCTCAATTGAGGTTCCCTCTGACTACTCTAGCTTGTGTTGACACAAAACTGTTCAGGATAACTACTTAAATAATTATAATTAATCTCTCTTTTCAATGTAATATCTTATTAAGGTCAATTTCCCCTTCTACTGTTGCAATTGTTTTATTGATTGCCAGTAACAAGATGGAGAATTTGCCTTGGAAACAAACCTCTCTTTAGGCATGCCCACAAGAAAGTAAACAAAATGCCTTCACTGCAGGATGAAGCTCTAACCTGGATGTGGATGGCACCTTCCCATGGGAAAAGTAAGCAGAGGGCCAGCGTTCTTCTCTCTCTGCTCCATGAATAGGGATGGAATGTGAACAGACACCTCCAGCTCCTGCTGACGTGTCCTCCTATCATGATGGACTTCTTAACACAGAGATGAGGCCTCCCTCCTTTAAGTTGCTTCTTGTCCAGTATACCATTCTCACAGCAACAAGAAAATTAACTAATGTGATAGTTAAGTAGATTACTTCACCAGCAAAGAACGCATCAATAATTTTATAGAATATTTCCCTTTTCTATTGCTAATCACTCTTTGTAAGAGACTACACTCCTAATTTCCATTTTCCTAAACACTAAAATTAGTTTTAGAAACACAACCCTCCTCTATCAATGGCATAGAAAAAAAGAGTTCAATGTGCCATGTCTAGCTTCCTGCATATGCTACAAAGCAGATAAATGCTTAAGCTAAAGCTGGGGGGAATTTATATAAACAACTGATTTTATTATTAATATGAAATGAAGATAAAAATATTCTGTAGTTTATTTTCTCAAACATTACTAGGATTGTTTTCTTTAAAGCCAAATGGGTGTTTTCTTAACAGCTCTTACCAAGATACCTACCATCACTCATTTAATCTTATTTTCTAATTGTTTGTATTGAGTCTAAAACTAATTATACATTCTCAAATTATTCAGAAGAAAAGTGACTTCAAATATTCAGTGGTTTGATATTCATCATGACATGGTTAAATAATCAAAAATAACGCAACTTCTGACTGACATTACCACGTGGCCAAAGCCTAAATTTTAACTCATATAATTTTCTATTAAAAAGAGGGCATAGAGTCTAAAATTAAATGTTGTTGCCATTAGCTTTTTCAAACTAAACATTTTCTAGACCAATGGCCATTTTAGACCTAAGAAGAGGTTTTGTGGGAATCTAACACAGAGCCACCATTTTGTAGATGAGGCTAATGAGCTCAGAATGCATCTTTCAGACCTCAAGAACTGATAGCATATCGATACATAAATTTAAATCACCGGAGTTTGGATTGGTTTATACAGACATGTGCCATAAACAGGCCAAACGTTTCATATCTATAGTCCCTGTACCTTGGCTCCTAAGAAGTTATTCATTCACCTTGTCACAATGGTTGAGTGGAGATAATTTGAATAAAATATTGGGATTTTTATATAAAAAAGACAAGGGCTAAAGGGACCACCAAGCTACACCACATCCCACTTTGCATGAAGAGTATTTACTTTTTATAATTAACAAGGGGTGAGCTGCCCATTCTATATTTTTGCAGGCAAATACAGACAACCCAGAAAAACAAACACATACATATAGCCACACACACATGCATACACACAAACACATATGAAATAGGAATAATAATAATAATAATAATGGTGATAATAATACATACATATAGCCACACACACATGCATACACACAAACACATATGAAATAGGAATAATAATAATAATAATAATGGTGATAATAATACACACATATAGCCACACACACATGCATACACACAAACACATATGAAATAGGAATAGTAATAATAATAATAATTATTATTATTATTATTATTATTGTGACAAGGTGAATGAATAACTTCTTAGGAGCCAAGGTACAGGGACTATAGATATGAAACGTTTGGCCTGTTTATGGCACATGTCTGTATAAATCAATCCAAACTCCGGTGATAATAATAATAAATACAAAAGAAGAAGTTGAAACCACTTTAAATGAAATTGCTATTTTTCTTGGGCATGAGCAAGTTTTCTTCAAGTCAATGAAGGTTCCTAAAGTTTTCGAACATTGGATTTTCCATAAAGTAAGTCAGCAAATAAAAATCACACATGTAACTCTGCACAGGAAGTTTTTTTTTTTTCTTTCTCCTATTTCCTTTAGCCTTCCATGCCATGTCATTCACATTGGTCCCTACAGTGGCCATGTCGAGCCTTCTGACATTACAACAGGATATTGCCTTCTACAAAGTTCACACTGGTAAGGCATACAGTAAAGTCATCCTGCTTTAAAAAAAAAGTCTCATAATGTTGAAAGTTAGTTTATGATTATGTGTTGGGTCACAGTCATAGCTAGTCTAGACTGCACACAGTAGGTACATAAAGTGTGGACATGCATGCTTATCCTTATAAGAATGAATTCTTTAGACAGTGAAAGGGTCAGCAGTGTCTTTACAACATAAATGACTAGAAGATAGCCCTCTAGAAACTTAACTTACAGTTATTTGACTCCTTCATTTCTATTGGTATAAAATTTAAAAACTTAAAAAACAAAGTTCAACCAGAAAGTATTTTTTATCTGCAGCAGATAGGACAGAAAGGAGTTGAGGTGAATATTTTGTCTCCTAAATATGATTTATTTAGAACTCTCTGTACAGGGTCTGGAAATATTGACTTATTATTAATATTTTTGGTGCCTGTGTTCTGCTACTCTATGCTTGCCCAGGCTAAGAGGAGATGTAGAAAGCCATTGTCTAAGGTTGCTTCTTTTGTTTGGTTGGTTTGGTTTGGTTTGGTTTGGTTTGGTTTGGTTTGGTTTTTCGAGACAGGGTTTCTCTGTATAGCCCTGGCTGTCCTAGAACTCACGCTGAAGACCAGGCTGGCCTCGAACTCAGAAATCTGCCTGCCTCTGCCTCCCAAGTGCTGGGATCAAAGGCGTGCGTCACCACTGCCCCGCTTCAGGTTGCTTTTTTGATACAGTCATCATTCATATTGCTTACTACACATCCCCATCACACGTTTCTGTTTCCTGGGCCCCACAAAATGATGACTTTTCAAGCCTCTGGACTACTGCGAGTTGAAGATAGGTTAAGAAAAAAAAAAAACCTCTCAGGAAAAGTTGACCTGTGGATTATCTTAAAACATGCTGGCAACCCCAAAACAAATCCAGTAGAACACAAACCCAAAAGAGTCACCATTAACCTGCCGTACCAGAGAGTATCCCAGCCTGACTCACACTCAGTACCTAGCTTGAACTGCTTAGTCAAAAGAGGGATCACATCCAGCATAGTATGGAGGGAATCTGCTAACACCCAATCAGTGGGATGTGCAGGGTGCTTCCTGGCAGGTACTCCGTCTCTAAAGTGGGGTGTGCTCTCATATTGTGTGCTGTAACCATCAGTAAAGTCAGGGACATCATACACTTATGTGTTCCTTTCATTCTTGTTTTCACTACAGTCAACAATTGGGGCAATGAGCTTGCACACTCAAATGTCCACGCTGAAAATTGATGCTGTATCCCTTTATTAAGTGCAAGTTGATAAATGTATTTACAAAAGTGAAGAGAATTACTGACCATGTGTTTGGTGTTGATGAAGGAATAAACCAGGTATGTAAGTGAGCCCACAGATGCCCACAGTCCTGAACATTGAGGAAACAACTGAAGCATTTTAAGCCGAAAATAAATAATAAAACTCTACCCTGGACCCAGGGAAACAGTGTTAAGGAGAACCTGGTTATACAGCTAGGCAGTGCCCAGGGTTCTCCTGACTACAGAGTTTTCTCTTGGCGATCACAGATAGCCTGATCAATTCTATGCATTGTCATCTTGATAAGATCTAAAATTACCTATGGAACAAACTTCTGGGTGTGTCTGCCAATAAGTTTCTAGTGTGGATTAATCCAAATGGGCAAACCACTCTAAGAGTGAGTGGGGAGAAAGAAGGTGCGATGAATGGGCCAGAGTCCCAGACTAAGATCAAAGAAGAAAGCAGAGTGCCGGAACTTGTTGCTTTTTGTTTCCGACAATGAATGCACTGTGAGCAGCTACTTCATGTTCCTGCTGCTGTGATGGGCTGTACCCTTGAAATAAACCTTTCCCTGGACAAGTTTTTGTTTGTTTGTTTGTTTTTAATGGGAGATTCCTGGAGTTTCTTGTAGTAATGAGCAAAGAAATGAAGATAGGTACATTACTAAACTACTCTATATACTCTTGATGCATCTTTAAAACCAACGCGATACTGTTTACTGTAAAGACTGAGAGAATTCTTTTCTTTTCTTTTCTTTTCTTTTCTTTTCTTTTCTTTTCTTTTCTTTTCTGTTCTTTCCTCTTCTCTTCTCTTCTCTTCTCTTCTCTTCTCTTCTCTTCTCTTCTCTTCTCTTCTCTTCTCTTCTCTTCTCTTCCCTTCCCTTCCCTTCCCTTCCCTTCCCTTCTTTTCTCTTCTTTTCTTTCTTGGTTTGTTTGTCTGTTTTCCTTTTTTAAATTATTTATTTATTTATTTATTTTTGAGACAGGGTTTCTTTATGTGTAGCTTAGGTTGTCCTAGAATTTGTTCTACAGATCAGGCTGGCCTCAAATTCACAGAGATCTTTCTGCTTCTGCTTCCCAAGTGCTAGGATTAAAGGTGCATGCGACTACTGCCAAGCAAGGATTCTTATTAAGTGAAAATATTTTAAAAATACTCTCATTAACTGCTGGAATTTTTTTTTTAAATGGCAAATGCTCCTTTGATTGCCTCTGTGAAACCTGGCTTAAAAACCAACCAAGTAAACCGGAATAGGCTGGTAATAGTCAACCCTACCCCACATCTCCAACTCTAGTATTATCACGCTGAAGCTTTTCTTCCATCCAGTTTGAATACAAATTGCAACAGACTTTGCACACAAATGCCTATCATTAGAAGTCTCATGTCTCTGCTTCTAATGAAATCTGTTTCTCAGCCTCATTATTACCCCTCATCCCTTGATAGCTCACTACTGTCGCAGATCATCAGCACCTCTTCTGGCTTCATTTGCTTGCCTAAGCAGCCTTGACGTTAGGGTCAGTCATTTTATTAGATTGTCACACTCTCTTGGCCAAGAGCTGCCATTCTAATCCCCAAGAATGGGTAAGTACAGTCATCTGCTTTGTTGCCTCCCAGTCCGGGGCTGCCAGACACTACAGAGGAAAGTCACAGAGACGGGTTGCCTGGTTCCACTTACGTGTGAGTTCTCGGCAGTTTGACAGAACTTGTTCTCATGGGTGATTTACAGTCTTTGGTCTTTTCAGTGTCAAATCCAGTACTCCTCCCCACCTTGGTCCAAATGGGACACATGGTTCCAGGAGCTAAAGAAAGTCAAGTCCAATGTTTGTTCTTTCTCATATCTAAAATCTCAGCTTTCCATTCTGGTCCCCTCTCCTCTCAGGCTTAGCCTGCCTTTCCCTTGAGCCTGTAGTCATTTTATCTCTAAGCTTTGTTTCCTAACTAGGTTACTTCAGGTACTCAAGGCACCATGTTTTGTCCTTGACCTTTCTTAGGAAAGGAAAAAAAAAACCAGACTCAACTATTGTTTCTGCTTTCTCGCCATTACCCCATTCAGTGTCTTCTGTTATCTCAACCATAAATAAATAAATAAATAAACAAACAAACAAACAAAAAGTCTGGTGATGTGTTTAGGTTCCTCCTTTCTGTTCTGTGGAAGGTGACTGAAACTCCTAACTTGGTATTGTGGTGATCCCCTCTGTGTCCCTATCAGAAATGGCCTCCTCGGATGCCTGCCTACTTTCAGTGGTAGCGGATCTTACACAAAATTGAGATTCGGAGTCCACAGAGTATGTGCTCCCTATACCTCCTGTGCTCCTTCTGATGACCTATACCACTTTCATCTGGACAATTTCTCTCACATTTCTGTTCTATCAGAAATTACTTTCCGAAATGACTGAAAGAGATTAATACGATTTTCCTCTTACTGCTTCTCTTTCAGTTAATAATATCTTTGTGCTCTGGGATTTTCAAATCTCTCAGAATTTCCTAATGTATCTTTTATTCTTAGCTTTTCTCACCTTTATCCAATCGAAAAGGAGCCCATGCTCTTCCCTTTATAAAACCAGAGATTGCCAGCTGCTTGCTTGAACTTGGAGATCGAGGGAAGGGGTTGGTGGGCAAACAAATCACACCTGGCTGTTTTCCTCCAAAAGAAATATTGCCAATATCCTTGGCATCTGATTAAAGAGAGTAAAGACCAGGGTCTCAGATTCAGAGAACTGTTCGCGCTGTTCATGCACAGAATACAAACTGTTCTGTTTGTAGAGTATGCTTGGGTTTATACGTGTGATGTCGCTTTATCTATATAATTGAATTCAATGTTTTATAAAATGCTTTATAAGGGCATGCTTAAAGGCATATACATCTGACCTATGAATTAGTTCACTGGGAGGAAATACAGGCTAAATAAATACTAAGCAAAAAATTTTGGTCAGGGGCTGGCAGAATCGCTCAGTGGGTAAAAACAGTAGATAGCAAGTGCGATGACCTGAGTTTCACCCTGGAGACCCACATACTGGAAAGATAGAAATGACTCCCACAAGTTGTCTTCAGACCTACACACACACACACACACACACACACACACCAAAAACCACACAATACCATATGAGTACATGCATACAAACAACGTAACACACAATCTTGAAAAGAATTCACAAATTTCTCTTTTGAATATCCTTTCTCCTTAAGTGCTTCAAGATGTATGTTACCCAGAAAATCACTGAGGCCACCAGGACTCTAAAATGACTGGCATTCTAGGAAAGCTTCTTATTTCCCCTCACTTACAAGTGTGCTTCAGGTAAGGCAGTTTGAGGGGTATTTGGAGTTACGCACATATGGGAACTTAGAATAATAAAGGTTTCCCAACACCCTTAAATGACCTAAGGAAGCAATGTATAAGATGACAGAAGTCAAGAGGTATGGTCTATAAAGTTTTTTACTTATAGATTGTCTAACACCATCAATTCTGAATTTAAACACATACATACAAACACACACACACAGAGACAGAGAAACCAGGACAGAAAGACAGAGACAGAGAGAGACAGGCACACAGGGATGCACACACACATATAAAATGTCTCAGGGTATCCAAGTTCTATGCTTCAGTATTTGAGTGCAGGGTTGAGGGTCAAATCAAGAAGAGTTTGGTATTGATTCCAACTTAGCTATTTACTGCCTGTGTGACCTGGAGACATATCAAGATCTCTATGGATTACAGTTTTCCCACTTACAGTATGGTCGTATCAACTACCTACCAAAAAGGTGGTGTGATTAAGAGGAAATATATTTGAATAACAACTTTGGAGACCTGTACACATTTAACAAATGTGTGTTCATACCTCTAAAATGCACAGTGTGGAGCCTGAACCCCAGCTTCAAAATCTTCTTCAGTGTGCACACTATACATGTTCTGCATTGCTCCCACCAGGCTCTTCTTATCCATAGTGATGGCCTTAAAAGATGCTGAGGAAATAGGAAAGGTGGCACATTTGTGCAGTATGATTTTTCCATTGTCAATGACTTTGTAGAATTTACTAGATATTTGTGGAGCTAAAGCGTGACTATTAGCTATCTAAAAAAATTGAACTCGTCCCCTTTTAACATCTGGCCATCTATGGAATAGCTGGCTTGTGCTTCAATTTCAGGTACTGTTCTTCAAGGGAAATTCTCTAATACCTCATTTATTTTTGCTACATTTTAACTTTTATTAACATGTTAATTACATATATTAGTGAGATAATGGGATGTTTCCACGAATGGACTAAGCACTGAGCTCATGCAACCATCTTTTCTTGGAGCTTCACAACAGCATCATTTCACTCCCTACCCCTAGTTAGCATTATTCTACTTGGAAGTTGACGGGTGCGATTGCCACACAAGAGAGAACATGGGGTACTCTTATTTCTATGTCTAGCTTATTTTACTTAATATGATATTTTAATTAGATTTATTTGACTGTAAATGAGAGGGCCTCATTTTTCTCATGGCATAATAATACTCATATATATATACATATATATATATATATATCATGTTTCTCTATTCATTCATCTATTTATGAGCACTTAAGTTGATTGAGTATCTTCGCTATTATATCTACTGCCCCCCAAAACAGAAGTCTGCAGTATCTGTTTTGTGACTGACTTTAATTCCTTTTAATATACACTAAGGAGTATAATATATGGATATTATAGTATCTCGGTTTTTGTTTTGTTTTAAGAACTTCCATGTGATGACTATTCTTGGTTGTTAAGCTGACCACATCTTTAATTAAATAAAACCCAAGTAGCTGGGTATACCCCTCAGATTATTTTCTCAAATAATTTGATGTGGGAAGATCTACTTTAATCTGGGCCATCTGAGGTGAGAAAATACACTTTTAGTATGGTCCACGCTTTCTGGTGGTCCCCTCCATAAAGAACATGGAAGAAAGAAGCTTTTCCCTCTTTGCCTGCTTGCTATTACTGGCAAGTAATTTCCTACCCTGGCATTAGAGCCTACTTAGGAATTCTGGAGTATACTGGAATGGTTGGACCAAAGCCTGTAAGCCATTCTAATAAATATGTATAATACATATGATAAATGATGTCTGTTTATATGTGATAAATTCATTCTATAAGTTCCGTTTCTCTAAGGCAGTGGTTCAGAAGCTATGGGTTGCAACCTTTTGGGGGTTACATATCCGATATTCTGCATATCAGACATTACAATTCATGACAGTAGCAAAATTATAGTTATGAAGTAGCAACAAAAAATAATGTTATGGTTGGGGTCACTACGACATGAGGAACTGTATTTAAAGGGTAGCAGCACTGGGAAGGTTGACACCACCGCCCTAGAGAACGAATACATTCCATATTGTCTTCCCTAGTACTTCCTACTACTCATGGTGGTCCTCCTGATAGTATAAGAGGCTCTTCCCCCACCCTTGCTGCATTTGTTACTTTTCTGCTGTTGTGATAAAAACACCGGGAGGAAAGGCAACCTAGCAGAGAAAGGCTTTACTTTACACCAGGCCAGGGTTCCAGAAAGCACAGAATGGCGTGGAAGGCGTGGTGACAGTAAGCTGGTCACATTCTCTCCATTCACAGGGAGCAGAGGGAGAACAGGAGAAGCACTTTCTCTACTTGCAAGGCACCTGCTTAAGGTTCTTTAAGGTCCCTGAATAGCACTACCCACTAAGGACCAGGTGTTCACACACCTGAGCCTATGAAGACATTTTCTTTCAGGCCACCATAGTTGGGTTTCTGGTGTTGCTATCTTTATTAAGTATTTTGACTTCCTTGTATGTTCTAGATATGAACGATGTCAGAAGAAAAGCTAGCAAATATTTATTTTACCAAGCTTACAGGTTGTCCTTTGCTCTTCTAGTTGTTTCCCTCGAAATGTAAGAGATTTCTGATTGGATTAAGTCCTTTTTATCAATGGCATCTGCTTGAACTTACATGGAGTCGAACATGCCCCTTGGGATATCTGGCAAGTTCTTGGATCTCCCAGCTCTTGAGTAAACCACTATACCTCACCTATTCTGTAGAGTGAAGAACACCTATTGAGCTCAACGTGAACACCATGATAGGTCATTTGGCATCCAAGGTCATCCAGTGCAGTAGTATATCTCCTAAGTCCAAGATGTGGGGATATGCAGGGTTCACTGATGCCCAGACCAATATAAACCCTTTAAGTATCTTCTCAAGACAGATTTAGGTTACAGAATCCTGGAGCTTGCTAAGAGATGATGTTAATTCATTTCTAAAGCATGAGTACTATTCAGACTCCATCTGTCATCTAAATCACTCCTGGTTTTAAAGGCTTGGTCTCTAATGCATCAGTGTTTAGTACTCGGTGATTGAGTTGTAGGGGTGCAAATCCAATAAATGAATTAACTATTTGGCTCAATCAAAGCCTAAAATGTTGGTGAAGTTTTAGAGGTTAGATACAGTTGTGAACTTACAGGAAGCAGGTTTCTTAGACCATGCCCTTAAAGAGTGTACTTTGTTCACATTCTGTCTGTCTGTCTGTCTGTCTGTCTCTGTCTGTCTGTCTCTCTTTCTCCCTCTCTCCCTCCCTACTTCCCTCTACCACTGTCTTTGCCTCTGCCCACCCCACCCACCACCCACCCCCGTCTCCCTCTCCCTCCCTGCCTCTTGCTTCTACATAAATCAGGTATAGTTTCTTATTCCTACAGGATGGCCCTACTCTGATCTCTAAAAATTTAGATTCCCCTTTCTGGAAACATCAGTTACTGATAAGTTCAGAATTCAGTGGCTTGAACATCCATTCCTAATTCAACACAGCCTGAAGTCCACCCTGGCTTCAGAGATTCCCATGGAATTGGCTTATTATCATTTTTCCTCCTACCTAACCCCATCATCTTTGCTGTCATAGCCACTGTTCCTTGTAAATAAGGCATCTGCATGTAACACTCCATTTCAGAGTCTGTTTCCAGGGAAACCTGTTCTACTGCATCCATTATCATCAAATAATGGAAAATAATTGGCAGGATGTTTTTACCAAATAACTTGAAAATTAGAAGCTTTCTACATAAGCTCAAAGTCCAAATTTAATCCACCAAATGCTTTGAATTCCTCCTCATCCAAAGGATTGGATTTATCTTATTTTATTCAATTTCTATGTGTGCAAAAGGAGAAAGAATGTAGAAACCCGGGCATCCAGGAAACCGGACCCTATCTTGTCCTTATAGATCAAGTTACATAAGGCAGGGCCAGGGAAACTGACCTTCTCTCCTTGCAAAGCTGCTTGGCTTTGCTAATGGTGCTTGTGGTTGGAATGTGCGCCATGCTGACATGGCTCCAGTTGCTTGGATCTGTCAAGAATGCCCCTGGCTGAAACATGGGCCACATCAAGACTGATATATGGATGAGATTGTCTTCTTCAGCTGAAAACACAGCAGGACTGCTTGTGTGCATTTTAAAGAAAAGAGCTATATTTGAGCACAGGGTTCTGGTCCAAGATCAAGAGGTGTCCTGTTGTAATGTGATTCTTGCTGCGAAGCCCTAAGGTAGCACTAGTCATCACAAAGTAATAGGCAAAGTATCCCTGTGTTTTCCTGCTGGCCAGTCCATTTTCTATAAATCCACCTATCTTGAACCACATAGCTTCCGTTCTGATGACCTTTCTAATCCTACTGAGTCCGCAGGGACCCCATTTGTAAACACCGTAGTTGGGTTTACTCTCCCTGTTCTTAACGTGACTGAAGATTAAGCTGTAATATAGATTTTAGGGAATAAGGTAATTTAAGTGGAAACTATTAGATTTTATTTTTGGTTCCTGGACCTCTTTTATATAGCATACGATGAATATTTCCAGCATGACGTCACATTTCCAAAGTCTCATCTATAATAGTCAAGAACCAGTAGTACTATGTGTCTGCCTCTAGTACAAGGTGCACACAGTCCACGTCAATCATAGGCGCAGCACTGGGATATTTCACCAGTGAAGAAGGCTGCATCATAAGACTTCTCTGCCCTAAGTACTCTATAGAAAGCATCTAGTTTCACCACCTAAAACAATTCCATCCCAGAAATCTGGACCTAGGGAGGCTGGAGGATTTCAGAGACAACCACAAGGCCTCTTTACAGTTGCTTTGACAGTGACCATCCTGTGCTAAAGACACTCATTTTCAGTGTTTTCTTCCCTGGCACATTTTCTTCCACTACAGATTTTCCAAATGTTTGTACTAAATCCTCCTTTGCGCTTGAAATCAATCAGAAGCACCAAGCCAGCTATGTCTGTACCTTGTTTAGAAATGTCATCTGTCAGATAAACTAGCTCATCACTTTCAAGTTCAATCTTCCATAAAATCTGAGGTCATGGGCATAGAACATCTCAGTTCTTTGCAATTGTGTAAAAGGACAGAGTTTTCTCCCATACGCAATCAGATCATTTCCATCCGAGACTTGTTTCCTGTCTCCTTGTCACCAAAGTCTCCTATAACTCACAGCGAACACCATTCTAGGCTTTTTTAGACTTCTCCTCTCCAGACACAGTTCCAAGACGGCCAGGAAAAGTTATGACAATGACTCCACTTCTTGATACCAGTTCCCTCTCTTTCTTAATTTCCCATGACTAAAACAAAATACCCAAGGCCAGGTATGTCTATAAAGAGTTAATATAGCCCACTTGTGGGTTCAAATGCATGACAATGTAGTCTGCTGAGAGTGTTCTGGCAAGTAATAGCACAATGACGGGAGCACTTACAAAAGAAGTCACATTACCAGACAAGAAGGTAACGGAGCTGGAGAATGGCCAGACTTAACCTTGAAAGCCAAGTCTGTTTTAAGAACTAACTGTTCTAGGGACTGTGTCATTCACTCCTAAGGACATTCCCTCATGAGGTATGTTTCTGTTTGTTTCTTAGCTTGTTTGAAAGCACATAGAATTGAATTCATATATGCTAGGCAAGTGCTCTACTACTGAGTTAAGTTCACAGACCTCCCTCTTAAATAGCCTCAGACTTCCCGCTAAGCACCAGCCCTTGAAGGTCTTACTACCTATAGTCACCATCATGATGGGAACTAAATCTTCCAACACATAGTCCCTTGGGGAATGCACTCAAACTATCCATAGTGATAGATGTTTCATAAGCTCTGCAACTGGTATCAGATGGTGTCAAAGAAAACTGGCAGCAGTCAGTTGGGCATCATGGGTAAGCAGAACATGCAGTAAGTTAATTAACATACATTCTTCCCTCTAGCTAGTCTCTACCGATGCTCACCTGGTGAGTTTAACTTTGTATTTGTCAAGTACTCAATCACCTAGAAGCCGGAGTGCAGACAGTTGTCACCTGTTACCAAGAAAACAAAGTTTAGATGAAAACATTATCAAACCCCTCCGCTTGCCTCGTAACTGCTGTATGAGTTCCTCATGGGAGAATACAGCTCAGTGACAACAAAAACATACTTAAATAAAACAATCCAGGGGCTGAGGGGATGCATTGGTGGGTACAGTGCTTGCTGCATAGGCATGAGTGTTTCCTGTCGATCCCCTTCCAGCACACAGAAGGTAGAGGTGAGTAGAAACAAGACAGCCCAGTGACTTGCTGCCCAGCAAAACCAGGCACATTAGCAGCAAGCTTTAGGTTCAGGGAGAGACCTTGCTTCAAATAATCATGTGGGGGATGATAGAGAAAGACACCTGAAGACAATGTGTGACCTTCACACGGACACACATACATATTTGTGCAAATATCACACACACACAAACACACACACACACACATCAAGAAAGAAAAAAATTCCAGTAATATAGCCAAGAGGGATAAAATAAAGCCATTGTCTAAGCAACCAGATCTTAAGTTCTTTGTTTTCTGGCACCTTGTACATTAAAACAAAACAAAAAATAAAATAAAATAAAACAACAACAAAAAAACAGATTTAAGTAACATTTTGATTGGACCTGATTATTGATATGTCCTGTATTGGAGATGAAATCATACATTTCTAATATATTTGTGTCTCTAAAATTACAGTAATAAATCCATGATATAGTGTCATAAACTGCTAAAAATATTTTTTCAAAACAAGAAAAGTATTTGAAAAGAAAAGGGATATCTACTCTGTATTTAATTTTTAGCCATACTTGTTTTGAAGTATGTAGAGGTGATCAGGCATAGGGTGAAGAGGCAGATGGCAATCAACAGTATTTTAGTAATTAACTGTAGATACTGTTCTTTGATATTATATGATACAATGGCTTTAAAATTCAGTCTTAATGTAGAGTTCAAACACCTGTTGGAAATTCATCACATCTTACTACATGGAAAATTATGTGACGTGACTTTAACTGTATCTTTTACTCAGTGTTTACTTTTGTAAATATAGATTGGTAAACTGAAACCATTGATAGATTTACTATTACCGATTTTCTAAATACTGACATTTTCTTGTTTTAAAAATAGAAGAATTCAAAAATACCTCAACAGGAAAGTGAAGGTTGGGAGTCTGATCTAGTACTAGATTTTCCTTAAAGCCTGGGTTGTATCAGCTGCCAGCAACCCTGTATTCGCTCCTGCAGAGACAGGTTTACCAAGTTCATTTCTAACAGAACATCTGCCAAATGGCTAAGTGTGAACAACCATATTGTTCTGCCAATCACTCTCTTAAACAAAAATGACATTCCAGGGAAAATGTCATTGGTTCTGCCCCACCACTCAATGGTTAGTGGGGCAGCCAACAGGCCAGCACACAGTAGGATATCACTTTGTTTTTACATACTTCCTATTTTGTCATACAACATTCTAAAAGGAAGACAACAAAACAGAAACTGATTTAATTAAATGAATAAATCATTCTACTGCTTTAGCCTTCAGAAGAGGGGGATGCAGAAGCATTTTATTTTTGTACCAGTAATACTGTACTCACATGAAACACAAGGACCAATATTAGGGCGTGGTGTTCTGCCTTTCATTCCTGAGAGGCCCAAGCTCTTTCACTCCCTGTCACTGTCCCACCATCTGCACAAAAACAAGCCCTGAAGAATTAGCAAATCTGATCTTGGTAAAAAGTTTTGACCCTCAAAACTGAAAATGTCTCGGTTGCACCCAGAAATCGGTGACTCACATTTTAAGATCTGTTGTACTAGACTTGTATTGGTCTGAGCACCAAAAAGCATTAATTTGGTAACAATGGGTATTGAGTTTCCAACTTTACAGGGCTGATGAGAGGGTGTAGGCTAAACTTCTAACTACTCCTTGTGTTCTAAATCACAACTGGAAATGGGTGGGATATAGAAATTCAAGAGAATTATTAACTATCCATAACACTGCCCCTCCATGCCACAGCAACAACTGTACAAAACATGACTATCGAACCTTATGAAATGTGTCCACCCCTGAAGTAACTGTGGCAATGTAAATCATCCAGTCTGTTTCAGTCTGGCTTGCTCTCTGCCTCTAAGGTTAAGTAAACACGCAATGAATTGCAGTATTCTCTACATCTTGAAGGAAAAAATAATTGCGCCAATTCTCTTCATAACGCTCTATGTAGAACCCCCCCCCTCAATACTTTCTGATATCACACTAATCAAAGACCACAGCATAAATTTGCCTCCTGATACTCATTAAATCCTTGTGGAATGGCTACTTGGGATGCTCATTATAATAACCAGGCATGTATTCAAACAGATTATATGTCACCTTTCTTGTTTCTTCTGGCTAAACAATCCCAGATATTAACCTTTCCGACCAGCCCTTATTTTCCTACACTTTTATCATTTCTGTTGCTCTGTGTTGGACTCACTCCAGTTTTGCCACATTGCTCTTAAAGTGTTTGAGAATAAAACTAGACACCATCCTTAATAAGGTCTTCAGCATTGCCAGCAGAGAAGAAATACGACTTGCTGGGCTTGAAATGCCATGCTCCTCCTAATATATAAGCATCTTAGGCCTTTAAATAACAGCCTCGTTTTGCTGACTGGTTTTCTGTCCTAATTCTGCAGTTGTTCTGGCCTTCCTGATGGGGTAGTGTATAGGGTATAGACAGCCCCTCTTTAATCTCTGCTGTTTGTAGCTGGCTTCTGACTGTCACATCTTGCCTTTGCCCCGTTTACGTTCTTCTGGCTTTCCCTGCCAATTTCCCTAATTTATCAAGCTCATGCTGAACTATTCCTGGCTCCCAAGTTGTAAGCAATACCAACCACTTAATGTCATTCACACATGTTCCATTTCCATCAAGTTAGACATTCGTTTAAAAGCTCTGCTTGATGCGGGGCACATTATTTTGTAGTTAGAGAAGAGAAAAGTGCTGGAGCTAAAACAGGCTTCCCACTGGAACCTCTTCCCTACTTTTTCAGGATGCCGAGAACACAGAGGTGTTTTTTTATGTCACCCATAGTAGAAATTAGCACATCCCAGTTCTGAGCATTAGAAAACTCACCTCCACCCAGTAGGAATGAGCTGCAGCTGCATAGAGAAAGTAGGGATTAATTCCTTTATAATAAACCCCAGGTGGGCAGTTAAGGGGTTAAGGTGCCAATTCCAGGTTTTCACCAGGTTGTTTCTCTACACTGCTCGAGAAAGCTGCCTTCACCTGCAGGTTCAAACTGAGCTGTACACAGCCGGGCAAGAGGACGTGAGTGGGAACGGAGCGTGTGGGCCTCACGGTTTCCTTTGTTTGAGGGTTTCATATGTGAGTACACTATCTTTAAATAATCTCTACTCCTCAGTCTTCCCCCTCTCTCCCCTGACTTTCCTGGTGTCTCCCTCAACGTGACCCTTGAGTGCGTATGTTTAGGGCTGAATACTAAGGATTGGGGGCCCTGAAAAAGAAAAAAGAAAGCAAATAAAATCATTGGCCCTTCCTTCCTCAGCAGTCAGTACTGTCCAAAGCTCTCTAGCTCCTCTAGGAAGTGTTCCTCTACCCATGTGGACATGGTGACTGGTGTGGTCTGCGCATGTCTGCATAGGTAACCAATGATTTTATTGGGAAGTTAAGGGAGCTACAACTCGGTCTGATCAGAACACTGTCTTAAGCAGTGGTCAGCCTCGTCCTTGGGTGTCACACTCTTTCCACTTTTCCTCTGTTATGTTCCCTGAGCCTTGGGTGTGAGGATTGGGTTATAGATATGCAGACTGCTGCTGGGCAGCCCAATATCTCAAGCCCAGCTCAGGAAGGACAAGGAATCGCTCCTACTTTCGTTGCTTCTGCAGGAAAATATTATCGACAAAAGGTGCTGGGAAGACCATTGAGATTATTAGATGATGGAAAGGCAAATTTAGAAAAAAAAAAAAAACAACTGGTTTATACTTCTGAAAATCTAGAGTAGTTTAATTGGTATCGTCTATCTTTTTGACTGGTTAAACTGAAGGTCATGAAAAATACCTCCTTTCTCTGAAAGTGAATATTAGCCTTGTTCATGAGGAGAATTGTCTTTGGATTCGTTTAGTCCCTTCTGTATGAATAAGTGAGTCAAATGATACCTGAGGATGACGTGCCCTTCTGCAACATCACTCTTCCACTGTAATCACACCCACCCTTCGTTGTCCTCTCAAGCTGATTATCCAGAACTTGGGTTCCCCCAAACCTATAGTGGTGTCATGTAACACAGCTCCTTCCCACTGGTGCAAATGTGAGAAGGAACCACATGACCCACATCTCGTGGATATCCACGCCTCATCTAAAGCTAATCAATTTCCAGCTCTCCTGAGATCCTTAAAGCTGAGCTGAGTCCTGCAAACATACTGGGTGAGCTTCATCTGCTGTTTAAGAAGAAGCAGGGCCTTCCTTGCTTTATGCCTAATGGAGCAATTAGGTCTTTGGCTTTTTCTGTCCCATTATGGAAAAATTATAATCCCTGTGTCGTTTCTTATGCCTAGTAAGATTTAAAAATGCAGATAAGGGGTTAATATGCATAGTGATCTGTGAGTGTTACTCTGAAATGAATGATTACCGTCAAGCTGAACCAAATGCCTCTTCAGGGAGTTATTGCGTGTCCCATCCTGCTTGCAATACCCCTCTGAGGAATGAAGGAAAAGAATGAGGAGGCCTGAGATAAGGGTTTGAGAAAATGCTTGTTTGTTTTCATTACAGAAAAGAAGCATGTGATTGACAACTGGCAGAAACAGAATAGTCCATGGGAAACATGACCCCAGCAGGGACCAGTATGTGACTGAAAGCCAGAGCAGGCTTCTGGGTCATCACACATTACATCGTTGTTCGGTATTTACTGAGAGTGGACTCTCCCATATCAAGAAATATTCTCTGCCTATTGTTGGAAATGTCACAAAGAAATGAGGGTGTTTGACTCCATTCTTGTGCTAATTACAGAAATAACTGACTTACATTATTTATTTCTAATTTTATTTACATATCTACACAGTTATTTATGTGTTATCTCCACCCTTCTTCCCTCCTAAAGCATATGTGAGGGCTGAGGAGATGACTCAGTGGATGAACCAGTTGCCGCAGATGTATGAGCACAGGGTGTCTAAGCTCTCCCTAGGCCCAGGGCAAGTTAGTTAGATAGCATTGTATAGCTGGGTTTAGTGAGATGCTATGCTTCAGAAAGGCATTTATGCCTACATACATGTGAATATACACATGTGCTCATAGCACACACAAAGATTTCACACCCTCAAAGAAGAAAGTCACATTCAGTGTATAGTGCGGCGGCCTTCCTGCTCACACCAACTGTGACATATTCCAGTGCCTTCCTTATCTTCCCACCTGGCTGTGGTACCTGATTATCCACTAACACATTGTTCAAGGACACAGGAAGAAAGTCTTCTGTTTTACTCAAGAAACACTTAGCAAGGGAGACAAGGACCCCTAAATGCAGGAGATATTTGATGCGAGTGCTAAGCTTATATTGTTGCCATAGCAACTTGGTCATTAAGGATATTTCAGCTTTTTCTATTAACCTCTATTTTCAGAGGTTTATAACTTCTTGATAAAAACTGCCTCCAGGCTAAAATCTGGCATATATGATCTTAGACGTGCCAGGTGTCAGTGAATATATACATATGTAGTATCCATTTTCTCAAAGACCTGGTGAATTTCCAAGTGAATTATCTCATTTCTCACAGGGTACAGATCCATTACATTTTTGTGAACTTGATTGGCTTTAGAAGTTGCTTATGACAACACAACCAAAAGCATTTATAAAATCTCAGGTTTGCTCTTTCCTTTCCTCACCCTCTCTGCAGGGAACGGCCACTCTGATCTTTCTAGAAAATTTGTAAGACACGCCTGCCTGGCTCATGATAAGTTTTAACCTTACTTAAGTAGACTCAGTTACACTGTTTACCTGGAGTTTATAGCTTACTTTCTTCAAAGTATAGGGAAGAAATAGTAACTCTAGCTTATGAAGGACAGGAGTCACAGGCAATACCACAGCCAGCAGCTGCATTCTGAATCCACCTTTTCCACTGCTCAGAGACCCCATTTTCCATGATCCCAGGAAGGGACCCAATTTTCATCAGTTAGAATTGGACAACACCAAATTCAAAACTTCCTCTTTGTTTTGTTTTTATGTAAGGTTAATCTTCAATATCTTCTCCCCAGATCTCTTTTAAAAATTTAAGCCCATAGGAAAACTGAAAAATAATAGGAAAACCATTTACTTAGCTCCTGTGGTAACCAAGTGTTAATACTGGATGGAGTCATTTGAGAGTTGTCAAAACTGCTCATCTTGAGATTTGAATTTGAATTTGAACTTGAATGACTATCTCCTGGACACAAAGATAGTCTCCTATGTGGCCACACAGTGGTCACCTTAAGGCTGTTTAGGATCGATTCCTTTATCTGAACTGATCCATATGTAAATGTTCTCAATTTTTTCATTAATATGCTTAATGATTCATGTGACACTTCAGTGACAAATAGTGTATTATAGTTCCCCAGATTATAGTGTTCTTCAGGACAGACTCTCCCTTAATCTAACTACATGTTTCCTAGTTATAACTATTTTAAAATTGTGTGTATTTCCCCCTATGTTGTACAATTCTCTGGATATCGAAAGGTTTTTCTCTTGTTTTCTTTCTTTTTTTTTCTCTCTCTTTTCAATTAGAGAAACTCCCAAAAGTGAGATTGACATGTTTGCAAAGCTATGTGCTTTCTGTCAGTTGTCTGGATTGGTTAAGGTCTCTCCCCATTGACCTGGCTACTGCTAGAGTTTGAGAAGGATGTTTTCCACACACCTATTGTCTGTCTTAGTTAGGGTTTCACTGCTATGAACAGATACCATGACTAAGACAACTCTTACAAGGATAACATCTACCTTCCCCTACTACCCTGTCCTGTGTTTAAAGTCAATGAGAAACTACAACAGCCTAACCCAAGCAGGATAAGAAAGGGCACAGAGCCATGAGGAATGAAGGTGTGGATCACTCCTCCAGGAAAAGAGCCAAGACCTGCTGACAACCAGGAATAGCTATCACAACTCAGCCCTTGTCAGCTTGACACAAATCATGTCTCATGTCCAAATGAAGCAATAGCCAGGTCACAAATATGCATAGCATGATATAACTATCCCTTGTATAATTGCAAACACATTGTAAATTTAGACTAGGTCAATGTCCCTTGGAAGCATGCTTTTAGTATCTCAACTTAAATACCAATTGATATTCTCTTAATTGATGTTTTACAAACAAATTGCATTTTATAAAACATATCAGGTATGGCCTTATTGGAGGGATTTCTCAAATTGAAAGGAAATAAACAACAACAACAAAGAGAAAACAGAGAACACTTTTGGGTAGCTATGTATCTGGATGTGTGCCAGAGAATTTTATGGCATGAGGGAGATGCAAAATTGCAGCAGGAGGGGTGCCTTTCCAGGCCCATGCCGAGGCATCCTCCATCAGATACCAGTCATAGGGTGGGGTCTAGTATAAAATGAAGTTTGTTTGGGGGAATGGGAAGGGAGTGGGAAGGGAGTAGAGGCAGAGAAAGAGAAGGTCAGAGAGAGAGAGAGAGAGAGAGAGAGAGACAGAGACAGAGACAGAGACAGAGACAGACAGAGAGATTAGAGAGGGGCCAGGGTGTAGAAGGTCAGAGAGAGAGAAAAGGGTCAGAGAGAACAAGAAAGGCCAAACAGTATTTTTATAGCAAACCAGGCTCCTACCTGGCTGTTGCTAGGTAACTGTTGGGTGGAGCCTAGAAGGAATGCTAACATGCCAAAAAACACCTACTCCAACAAGGACATAGGTCCAAATGATGCCTCTCCCTGGGCCAAGAATATTCAAATGACCACACCTACTATAAAGACTGCTGTCATTTGTACCATGTCACTTCCTTAACACCTTACTGCATGATTTGGACCAGTAAGATATTGGAAAAACGTCATGTTTAGCACCTGTTTTGGTTTGCTTATTGATGAATTATCACTTCAATTCACCCTTCTCAAAGAGTCTTCGTACCTGCCTTGTGAATTTGTGGAATTTTTGTGTATTATGAATATGAATTTCCTCCATTCTTCTATATTAGAATTTTTAACATTCATGTTTTTGTCTACAAATTTTTTTTATGGAGTCATCTGTCATTCAAAAAAAATCTTTAGCTTTTTTTTGGTGCAGTTCAATGGTGTCTTTCTTTTTATCTCTTGCCTCCTTGTTTCCTCTATAGGAAGCAATGAGTCCCCATCGTTGTGATTTATATGAAATCTAGAGTAGGCAATAAACAACAGTCTGCAAAAATATTTTCAAGGCTTTCTTGTAGTTTTAATTTATGATCTGTCACACAGGCCTTAATTTTATTATCTTTTACCTGACTATCAATTTAACATTTTTAAACAGGACAATGCATTACGTTGTCTGTTTTCTTCACACTGAATAGGAACACTGCTTTAATCACATTAGACTCTCATGTTTGTTAATATGTATTTCTCAGCCTTTTTTACGGGTCTATTTATTTCTTGATTTGCCTATAACATGGTGACTTGAATACACCTTCCATTTCAAAGATTTATTGAGTGTCACTGCTATCTGCATTCAATCACTTCCATTGGTTGGGTTTCGGCACGTATATATTTTCTGCTGTCAAGATGACTCAGTAGGTAAAGGCATTTGCTGCCATGCCCGGGGACATAAGCTTGATCCCTGGAACAGACAGAGGTAGTGTCCTCTAGAACTGTTGCACATATGCAAGAATATTTTCATCCAGTCAGGTAGATAATAATTGGCCTGTTTAAAGGGAGACTGCACTCAATTCCAGGCTCTCTGGAGTGTCTGTAGGTGAGGTTTATCCATGGACCTGGCAGTGTCACAGGTAAGAAACTTGATTCCTGGTGGGTTATCTTTGTCAGAAACTTATAATTTCTATCCAGAAGTATGCACCAAGCTCTCATCATTTTTAGAATCCCAAAGTTCAACTTGTATATAAACATACATGGACCTTTCACAACCTGATAGACAATGGTTCCAAACTACCAGCTTGGTTCCTTCCTTAACTTTGAGGATTTCTTCAGTGACTTATCTTTTTTACCATCTTTGGTCTTATCTTTCTGCAGCATTAACTAATCTATTACTTTCTAGAATCTGTCTGTCCTTGTCTCACATCTCACCCATGCCAACATGTAACTGTGGAAAGCCCATCCCATCCAAGATGCAAGTGATAAGAGATGTCTGCTAAGGAAAGCCACAGACAGAGTGGGCACTGCTTGGGGAAGGTCATGTGTGCTACCAGCAGTAGCGCCTTAGGGGTAGACATGCCCAAGCCTAAGGGAGCTCATACCAACATGTTACCAAATGTTCCATATATGACATATAGTGCTATAGTATTGAATGTCTGTCTTGATGAGTACTTTATTAGAGTCACAGAACATATGGAGTAAATCTCTCTCTCTCTCTCTCTTTCTCTTTCTCTCTCTCTCTCTTTCTATATATATATATACATATACATATATATATATATATGTGCATATATGTACACATATATGTATACACAGACACATGTGTGTATGTATGTATGCATTTATGTATGTATGTGGTTCCACGTCAAGACCTGGATCAAGAGCCTGTAGTTCTTCCAGGCTTAAGATCATATCAAAGGCACATTGTCTTCCTGCCTCAAGATTGGCATCACAGCTGTGCCCTTCATTTCTGGATTATAGTCCATTCCAGATATAGTCCAGTTGACAATTGAGAATAGCTTTCTGAGGTACTTTCTCACTCTGCTCCATCTCTCCTGGCTATCATCCCAGTCTCTCACTTTGAAATGGGCAAGCTTGCTGTAAAGGCATTTTATGTTACTTTCACAGGAGCGCACAGTTAAGATTATTCTCAAAAGAGACTTTGGACTTTGGATCAGTATTGGGCATTTAAGGAGAACCTAGAGATTGATCTAAAACATGCATTTGAATTATGAGAGAGTCAATGAGGCTTTGGGGGCCAGGCATGGAATGCTATGGACTGAACCCCAAACGCCCTCTGCAGATTGATGTTTATAATACTTGTTTCTCAGCTGTTGGCATGATTTGAGGGAGAACGAGTTGTATGACATAAGTCAATCACTAGGGACAGGTTTTGACAGCTTCTCCTAGCTCCTGGTTCATGCTGTCCTTTCCTTTGTGACACAGCAGGATGTACAGTCAGCACTATATGTCTTCTGCCCTAATGAAGTGGTTCCACCCTGCGTGACTCTCCCGTGGTGGACTGAAATCCTCAGCAAACATGAATCAAAGCAAAATGTTTCTACCTTCAGTTGTGACACATATTATGTCACAGCAATACAAAAATAACGAGCCTGGCTTCTCTGTTTGGTACCTTGCTTAAGACGTCCCAAAGTGTAAACATTGTAAGGATTAACTCTCTTGGAATTACGATGGATTCTAAGAAAAGAAGATAAATTCAGATATATGTTTCCTTTTTTTAGATTTGTTCTTAGTTTTTAATTATAGGTGTGTGTGTGTATGTTAGGCTGGAGTGTACAAACACTTGAGTGCAGTTGCCTACGGAGGCCAGAAAAGGACATCAGACCCCTGGTATTTGAGTTGTCGGTGTTTGTAAACACCCTGATGTCAGTATGGGAAGTGAATTCAGAGTAGCTCTCAATTACGAAGACATCTCTCCTTTGCTTTAGTTCATTGTTTTCTATAATAACTTCTAGTTTTAGTTCTAATGATGTTTACTTTAAATTTTACAAGAAAATGATTAATTTGATAATTGGAATCAGTTCAATTTTACTTTCTATTTTAACTTGTGAATGTAAATGTGTTTGAGTTTTCTCTAACATGCCTACATTCAATACACCATCTTACTTGTTTTCCAGTTGAGTTTTTGAAATCTCCAACTGTAGCTTTCTCTTTTCTTTTTGAGAATTAAAACTGTCTCCAAAATTTTAATCATACGTGAAAAAAATACTAAAATTGATCTCAAGATGCCTAGATTATATATTATTCAATTTGTTATTTTCACCCACAATGTTCTCTTTATAATTTGATTCTTATTTAAATCAATTTGAAGTAGATCTGGATGTTTAGTAGTTTACAAAGAACACAACTGGATGGCATAGCTTAAAGCCATTCGTATTACAAGGCATTGCTTTCTTATGTTGTAATTGTTGTATAGTAGATTCCAGTGAAGTTGAAACATTGCACTCTGCAGAAAAGCTCCTTAAGCATGAATCGAAACAACTCAAAAAAACCTCAGGAAGTCCCTGAAACTAACCAGATTCCTGAGACCACTCCATACCAGAGAAAGTAATAAAAATGGGAGTTTTTCTCAGACTCAGTAAAGCCAAGCTACAAAGAAGAAACTAGAACCAGACCAGTTATCTGTAAGAAACAGGAATCAGCTAAGTTGCCTGGAAGAGCCTTAGCCCAACGGAGGAACCTGGAAAAGACACTCTCCAACCGGTTGAGCTGCCTGCAGGCTGTGCAGTGTGCTCCAGGTTTCCAACTTTTGTGAGCTGGCATGGACTTCCAGTTGTCTTTGAGTCATTTCTGCTGGTGTCAGTAACCTCTCACCCATACTCCTGTAAGGAACACAATTAAAACTAATGGGTTCAACAAGCTGGACTTTGGTGGTGTCTATATTTTGGTCTGTCGTAGGTTTCTTACCTGTTTTGAGTAGACATGTACGTTGCATTTCCCTAGGAAAGTTTACTTCACATACTTATAAATGGATGGTAAATTTTTAGAAACATAATTCTTAGGGAACCCATGAGACAGCTCCGTGGGAAAGGGTGCCACCAAGCTTGATGAATACCATGGCATGTGAGTACCCACACACAAACACATGCTAACACATGCAAGTAAAAACAAATAGAAAAAAGAATCATAATTCTTGGGGCTAAAGACATGTCCTTAGGTTTTATAGTATTATCTTTATTTTATTTTATCCCTTTGAGTTACACCGATATAAAGTCACAGCTGGATTTCTTTTTTATAGAAATGTTATTGCTTTGACTCCTAGATGCTTATATAATTCTATTTGAAGTTTTTGTCTTCCCCTAGGCCTTTTGTGTATGTGTGTGAGAGTATGTGTGTGTGTAGGGGGGTTGTAAGTATGTGTGTTTTTATGTGTTTTATGTGTCTGGGTGTGTATGTGTGTGTGGATGCATGTGTGTATGTATGAAAGTGTGTGTACGTAAGTATATGTGTGTTTGTGTATTTTCTTGTTACAGGAGATTATATCCAAGTCCTTATGTACATTAGGACTAAGAATTGGGGTACTCACCTTCACTTCCAGATGCAATTTTAAATATGATTTCAGTTTGGGGGTTGGTTGAAGCATTATATATATTCTGATTATTAAAGAAACTTTGTAGAGTTACAAATTATGTTTCTCTCTCGGTCTTTTTAAAATTTTATCTTCCTTGCTACTTCTACTAAAATGTTTACTGCTCTGGTAACTGGAACATCAAAAATCTTTTTTGCGTTTATCCATTTTCTTTCCTTTTATTTTTAGCTTTTAAGATACTCTGCAAAGTTTTATTAAAGTCTGTTCACAGTCCTCACTTTTTCTAGCAGGAGTCGTCGCCTACAGGAAGCCAGTCCCTTTTTCCTCACTTCCTGTCCTTCCTGATGATTTCCTCATTTTAGATTCTTAGTGAGTTCTTTTCACCTTCTATGATGTGAATATAATGCATTTTGTTGTTTCACACTCAGAGAAAATGATAAATTAACAAATATCACTTAGTAATTCCGTTGTGTTGTGATCTGAGATGATTGGGTTCTCTAACATGCAGTGGGACCTGAAGGCATGCTCTCCTTACCCATGCAAGGGTGTGGCCGCTAACACTAATAGGTCTGGGAGAAAGCTGTTAACTCCATGCTTGAATTCAGGAGGAGAGACAGTATTTGTCAGTAAGACCATTCTCTGGGAATTATCCTGGATATTCAAACCATGAACTTGATGGAACTATGATAACCAGCCTGAAGAGAAGGCCATTTCACAGGTGTTATAAAAAGCTACCCTGTCACTGTCCTATCATGACTCTATGTTCAAAACTGTGTTAGAATGTGCCAAATAAAAATATTAGAGCAAGCAACTGAGAGCAGAAAGAGGGCAGAAGATCACTAAATCAGCCACTGGAAATATCCATCAGATAAGATGCCATAAGGTGAGCAAGAGGACAAACAACAGTAGCACCTCAAATTAGACATCTGCAACATCCAACAGAGATTAGCCAGGAAATCCCACCCAACCCATCAGGCTGGTGCTCCCAGGTACCAGGTTTCTGGGCAGAGCACACTGACCTCTCAGGGATGGGCTTCTGTCCTCTTGTTCCCACAGCAGGTACTTTGATACCTTGGAGATAAACAACAGTGACCTATTTTGGAAACAGTTCACCTTCTAGCTGATCTCCAGGGTGCCTGTTTTAAATACTTTCTGCTGCTAACTGTTCTTTCCTCCTGTCTGTTGAAATGACAGGTGACCAGTCTGACCAAGGACAGAGGACATATGAAAGAAACATGCTGGCATATGGGACAGTCTGCTCTCAGTGAGGGAAAACAGCACATGACAGTTTTCTAATCCAATTTATCGTAGGGGAACCAAAGTGTTGGGCATCAGGTGAATAGTTGGCTGGAGCAGGATCCAAATTTAGGTCAGAAACCAAAACTTTTGTACTCCTCAGATGAACCTAAAGGAAATATAACCAATTGCACACATCCTTCTAAAATTGCCTAAGAAAAGTAAAGTGTATTTAATATAAAAGAAAATGAAATATTTCATACCTGTATTATTTTCTGCAGTCACATCTGGTGTCCGTTTTATGTTTGAGTGCATGAAACTCGGGGCTCTAAATGCCACTTTGAATTTTTCTACATGCCAGATCTTCAGCTCAGTAAAAGAAATCAAACTCCAGGTGTGTCCAACGTTTGGAAATTGCAAAATGCTATCATTTACAAATTAATTGTCAGAATCACACAGCTGAGTCACTGCCCCCACCTCCTTTACTTAAACTCCTTGAAATCTTCCGTAGCTTAACAGGTTGATGCTGAGTTCCATTCACATTGTGTCAAAGCATGTGGGATGCTAACAATCTGCAGATTTGAAGTTCTAAAGCAGAATTAAAATCTATGTTCAAAGTTAATAGACAGCTTCTTGTAATTAGTAAACAATGCACTGGCCAACAAATCAAACAAGGTCATTTTAGCTCTTCTTCCTTGTGAGGGAAAGGCATTGCTAGCCAAGGAGACCTTCGGATGTGTCCGTTTCCTGGATTCGAGATTCCGTTCTGCTGATTCGATCATGAGCTTGACCAAAGTGTTAAATCACAAAGGGTCTCAGCAGTGCCATTTGGAAAATGAACCTAACATTTGCCCCAGTGAGCTATACTTGTAAACAGCACTATTGTGGCTGAATCTAAACTCATTCACTTGTTGAAACGTGTTTAAAGCACCTCCTGTGTTTCCTATATGTTCTCTGTGCACTTAGGGTGGGACTTAGCAGGACTTTAAGTCTAACCTGTACCAGCTTCCCTGCAGAGGTAGAATCCTATACCCAAGGAGACATTCTTCCTTAGCAGGAAGGGATAAGGAGACTTTCTAAGGTCTGAATGTTTCTCCAGGTTTGGGTGTGGGGAAATGGCATCCTCAATACAACCAACCCTGTTGAGAGTTGAGCAGGGGCAAAGAATGGTGATTTGGTCCTCAGAGTCCTGCCTTCAGGAAGCGATTCATGTTGCTCTTGCCGAGTTCCTTACTTATGAGGAGTATGGATTGCTGTGAGGTTAAGGAGAGCCCCCACTTTATGTCCCACCTTTGACCTCTCTTGCCCCTTTGTCTTTGCAGGGAAGTGACCCACCATGCAGGGCCTCAAGAGATGCTAGCACCATGCCTTTGAAATTCCCAGAATGCAAACCTCTGAGCAGAATGAATATCTGTTCTCTCTGAACTACCCTGCCTTGATTTCCGGGTACAGCTGCAGAAAATACACCAAGAGTGTTAGAAGTGGTATAGCTGAGTTTTGCCTCTGGTAGTCTTTACTGTCCCATATGTAAATAATCCAAAATTTGCTATGTTTTAGGGATTTATTTATAAAGTGGCCTCACTGTGAACTTACATAGTTCTATATTTAGCTGCATCCTAAGAATGTGTCATCAGAAACTGGTAAACGAGAACTACAGGAAAATATTGACTTTAACTGTGAGCCTTGTGTAACCCAGACAATTGATACAAACATCTAAATGTAAAGGAATATTTTAATATTTTTCATACAACCTTTTCCATTTTATATGATATGAAATATTTTCATAAAAATTTCACAACCACTTTTTTTTTTCAAAGAATTTTTTTCCTGCTTCCTATCCCCTTCTCCTGAAAGGTAAATTGAAAAAAGAAGTCTCGGGACAGAAACCATGTGCAATTAAGTTTTCAAAGGAATGGTTTCCATCTGTCTGTAGGTGTGTAAGCTGTATGGATTTGGTGAGTTTGAGGCTGACAGGGGTGAGGAGTCACTCTTGTTCTTCAATTCTCCACAAATCAGCTAAACCAGTTGCTGTGATCTGACTGTACAACCACCCTTTCTTCATATGTTGAAATCTTAATCCTGTGGCAATGGTAATACCAGCAGTGGGAGCGGGAAGGTGTTTAAGTCATGGAGGTAGAGACCTTATGAATGTTCTTAGGGGCCTTATAAAATAATCTCATAGGAGTGCCATTTATGAACCATGAATTGGGTCCCCAGCAGAGTGAATATGCAGACACTTAGACATGAATGGTCGGACCTTCAGAAATTTGAGAAACATACACACACACACACACACACACACACCATCCAATTAATAATGTTTTGTTAAAGCATTCCTAGTGGTTTCAATTAAAGAAAAGAAAACTGGCATCATGGAGTGAGAAGATTGCTTTAGCAAGCACCCCAAGCACCCCGAAACGTAAGAGCAGTTTTGAACCTGGGCTAATAAGAAGATTAGATTTTTTAAATGTTGAGAAAAGCACACCTATCCATGGACAAACCAAAGAGGAAAGTTCTCCTATGGGCCCACAACAGCATGAGAGACTATTCAAGTGCTCACGAAAAGAATGTGGGTAGAAACATGGGCAAGAAAAACCATTCTGGCTACAAACACATTAATAAGAACCGGAAAAGACTGTCATAAAGTGCCAATCATCTTGACTGCATTGCACCTGTGACCCAGTGTGCAGTCTTCCCCGTGTGCTTTCTCACAGCATCAAGGAGGAAAGCAATGAGTTAGGAGATTTGCATGAAGATATTTCTAAAATAGGTGTTAATGATAAGGTGCAGGTTTCTCCTGAATGCTTATAGTAAGATGCAAAAAGATAAACACTCAGAGACGGAGTTCTTTATCAGAATACAATGGGAACTCTTAGCTCAATATTTCCAAGAGTGAGAAAGCATATGTGGAAGAGAAGAGCAAGCATGGAAGTGTTGGTCAGCTGCTTTTCAGAAAGATAATACTAACATGACCCTTCCACACGTCTTCTCAGGGATGATGGAGACTGCCACATGCACTGCACCTCAGGCTGCAAGAGCAAGAGAGTTATTCGAGGGAAGGGATATGAACACTTGCTACCCTGACCACCTTGCCCTAATGTTTTGCTCACAGTACTTGGTCATAGCTCCAATGAGCTCGGGAGCAGTAGTCTGGGAGGCTTCCAGAAGATGCCCTGGTGAGACACTGAGTCCAACTAGAAAACCATCTTGGGACATGGTAAGAAGTTGTCAGTGTGCAACTCAGTAGTGGACCCTCACCAAAACCAGACTGATATGGCGAAGTGACTCTGCACTTCGCCACCTTCACAACTGATAGATGCCTTTCACTTCTTGGCAAACCATAAGGATGACGGTGTTTTCTTCCTGAAATCCACATACAGTGGCATGCCATGTGATACTTAGAGGGCATGAACAATACCATCCTATCTTAATGACTGTTTATTTTAGTGTATACTAGCCTCCTGTGTATAGTGTATGTGGAAGGCTGTGTGGTTGTGAGTATAGGTACAAGCTTGCTGCACTGTGCATATAGTCACCGACACTGACTCCTCATGACTTATTCTTGGCTTCCACCTTCTTCTGAGGCAGGCCATCTCTTGTATTTCCCTTCTATAATTCTGTATAACCCAGAATAACTGGCTCTGGGGTTTCTGGGCCATTTTCCTGTCTCTAACTGCTTTTCTTCCCTGAAAGCAGGTTCTGAGGACCAAACTGTCTGACCTGTCTTCCCAGCCCATAGCTAGCATGATTAAACCTCCGTTTGGTAGATATTAAAGATTCATATATATTTTCTTATGGGACATAGCTAAATGAGACAGTCAACAATACTAAACAAATAATATTAGCATGAAAAGTTGTATAATTGTTCTGTGACTGGATCTTGACACTGTACCTTTCTGACATAGAAATGGATACCCATCAGGCGACACTAGAAGACCAAAAGAGTGAATGAGGCAGGTATGAGTAACATTTAGAGCCTTATTCTTTACACCTTGAATGTCCAAGGAAAGTTCAGGGTCTAAAGTCTTGCCTCAGCTCTTCTCCTGGCACTGCAGCTCTTAAGATGATAAGAGGCACAAGGATGAGAGCAGATGCATTTCTACATTTCCAGGATCCATCTGTGTCAATCATTCCAGTGGGTGAGCTGGAACACAGCCCTCCTCTGCTATGTCATCATGGCAAGATAGACAAGATTGTGTGTTATCCATATTGTCGGTGACTACAGTAAACAACCTATAAGTTGTCTGAATCATGATCACCATGATATGGGATGGGAGAAACTCCCGAGCAACTAAATTTTTTATAGGGACTGAATAATTGAAACCTCTCTCCATGTCTATTCTCTTGGGCGGTGGCTGAGTTTACGACTGTAGGCTCATCAGACATGGAGTGAAACATTTAGAAGTTCCAAGTCTTCAGAGACAAACAGTTTGGTTACTTATTTATGTATAATTCATACCCCACCTGCCTCAAAAAAATGTGTGCTACAACAAAGGGAAAGTCACAGTACTCTTCACTTGATTGGTACTGAAGGCATCTTAATCAGCTCTGTTAACGAATGGGGCTTAGGAATCCCTTTCTCTTTAGGTTGATTGAAGGCTCAAACACTACGGGTTATTCCATCCTAGAGACCTCCAGGCTCAGGAAGCATAGAAAACAACAACAACATCAACATCATCATCATCATCATCATCAACAACAACAACAACAACAAAACCACTTAGACTTAAAGACATCAACAAAACCCTTCAAGATTTGATTAATTCCCTTTGGTTTCTGTATAGCCTAGATTCCTTCAGCGATTCCAAGCATTCAATTCCTTCCCATTGCAAAGGGATTCTAGATAAGCACTTTAGAAATACAAAGGGTTAAGGAGGAAGGAGTTTTCTTTCTTTTTTTTTTTTTAATGGAGGAAGTGGGTATGTGTAGGAATGTTATTTACACAGACATGAGAAGTAGCCCCTATTAAACTGTTGTCTGGTTTCTTACTGTAGAGTAACCTACTTAGAAGAATAAAATGAGACACAGCTGTTCCCATTTTAAAAGATACGAGCTTATGTCCTTAATGCGCATCACTCTATGTAGAAATCCACTTCTCTCTTTGCTATCTTTTTAGGAAATCTTTGTTTAATAATGCCCAGTAAATTAGGCCTCCATAGGCTTGGTTTTATCCCATCCAGCCAGTTTTCAACCTCCCCCCCCCCACCCTCCTAAAAATATCTTCGCACAGTCTCTGATTTGAAATGTTAATTAAGAAGGGCCTGGCCTCAGGTTACAGTTTGTATTCCTTTGTACATGCAAAGGGATATGCTAAGTAGGCTACTTAGAATCTAGGGGCCAACAGAGAGGCTTGCAAAGGACAGAAAAGTCTCCGAAGAGCCCAGGCCTTCTCTCCAACTCCCAAGGAAGTGATCGGTAAGACAGCTGGCTGAAATGAGTTATCTGACACACCAGAGTGCGTGGTCTTAAGGTTCACCACTTTTCCTTTTCTAACCTAGAAATGTTTGTACGCAGCTATCATAGTTATGAAATGGTTTAATTAGGTGGTCATAAAATTCAGATAACTCTCGGAACAATCCACTTTACTGATTTCAAACAGTTGAATGTGTTTGCAATTAGGATGCCGGTCGTATGACTTGTGGCCTCTTCCATGGGATATTCACTTCAAGTCTTTTGGCAACCTTGAAACATGGAGATGATGTCAGTAACGCCCTGAGAAGCTGCTGCCTGTGTCTCTGTGTACTTAGTGATGTTTGAGTGGTAGTGAGGGGCTGGGGGTGGGAACTGTAGATGGAGTTGTAAATGCACTTAACGCAGTTTTACTGGCAAGCAAGATTTAGAGAGACAAAATCTACATTTGAAAGCAAGGGCATCCTAGATGTTAACTTTAAGTCATGTAAGATGTGGCACAAAGAAATTAATATTGTTGTGGAGGAGTATTCTAAATTAGCCTCTAGAGACGGAACTCGCAAAATAAATGCAAAAGTTATACCTTTAATTACTGCCGTGGGAACCTTTGAGATTTCGAAATGCGCATTTGTAGAAATAACACCAGAAAGTATTCTCAGACTCTTTTGATTATAATGTTGAGGATGAGAACTGGTAGGCTTCATTATTTTCATACTTGAGATGTTTAAAGTTTTCCCTTTTATTAACGTGAACATATTTCGTCTGGAGAGGATATTCATTCAACCATGTACAAAGGTACTGAGTGAGACCGCTTTTTTCAGGGAGTCTCAGCTCTTGTCTTAACCCTCACAATAAGACAGTCTTTCTTTCCAGCGGGAGGGAGTTCACTGTGTTGCACTTGAGGCCGCCACACAGCCTGAGACACCATCCCTCCTGTAATCCAGCCTTTCAATATGGAGTTAAGGATGTGCACTTCTGCCTCTTCCCCTTGCTTCAGAACCGACTAGTTAGGCTGTTCATGCCAAGCCAGGAAGGATAAAACCTTTCAATGACTTAATAAATGCTATCTGGAGCAAATGTATGAAGAGAATAAATGATATAAAACAGCAGCAGTGAGAAGTGCAGTTTATGTAGTCATTGCTAAGATTGATCTGCAGAGTAAGTGAATGAGGGGTCTGTCGGGGTGTGTGTGTGTAGATGGCATGGGGTCCCCAGTGAGTGGTGGAGGAGACCAGGCTGTCCACAATATCGACAGTGTGAGCTCATCACAGTGATCCATTTAGAACGTGCCTCAGAAAGAGTGGAGTTTAAATAGGAGACTCTAGCCCACAACCAGAGAAAAGATGTTCATTTTCAAAGTGATTAGATGGCTCTTTTAAAAGAACAAATTAGAGCAATTGTAAGCATTGAAAGTGATGTTTGGTGACACCTGAAGAAACTACAAACTAATTCTGACTGAGGTTTAGAATTCTTTTCTTTGAATGCCCTTTTCAAAATATTTCTTTCTTGCTGCAGTATCTGATAAATAGCCAGTTACGTGTAGCTAGCATGATTTTTTTAAATCAGCTTTCTGGGTACTGCTGATCAGGGAGTGCAGTACTAGAGGCAGAGACAATAAAACTGGGTGGAGTTTGACTCTTCACTCATGGGAGTTATTTTCATTTTTTAAAAAACCATTCTCTACATATGATGTATAATTTAAAGAACAGTAATAAGTAATATGTAGATTTTATAGGCACGGTCCAAAATTTATTCTGTTTTATTCACTTAGAAATATATCGTCTTTTCTTTGCAAAATTTCGGTAGTCAACCCAGTCATTCTTGACTTGACAAAATTGGACAACAAAGGCAGTTAAGGGCCTTGTCATCCAAGTGTGTGTCAACACTGTCATCACTTTCCGTTGGAAAGTTTAAAACATTCTCACTCTGCACTAGGCCACATTCCCAGACCCCTACGCTGAATTTTCCTTTCATGGTTTTCTCGAACTCCTTAGGTTATGGCTTCCCCAGTCGTTGATAATAAAGATCCAGCCAGGACATTCCACTTCCCAGGAAAATATTTAAATAAAGTTTCTTGGAGCACAAATGAGATGCAGCGTATTTACATTTTTATTTGATGAAGCCTTCCCTGCTATCTTTGTTCTTAATTTGGTCTCAAAAGAATTAGCACTAAGAGGAAAAATAGTCTGTAAACATGTATGAAATCAAATATAGAGGGTAGGCTAAAAGGTACTGCGTGCCAACAGAGCTTAGCTGCGGGAGGCAAAATTTTCACCATGGTTTTCTTTTTGGCTGAAAACACAGAGCCTTCCTTCTAGATTATTTAATCCTCAAAACGCACATCAAAGTCTCCCATCGGGTGGCACATGTCTTTATAGGCAGTTGAATGTCAAAGATCTAGCTTAAAGATTTTTGAAAAATGTAAAAACATAATAGAGCCCAGATAATAACACAGCAGCAAGAGCTGGCGAGCGATCCCTTCCAGCAAAGTAGCAGTCATCACGGGCTGTGGCTAATCTCTGTGGCAAGGGGAGCCGCACATTCTGCAGCCGGGGACTGTGTGACATCTGTCCACCGGCTAGAAATGAGACGCTTAAGCTGCGTGCCAGACTAATATTAGCTTGCTAGCTCTCCCAATTCCACTCCACACCTGTGGCTCAGGAGAACTCAGACCCATAAACTCTGCCCCGCTCTCATGCCCAATTAGGCAGTGGAAGAACGAATGCAAAAAAAAAAAAAAAAATGTACGAGTCTTTTTCTGTCCTTCGGTGCAAGTTGAGATGCAGCCTTCAGCACGAGCTCTCCCTTGTTAGGCCTCATTTTTCAATTCTTGGCAAGGACAAATTACTTGTAATGATTACATCAACTCCTTTAAATGATTATATCATTGTGAATTTAGTTTAAAAGCCCTTTAACACATTTATTTCGTACTTCAGATGCTGGCTTTTGTGTTCGTGAGACAGTGAAGCATATGGAAAGAGACAAAGCTCCAAGATCAGTTGGAGCAGTCACACCCAAGGGACTTGAGGGTTTCAGAGGTCACAAGCTAGGTGTAATAGAAACTGTCTGAAATACTCCTGTCGGAGGGAGGGAGGGCTCCAGATTGGATTCATTTGGATGAAGAAGTTTAGGTGACCAAGACCTAGGCTTCTGTCCTTTTATATTGGAACACGGTACAAGAGGTTAACCCATAGTCAACATGCCATCTTCTTGGGCCGATCAATATCTTTACACCCATCATCACGACCCAGTATCTTCCCACTCCTTACACCGAAATTTCTCGGTGTTTGTTTGTATTCGAAAGATCCCTCTGTACTTGGCTCACAGCATTTTCCTTTCTAGATTTCTTTTTCATATAGGAAAAAAAAAAAAACCCAACCCAGAAAATTAGAATCACTGAAGAATGCCAGCTGCCAAGTACCTCCCCCCTTAATTAAGGAACATCAAATCCCTCAGTGTAATCTGCCCAGCAACAAGGCACTCCCAGGCTCCTCTGGGGAGAGCTCATTATAGGTATTAATCCAGGACTCCCAGTGATCAGGGATACTGTATCGCCACACAACAGTGGTATTAAATACATTATTTAAATGCATAAGCATTTGGGGATGCATTTTGGCATAAACGTGCTACATTAAATAAAATTTTGTTTTATGAATAGAATTGTGTGGGAGAAATGGTCCATGGTGCCCTATGCACAATTTTAAGCCTGCTCCAGATTTTGAACAGCCATCATTTTCCTGTCTGCCTTGGCTCTCTTGACTGCCTCATTGATTTCTAAGCCTTATCGGGAAAGAAGGGCATGGAATGTTTCTGAGGACTCTTGATGTTTGGAGTGCTGTAAAAAGACAGAGCAAATGTGTCTCCCAGATGTTGTCTTCTTTCTGCCTTGGAAACGCTGTCACACAAAAGAAAGAAAGAATGGCCAGGAGGCCTTGTTGACTACAGACACTAATATTCTCACAGGGGTGGCTATTTGCATCTCTGCCCAGCTGGAAAATGTTGTCTGTTGTGGTAACACAGCTTCCTCACTTGTAAGAAACGCTTGTCTCTGTTGGAGGGCTCAGGAAGATACCTTTCTCACGCAAGAAATCCCCTTACAGAGCCTCCAATCCCCCTGGGGCCTCTCCTGCCCAGTTATGGTGAACTCTCATCAGCTCCTCCTTGGTCTGTGTGATGGGGACCCGTATTAATGGCTGTGACCGTGACTTTTCTCTTTGGGGATTTGGCCTTTTTCATTTGGTTGGAGTCTCAGACTGAGCTTTGTCACAGAGAATTATTCTGTGGCAGTGGGCTGGGGAGATAAGTCTTTGTTGCGACATAAAACACATGCAGACCAAAGTGTGAAAAATTGAAATGACAAGGGTGCCCGGGTGTTGTTTCTTAAGTTCGGTCAAATGTGCAGACATAGGAAGTAAGGTATGCCCTGGGTCCTTCGCATGCTGAATCGAACCTGCTTCCCGTGTTCCCCAGAACGCAGGGAGACATGGTAAGGCCAGTTGCCTGTGACAAACAATACCACAGTGTCCTGGCCCTTCCTTCTCAGACGGCTTATGCAATCTATTGCCTGTTTGATTTTGGCGTGAGACGGAAGAGGGATGCTAGGGTATAGGAAACTGGTCCAGGTACAATGAAAGCTGTCAAAACTATTGTTTTAGTGATATCGTGCTCCTGTCCCACAGTGTAGAAGGAGTTCAGCATCCCCGGGTCCTCCGTCAACACGGGAAGCTGGGTCTGTGTCTTACTCTTAATATCTGATCAGATGTTTTGTTTCTTTGTGGTATATATAACATTCTGATATAATTTTAATCAAACTTGGACATTTTAGGCTTTGGGTTTAATATTTTGAGGTACACAAGAAATGAAGGCTTTAAACACTAAAAACCACTAAACACTATAAATTCTACCTCTTCCTGTCACCAACCCCACCAGTTGTTCAGCAGCAGTCATCATTTGATCACTGTAGAGAGCATCGCTTAGCACTTGTCTTGGCATGTTACAGAGGGCTTTAGAAAAAAGAACTACTTAATAATGAAATTTGCCTTCCAGACACATTAGAGAAATGTGTGGTTGAATTATTATTAATTTCTTAAATATAATTTACATCCTGTTTCTTGTGGTTCTGTATGTTAATAAGTGTGTGGATGTTACAGGTTTTGTTTCTTTTATTCTGTAGCAGCAAACACTTGTAATGAACATGGTTAATTTGTGAAGAGTAATTCCCCTGAAAAATCTAGAATTTTGTTTTAATATAAAACTGAAATGAAAATAGAGCATATATATGTTTAAGTAAAACTCAAAATTGAAAAGCATGGATTTACGTACATTCCAACTGTGTCTTGTCTAATGATGCAAATAACCAGGTTGTAGATGATGCTAAAATATTGCATAAACACATAAACTATCTAGCCCGTTAAGAAGCCATGCAACTATAGGCATAGGAAAAAGTATTAGTGAGGGGTAATTATAATTGAAAGCTACTTTATGAAAATAAATTATTTTAGAAATAATATTTTCTATATATTCCATCCACCCTTCTATAAAGTCCAACATCAATGATTTTCAGTGACAGATATTATAGTAAAAATTTGTTATAAAAGTTATAATGGGAGTCTGGGAAGATAAAGTAAATTAGAAAAGGAAACAAGATTCAATGTAGAGGAGAAAAGAACTTCTTCTGACTAAGTTTTCTCTTCTTCTGCATTAAGAGTCCGAGTTACCCACTAAGCATTTTCTATTCTCTCTTCCTTCATGCTCCTTTCTGATTGTCTTCTTTGGCCACAAGCAGTCCTCGGGAACCTTGGTCATTGTGAATCCTATCGGAGAATTTCTCCGTACTATGGCACCATAGTTAGCGTCTTATTTATCCAACTAATAAAAACCTGTATGTTGTTACCACGTAAGCTCACATCCATCCAAAATTGAAAGTACCAACTAGAGTGAATGTCAGTAATGAATAAGAAATCTGTCTGTGGGTTTTAAGCATTCCCATTAATTTGATGTTATGATAATCTGCTTTACCATATGCTAAATCATTAACAAAGTAACTTTTTTGACCTTTAAGTTGTATACACTAATTACAAGTAAAAGCAAATTTGTATGAGATGCCCTTACACCCTCCTAATAGGATCTTTTGTTAAAATATACTAATTACTTAGCTATGTAGGGGCATTTTTGTTTTTATTTGTAGATAGTTCTTCAAACATTAAAAAATATTGAAATAAATCAGAGAATAAAACAATACTTTAAAATGGAAAACGTATATTACAGACCATTTGAAAGGAAAACAAATGTTCCCTACAATCTATGATCCCAAACTGGATATATTCAGCATTTTACTTAATTTGTGAAGTAGCCATGAGAGGCTTTTTTTTTCCATTATCAGGGAATTATCCCAAATATCAAGGGATTCTCACCTTTCCAGGGTTATATAAACAGTGGTGAGCAGTTCTTGCCACCCAAGGCCAGCACTCATCTCTTGTCGCAGCATATTTAAATTTATTAAAATGGAAAAACATATTTGTAATTTTATAGTGAATGAATGGATGAATGAATGAATGAAGTTTTTTGACAGGTACCTAGCGAGCCTGGGGAGTTAGAGGAGGGAACTGTGTGTATATTAGTAGTGGGAAAGAGATGTATTGTTATTATTATTATTTATTATTATACTCAAATACACCCTTTCCAGAGAAAACGCAGCCCTCTGTTAGTTGGACCTTTCCCCACAATACAACTTGCTCCTTTTCTAAATACGTCTACACTACTAAAAACTATTGGTAACTCCACTCAAACTGACCTGCACCCAGTTCCTGACTGTGTGAGCGCGAACTTGCCGCTTCTGCCTTCTGGTGTGGCATTGTTTACCAGCCCAGAATCAGTTAGACTTCATTTGGCCCTGAAGCTATGTTAGAAAAGAAAATCCGAAAAAGTCCATCCTGACATAATCTGAGAAGATTAAAGCTTTTCTCCTTTCCTTAATTTTCTTTGCTGTTGCATTTCTGTGGGTCTGTTGGGGGGAAATCTCAAGGCTTTTTTTTTAAAAATAAACTGAAAGCCATTTATATAGTGTGCCTGTATGCATGTGTGCGAGTGTGTGCATGTGTGTGTTCGAGTGCATGTGAGTGTGCACATCCATATGCGTGTGTGTGTGTGTGTGTGTGTGTGTGTGTGTGTGAGAGAGAGAGAGAGAGAGAGAGAGAGAGAGAGAGAGAGAGATGTCTTTTATGTTTCTGGCTAGTACAGTACTATGAAGCTTTTCCAGATTTAAATATATATATTTATATTTATATATTTAATATATATATTTAATAAATATATATTTATATATATACGTGTGTGTATATACATATATATATTTACATAAAATCAAATTTAAAGTGATAATTGCTTACAAGGACTATCATTTTTTATTTTGAGTTGTTCTGTGATTCTAACATTCTCTTGTTTTAGGACATTGAAATTAAGCAAAGAAAATAAACATTAAATTGTATATATTTTCGATTGGTTACATCCCCCTTTTAGTTCCACAGATCAATAAATTGGGGGTGATGATCTTATTTCTTAGGCATTATAAATTACTCTTTAGCTTTTGTTCTGCTCGCTTATTTTATAGACTTACCCTGAGTAATTACATTACAGCCAAGGGTGAGTTGTAGACTCCTACACTGTTGCAGAGTAGGGTTGGAGAGAAGGCTGTGCTAGAAGCTAAGACTGTTGTACAGAGGGCTCAGACCCTAACTTAACACACTTTCACCTGGCAGTTACAGTTACCTGAGACTGAGTCTGAGGGGCTGAATTAGGGGGGACTGAAATACCATCCTTTGGATGAATCTCAGAATTGTGGTTGTCTCTTCCTTCATGTCTGATGAAACAAAGCATGTTCTGAAAGAAATATGTGATATAAACATCAGGACTTATGCAAAATAAGTGTGAAATGTGGCCAGGTCTCTTGGTAGTGCATGTTTCTTGCTTCAAACAGCATCCTGAACTAAACACAGTAATAGCTGGCTATAGCTGTCCTTACTCTGAAAGCAGAAAACATCTTGACTCCTCTCTGACTCATTTATTTTAAATATGAATGGATCCACTTCCCCCTATAATATATATTTCCGACTGCCTACCATTGTACTGCACTGCACAGGAAGTACAGGCACCCGCTCAAGGGTGTTATCAGAGGTAGGTTTGCAGGAAAGAGACTGTTAGTGTGAAAAGGAGAGGTGAGAACACACAGCTCAGTTTAAGCTTTGAGCTAACTGCTTCAGATGAAATACACCACACACACACACACACACACACACACACACACACACACTTTTTTAAAGCAACCAGCAACTGCTAACTAATCAGTTTGGTTCTTTAAAAAGGAAAGAGAGGAAAGAAACGACAAACAAGGAAATTGTAACTAGAAAGAAGATGGAGCCTCTTTGAGACTTCAAAAGGTACAGAGAATGCACAGGCCCCTGAGGCTGAGGGATAAGAACTATAAACGTGCCCTGTGATGTCTTTTCTCCTGACCTCATGCCAAGGTTAAGATTGAAGATTTTTCTTATAACTTTGAAACAGAGTTAAGCTAAAAGAATTTAATACACACTGGTAAGAAACCTGGACCCTTGAGCTCCTTGGGGTAGAACTCCTCTGAGGAGGCCACGCACAGCCTCCCAGGGTGCTCTCACTTGTGTCCTGAGTAAGTCTGGGTTGTGACTATTGTACATGTGTCTTTAACTTCTGTCACCATAGTTCAGACCACTAAAAGGCTGTGGTGCAGGGAGCCAGATAGGGTACAGTGGAGCCCCTGATGTACTAGGTAGAGCTGACTCTTTCGCAGAGTACTCATGGCTTCTATCTTTACCCAAAATAAATGCTACCAAAAAAAAAAAAAGTAGAAGAGACTACTGGAACTGTTAGGGGTGCCTGTTAACTTCCTATAAATGCCATTTGGTAGTGCTGTGTGGGGCTGGCTATGCCCCACGTACCGCACAAAGTCACACTTCAATTCATAAAAGATGTTGTCTTCAAGAGTGGCATGATATTTATGAGTAGCACACTTAAACTTCTATTCCTACTTGTCAATATTTTTTTCCTTTCTGTGGAATTTTATGTAGTTCTGTTCTTCTATAACACTAAAACGTAGCCATTATTCACAATCACAATAGAATATTTTAATGGTCTATATTTTTGAAATGCATGTATTAGTTCAGATCTCTCAAAATGATGTCCTTTAAAAAAGAATGTGAACAGAAATTAAATTTTGGCTTTGGAAATAGGCTTGTTGGTCTATGTGCATGTTCTTCTCTGCCTGAGCCCCTCATAGAGCTGTGGCTTACCAGGAGCACCGCTCACACAGGATTTGTTCCCATGGGAGTCTGCCTATTTGCATTGTTCTCTTTTTTCAGTAACTGTGTTACAAATTCTATTAATTTATAATTAAATCAGTATTCATAACAGCAACATGTACATGTTGTTAAACTGAAAAATGGTATTTCTTAATCCGATGTTAAAAGAGGCAGTAAGAGTGTGTACATATAGCTCAATGATGGCCTATGTTTTACACATCCATGGCTGCCACAGGTCTGATTCTAAGCCCCCAACATCACCAAATAATACATAACTGAGAACCATCACGGAAAGTGAGCAGAGGTTTAAATGGAGATGAAAAAGACATCCATCTTAGGATGGGAAAGCAAATTTGCTTTGAAAATGAATCTTTCCTGGGACTAACCCAGGAGCAAGGTGCTGGCTGAGGAAGCACAGAACTGCAGTCCAAGGTCTGTGCAAGTTCACAGGGGGCCTGTGGAGAGGCCTCCTCTCTGAGACAAAAAGTGAGCTTTTAAACCTGAGCAAGATGCTTTCAGGGTTCAAGACTTTTCAATGAAATCTGAAATCTGCCCACATGCGTTCTCTGAGGATTTGATTTTTCTGACAAAGGGTTAAGCCAAGGAGGAAAGGTCCCCAGCATTTACTAGAAGGAGGGACATGCAACAAGAAAGAAAGGGGCACAAAGGAAGCCAGATGATTAAGCAGGTGAAGCCAAGAAGGGCTGAACTGAGCAAAAAGGATGAAACCCTAACTAAGAGAAAGAAAGAAAGATCGGCTTCACACCCAGCTGCTTTCTGAGGGTCAAATCCACTGAGAGAAACAGAAGGCCGGGCCTGAATGATTAACCCTGCATTACAGAAGGCTTTGTCTTAAAACTGAAAACTGACTCATGGAGCGGAGTCTGCACACGACATAGCCAGGTTGTGATGAGCCTGGAGACTTAATTAGATCCTTGGGTCAGTTGCAAGGATTCTCCGGGTCAGGCTTCTGGAGCCTTGATCTGGGAACTCACACTGAATTAGCCTCCAGCTGTGGTTTCCAGACACCCAAGAAAGCCTTTTCTTGCTCCTGTGACTTCTTAGTATACTGAAACAAAACATGGACCAGGTACGCTACTGCTGGGCAGACTGGCAAAGTACACATGACTGGTGAATGTGGAAGACTGGTCCACAATTACTTTGTTAAAATAATTTTCTGCCAATAATTAAAAAGAAAAACTCTGATGTGAATCAATGGGCAGACTTCGGAAAGTTAACATGTTACTTAATTAGATTGTTCTTTTTCTTTGGTAAGGAAGGGCTGGAGTCAGAGTTTGTTCCTCTGCAATTTCAAATAGACATCTTGCCTCTTCTATTTAGATTTTATATTCTTTGGGGGTAAGCGCACAGCACAGAATTGCTCAGTCATAAAAGTGATTTGTTTAGCAGAAGTTCATTTTGTATTGTTTGTGGTTTTATCTCACTAAATATAGAATAGATTTGAAGTCCAAGGAATGCTATTTATATAAAAATAATTACAAAGTTCTAAGTGAAAGACCCGAAGACAAAGGATGCTGACAGCGATTCTGGCAGCAGAATGCATGGCTGTTGATTTCACTGTGGGCCTTTGACAACGCTGTTGTCTCCATCTTTCTCCCTTCAGCTCTGCCAGTCTGAGGCAGTTCTGTATATTCTGAAGGCGATGGGAGTATGTCAAGGCCTTGTCATCTCTGGTCAGGAGAGGGGTTTGTCAGGAGAGTTTTCAATAATAAAAGCATCAGCAACTCATCAGAATATTTGTTGTTTCTTTTTGACAAAAGAGGCAAGTGTCTGTCAAGAAAGATCCAGGCTTCTCTTCTTCCCGGAGGAACCTGGAGGCCGCCTTGAATAGCTGCAGACTCCAGAAACCTCGTGTGCAAAATAGCCTTATTGATTCCTGTAGACTCTTGTTATGTGTGACATCCAACAGGATAAGCCAACATGATTTTGCCAGTTTGTTAGCATGTGTGGAGCAGAATGAGCAGTGTCCATTAGCAGGCGGCACATTACAATCTGGGAATGGAAGACTGCGGAAACCCAGGGAAACACAATCAACGCAAAATGGTCCAGTGCGGAGACAACCCATGCTCACCACAGAGCCCTCTAAAGGGTTAAATATTGATGGATTGTTTGGGTGTTTAAAATTTTTTTCATAGCTAAAAAAATGCATTCTTGTGCTCATAAACAAATACATCAGTTGCTTAAGGGTTGTGTGGAATTTGAATGTAAATAGCACATTGTAATGACACCCCAGAGACTGACACTGTAGTCCGTTTCTTGAGAACACATCATGGCAAACTTGCTTTTTGCTACTGGTTTCCTTAGTAACTGGAACAACATATTGTTGAGGACATAAAATAATATCCTGCTCAGCCACTGAGCATCTTGAACTAAAATGTAATTGATTTTGCATGAGGTGTAGGATTACCGTGTCCTCTGCACGGTGTGGAGATATTACAGCTGAAACGAACGTGGTTGGAAATTGTTTTTATTTTTATTTTTCAGACCAGCCATTTTGCTTCTAATCATTGCTCTGCACAAGCCCTCACATTCCTAGCAGTATGGAATGTTCTGTCTTTAAGAAGAGCTTATTATTAAATAGAGCTGTGCAGCTGCTGTGTAATTCCTCAGCATACAGGAATAATATTATTTATTTTGCATGTGGAAAGTATACCATATGAAATTGTATGTGTCGGTGGCATAGGCAGGATGTTCATTTTCTCCAGCTTACAGATTTACTGCACGGTCATGCGACATGTGCAAACAGAAGACTGTCTGGTACCCTGTGTAGCCTTGAGTCAGAAATGGGGACAAAGACTCTGCAAATTCTATTTTAATTCCGTTTCTGCAGCTGGTTGACTATACTGCCATGGGTAAGTTATTAGATCTCTAGTGTCTCAATAGCCTTATCTATAAAATGGGAATAATAACACCCGCCCCACAAGAGTGTTATGTGGATAATTACTTGATCTGTGCAAAGAGCTTTGAAGATAGAATATGCTAAATCTTATGATTGTTTCAAACTACATATGCAGCAGGACGTTACAGGCATAAAATTAGAGAGCGCTTTAATGAGCTTAGAAAATTGGAGGCCTCTGGTTTAGGATAAGAGTGTCTGGAGACCAAGCAAAGCTTTGTCTGTTGCACTGCTCCTGCAAATAGCATTTCCTAGAATTGTGTGGTAAGAGCAGGATTGCTCAGCAATTGATTTTGATGCTCTCCTTTCTGGAAATACTGGGTTCCCGAGGAGGTGATAATGTAATGTTACAGGCACCCCTGCACTAGTGAACTCCGTGCCCACCCCTCCAAATTCATTGGAAAATTGATCTCCTTCCAAAGAGATCTGTGGGGGAATTAAGGGCGGGATGGAGATTTTTCCAGATGGGAGCATTGCCTCCAAGAATACCTTGTTAACATCTTTACCAGCAGAGGGTCCATCTCCCCTCACACCAGCAAGGGATTCCTTTTATAGGAAGTAAGATTGTTAGAGAAAAGACCCCAGCTATTAGATATAGTCTACTAGTTTATTCACTCATACAACAAATATTAAAGACTTTCTATGAGCTAGCCACTATTTTAATTGTCTTTAGAGCAGTAGTTCTCAACCTTGTGGGTTGTGACACCTTAGAGTTGCATTTCAGATAGTTATATTATGATTCATAACAGTAGCAAAATTACAGTTCTGAAGTAGCAATGAAATATATATATTGCCAGTTCCTAAGCTCTGTCCCAATGGGCCAAAGGCAGGTGCCACCTGCAGTCCACTGCGCAACTGGGTGTTGCATGGGAGTTTCATGTATACAGTATGCAGAAAGCTCTAGCTGGTTCAGGAGTATTTGAAATGGCAAATAAATTTGAGGAGCAGTTATTTGCCATCTGATCTGGGCCTCATGAACAAGAAAGATTTCCAAAGATAGTCAGGATTAAAGGGAAGTTAGAAAAGACACGGTGTGCAATGACTTGGAGAGGGAAAAGGAAACAGACACTAGATCTCAAGCCATCTCACTTGTCCAGAGCACGCAGTACGTGGCAAGGAGTACTAGGAGATAATGCAGAATGCAGCTTTATGTAGCATCACTTCTCCTGCGTAAAAGTAATATGCCATTAACAAACCTATGCCATCTCTTCTCTTCTCCCTGTATCCACTCCACATAGGCACCACGCCCGATGGTGCATGCTACGTTATTGTTTGTTAATTACCTGTTAAACAACACGTAAGGGACAGGCTGTAGAAGGACGTGATACAAAACCAATGGGCATGAGCTTGTCCCCTAGGCAGCATGTGGCTGCAGAGTGTCTCCTCTAAACCTGAAGAACAGAAGCAGAAGGGAGGAACCATTGTTAGGAATTTTCTGCACTTGTTACAGAGCAGGTTGGTGTGTGATAAACCAGGGCAGTCCTGACTTTGTAGAAAAATGGAGGTATAGTTTAGACAAGATGCCTGGAGAGAGGCTGTGGCTGTGGGCTGTGCTTGCTGGCAAGATTGCACTTAGAAGAAACTGAGTGGAGTGAGGCAAGCACTGAATATTTGGAGGAGTAGATGAAGAAGGTGGGTGACTGGTGGCTGGGTTTGGGATACCCATAGGGCATCCAGGAAGAGGCATTGAGAGCTCTGAAGGGTGGAAAACAAATGAGGTGGGAAGATCTAAACAGAGGTCTGCTTTTCTTATATGTGTGATATGTGGTAAGATTTTGTGTGTGGTGTGTGGTGTGTGTGTGTGTGTGTGTGTGTGTGTGTGTGTGTGTGTGTTTGCACATGGAGGCCAGAGTTCTTTTGTTTTTGTGATAGTTTCTCTCCCTGACCTGGTAGCTCAAAAATTAGGAAGGCTGGATGGCCAGTGAACTCTGGGGATGCGTGTGCCTCTCCAGTACTGGGAATGCTGGACCACAGCATTGCACTTAGCATTAGTGAGGATGCTGAAGATTCAGAATCCTTGTGGTTGGTTGGCAGGTACGTTACTGACTCAGCCTTCTCCTTTCCCCCAAGATATACCCTTCAATGTTATACATACAGATTCAAGACTTGAACATCTTAATCACTGATGGAGGGAGGGAGGGGCTGACCAAAAATAAAAAAAGAAAGACCTCAAAGAGAGGTCTTATAAAAGCTGGGGTGGGAAACAGAACCAAGGCAAGAGGGGCTACACGTTTTTAATTTTCAGTGAAAAGAGAAACAGGATGTCTAAATTACAAGGCAGAGTCATTTGATTAGGTATAGCTGAAAGTACAAGTGGGGGGAGGCACAGAGAACCATTGGATTTGATACAAGTGGAGGGAGACACAGAGAACCATTGGATTTGATAATTTAACGTCCACTGTTGATATTTAAGGGCTTCATTGGACCCGTTAGTACCAAAGCGTGACATGAAGAGATTAAGGCGTGGATAAATGAGTTTTCAAAGAAGTGAATGTAATCATTGCAAACCTTTCCATTCACAGGTTGGCAGTGGCAACTGGAGAAACATAGGGATATAATCCGAGAAAGCTGCCGACAGAGAACCCTGCAAGCTCATGCCAAAAGGGTTGCCGCCTAAAATGGTCCACTGCTAAAATCAATTTCCAATATGGGGATGGCCAACTGTTTAGAGTCCTGCAATCATAGCCCTAAGTTCGGTCTCTGTTTTTCATGGATAAAAGCTCTTTCTTATGGGCCTTGATGCCCTTGTTCAGTAAAGATACTGCTCAGAGAATGCCTAGTTCTACCTCCCTTAGCTGATGCTTGTATGCTCACCCAATTCTAAAATCATTTAAAAGTCTAGATACCAAGGCCTCTAATGAGTTAAATGTACCCTTAAACACTGAAAAATGATGAGATGTTCTCATGTTACTTTCCAGACAGGTATTCTATATTTTAAATGCCCATTTTGGTCCCATGTTTATATAGGGTATAATTTTGGGCTTTTTGTGACGGGTCTCCTTGAGTACACTACACTCTGCTTGTTACAGGATAGGCGTAACTTCCCGTTAGGAAGTGGGGCACTGTCTTTCTCTGGAGCAAATGAAAAGTATATTTAGCCAGCTTGCTGTAATATCACCCACTGGCTGTATGTGTATCCTTTGGCACTTATAATGTTACCCTGAGTGTCAGACATCTCAGGGTGGCAGTAACAAATGGCTCTTCCTAAGGCTGTTGCTGTGAACAGAACATGGACTTTGGCAGTTTCCTGTCTTCATGTGTACTCAAACTCTCAAAAGTGTGGCAGAGAACCTCATTTGTCACAGGATACACACTTCTAAGGTGACACTCAAACAGCCAAACCATTGCCAGTATTAGAAAACGTACCAAGACTCCAACTTGGAAGTATGCAGTATTATCAGCCAATCAGTAACTATAGACCTAGTGTCCATAAGAAACTAACAAGTTTCTTATGGATGAACAAGAAACTAACAAGACCTTTCCAGATCTTAGTATCTTGATATGGCAGAGGGATGGAAAAAGAAGCAGCATCCTTCAAAGAAGGACAGATTTAGGCACAGAAGTCTGATGGGTCTGTCCTAACTAAGCCCCCTTGCCCCAGCCCTTACTTGATGGATGCTTGGGTCAAATCGCTTTTCAGTTTCCTAGTGTTTTCTGGAGACTCACATTACTGTAGCAGATTGAAAAGCTGTTAGATGTCTTAATTGACTTAGAGAACTCAATGCCCTTAGCCAGGTGCTTGTTGCACAGTGATAAAACCCAGGGGGACTCACAGAATACCTGTGGAGCCATCTTTGCTATGGACCCGAAGCTCTGAAGTGACAGTCCCTGCATCTTTCACACTATTTCTAAGTGTAACAGAGGCATGTCATCGCAACCAAGGTGACGTCTGGCTCACAATAGTAAATGTCACTAACTTCTACCAGGAGCTTTTAAGCAAGGTGAGCGGCTGGAGGGAGAATAAGGAATCAGAAATGTTGTCCCCTATTCCCAGTCCCATTACTGACTTGTGAGGGCAGAATAAATGCATCACAAATAAATAAATAAGCAAATCACTTAACCTTTCTGCATTTCAGCTTCAGCACAATGAGAGAGAGAAGCCTTCGTCTTTTAAGGGCTTGGAATTCATTGACTGCAAGAGTGGCGAGGCTTATTAACTTCTCAGTGTCTCAGCATTTCTTGTGTGTGTTCTGAGTGTTTGCTTTTCATTTGGGAAATGAAATATTTCCTTAACATTGATATGTGGTAACTGTAGAAATTATGGAAGCCTGCCAGCTTCTCAGATAAAATCAGAGGACAAATGAGTCAGGCAGCTAATTAGGTGAGAGAATGGGGCAGGAGAAAGGACAGCTGTGGCTAGAGTCAGTCTCCTGATTGTTGTCCGGAGCCCAGGGTGACAACTTGTGGATATTATATGATAAGAGGAGGCAGGTTCCTGCTTCCCAGTTCCCAGTTCTGCTCAGCCTGCACTCTGCCCGAGTGCTTTCACATCCCTTTGCTTGCTGACCCACCCGGCAAGCTCTTCCTGCAGAGCCGAGCTTCTTTGCTTTATAATTTGGATGTCTTGCTGTTGCTTGACATACCTTTTTATTCATGAAATAAAACCTACTTTATTTCAAAAGTCACGTTCTTGGCCGGTCACCATTTTCTTCTCTATTATCTGTAAAGCTTACTCTTGAAAGTACAAACACACATCCCATTGGTTAGGTACAAACGTACTGTACGTGCATACGTAATTTTGTTGTTTGCGTGCGCGACAGGGAGTAAAACGAATCTCTCTTATTAATCACTTGCTATTATTCCTATTCTCTTAATTATTGTTAAATGATGACCACAGTGCGTCACTGAAATACTATGGAAATACTGAAACATCGCCAGCTTTTATTTCTGGGCGTAAGACGGACACAGAGGAGTTCTGGTTTGTTGGCCAAATGAGATCTATTACACTTCTCAAAAATCTTTCATCCAAGGTTTTTTTCAAGAATAAATATTACATTGGTATAAAGTATAGATAAAATACAGCATGGAGTGAATTTTATAAAGTTGCCTTACTAGACATTCTTTATGACACATTTTAATAGATCACATTTTAATTTGAATTTGGGCATGTATATTTGTGTGTGTACATGAATAGGCCTTTTCCTTAAAATTCATGAATTCCAACTTTACTTTATATAAATGGATGTACAGGATACAGGACAGATATAGATGTAAACAATGTGTGTGTGTTGTACCAAAATTTGTCATGTAACAATTCCCCAAGAAAATACAATATACACGCCAATAAACCACAGACCTGATACTATACATCTCCCTATTGTCCTCCTATTAATATTCTTTGAAGAAAATCTTGGAGTGTTCATGAATTTAAATACTGTTCATATAAACCATGGAAATATAATGATTAACAATCTGTTGTATTCACAATTCTGGACAGGAGATTTAGTATTTTCCTAATTACATAGACCCGTGTGGGAGGATGTGACTGCTAAAGAAGATTAAGCCATTTGTATTTATTCATTGCTGCTTTATAGCATTAACTCACAAACTCAGGCCTGCTGCATTGAAGCCTGAGGAATTTGATTACCAGAGCAGAGGAGTCAGCCAATCTTGGCTTGAGACATCAGACTCCACTAATTGTCTACCAGCCGTGATTTAGCTGGATCGGCTTGCCACAACCTTGCTATTGATAGGAACATTTGAAATCTGATTAAAATTACTGTTTAATAATCAAGTCTTGGAAGAAGCCCACCTGGTGGATGCATTTCATTTCCCCCATTCGTATCTGAAGGAAAAACAAGCAAACTTTGCAAAACTTAAAATAGTCATTTCTTTTAAAGAAAATATTTTGAAAATAGGTTTCACAAATAGGTTACCAAGGGAGAGAATTAAATTTCATTATTGTTGTTATTCATCTGCTTTGTTTTGATTCACAGTTCCACTGAAGGCTGTTAGTATTATTTTTATGCCAGTTTATAGTTAAAGATGGGGGTTGCTCATGATAGCAACATTCTCCCTTAACTGTGGCTCCATAGTTCACCTGTTTGTACAATGGCTATAGGAGGCAGAGCTAGCCCCGTAGCACAGAAACAGGAGTCGGCCTAATATGGCAATACATATTATTTATTTTATTTGTTATGTACTTACGTATGTGCTTTCATGTGTGTGTGTGTGTGTGTGTGTGTTTGTGTGCCTGCCAAGGCTCATGCATACATAGAAGTAAGAGGAAACTTGCAGAAGTCTGTTTTATTCTCCTTGGAGGTCACAAGCAATGACCTCGGGTCATTAGATTTAATAGCAAGTGTCTTTCCTGATAAGCTTTTTCTCCAGCCCCTATATTACATACATTTAATCATGCCAATTCCAATATGGTTTTCTTTTCATATATTTGTGCATCTTGTGTGTGTATGTTTGTTTGTGTATTTGAATATATGGGTACACAGTGTGTGTTCATGGGTATGTGCATAAGTGTGTGTGTGTGTGTGTGTGTGTGTGTGTGATGTATGTACAGCCCTGAGAATGACCCTGGGAATCTTCTGAGATTGTTCTTCCACCTTAGTTCTTTGAGGCAGAGCCCTCTAATCAAACCCAGAGTTCACTGATGCAGTTGTCTTCCTAACCAGCTTGATCCTGGGTTCCTCTGTCTCTGGGTCTGGGTTAGGAATTTCAGGAAGGCTGCCATGCTCACTTGACATTAATGTGGATGCTGTTGACCCAACCTTGACCCTCTTGCTTTCCTACAACACTTTAGCCACTGAGACCATCAGGTCCATATTTCTAAAGATTTATTTATTATTATTTTATGCATAGGAATGCTTTGCCTGAATGAGCGTGTGTGCAGCACATGCATGCTTGGTGCACATGAAAATCAGAAGATGTTGGATCCCTTGGAACTGGAGCTCTGAATGCTTGTGAGCCACCGTGTGTGTCCTGGGAACAAAACTCAGATCTTCTGCAAGAGCAGGCACTGAGTTGTTTCCCCAGGCCTCAGATCCATTTAGGAGGAATCTAATACGTGTCCTCAAAGAAAGCCTTTTGTTAATTAAGACAAAAATGTTTGCATATGTAGGAGAGATTTAGGGCTTTTTAAAACAGGTTACAGCGAGTGGGGTGACTTGGAGAAGTCCAGTGCCAAATCATCCAGGCCATACTTGCCAGATTTGAAGAAACAGATATTTTTTTAATTTTGGATGTTCATATCCTCCCATTGAGGAGAGCTCCCTAGAGAGTTTCCCTAAGATTTTAGTGTTGCATTTCTGAGAGTTGGCAGTTCAGAGCACAGAAGGGGTCCCTGAAACTGTCCTCCATTTTTCCCTGAGGCAAATTTTGCAATGAGCATATGTAGTCAGCTATATTCCTGTGAGGATCCCAATTGGAGTCACCAGGTGCCTGGGGCCTCACACTACACTTTGTAGTCTGGACTAAAAGGTGGAGTCCATTCAGTTACCTGGAATTAGATCATCACTGTGGCCCTCTTAGTTGGACACTGTTTAAGTAAGAGGCTTTGTTCTCGGGGCATGCGTCATGTATAAAGTTGGAGACGGGAACCATGCTAAAGGTTTGATGTGTTCTTACCCCGACATCTAGACTTCTGAGAATCCCTTGTAGAAAGAAATGAAGGGCCAGAGAAACAGGAGCTCAGAAGGCAGGCCGACGATGGAAGAAGAGAGTAAATATTGAGATTCCAGTGGCAAGGAAGCAGGGATCTCCTTTCAGACACTGAGCCCAGTGAGCAGACCTGCAGCGTTTCTCTTCCCCAGCTCCCTGCAGCTGGACAATGCAGATTCTACACGGTGAAGAAAAGCAGAGAACCTAGGATGAGGGGAAAGCTCTGAGTCTCTGCTTTGAGCTTTGAAGACAGGAATTCTTTCACACAGGATTTCTTTGAACGCCTGTTTTTCCTATTTCTGATTGTGTTTGCAAGTAAGATGATACATACATAGAAATGATTAAAATTAGCAACCAACTCCCTTTTCCTCATCAGAGACTGTCTCTTCCTCTAATTTAGTCATTGCTTTCATTATGCGTGCGCGTGCGCGCGCGCACACACACACACACACACACACACACACACACACACACAAGTGCATCCTCATTCCCTACAGAGCCCAGTTATCTCCAAAAGTTGATATTAAGTCAGTAGGGGGAAAATAAATGCAGTTTTCATATACAAAATTTGACTAGAAATAGGCTATATTCCATCTTTAATATATAAAGTGGCCATATGTCTGGGTGTGCCCTTTGCTACTTATATATCTCAAGTAACTATAAATCAGGTACATACCACCATTCCTACCTATTATTTTTTTAATGTCATTATATGATCTTCTTGCAGTGAGCATAATCTACCCAAGTGTAGGATAGTCTTTGATTAAGCTACATCTTGGTATGTTTATTAATTTTGTTATCTATGACTACATGTTAACCTAAAACAGAACAGGGAAGAGAGCATCCTTTGTCTTTCCCAGAACAGTTATTTTAACAGGTCTGTGACACAAATAAACACACACACACACACATATGTAGGCCCATAAGTCATTTATTCCTCAGATGACAACCTGTACTTATTAAAAAAGTGAAATTGTATTTTTCAGCTATCCTTTGATCACATAAAGTTATCATCTGTAATAGAAAACTCTTTCCTCTTGTCAGTTTATGGGCTATTTTCAAATTGGCTGTCAGTAAGGCATCCAGCTCAGAGGAGTGGGCAGCTTATCCTCTTAAGTATCTTTCTTTAGACTATATTTTGTATTGTACATTGATAAAATTGGTGAATTATGTGAGCGAGATTAGTCTCAGTGTGTTATACGTGTGTCAGATTCCAAACTGGTCAGAGTTTCTAACCAAACATTTCTTCCAGACTTTTAACATATTAAATGTTTGGTTTGTTGTGAATTTCACATTGACCCAATGCCTGTCCATAAAATTCTTGGAAATTGAAGATGATAAGAGGTTACAGTGTGAGATCTACAATTTTCCATTCAACATAGGAAATAATAGTGGAATTAAATGTGTTGAATTCTTTAAAACGGAGGAAATGTATTTCACATCATTACTTTGCTCATCATTAACAATAAATAATATGTACAAAATTGAAATCCATGGGTATTTACATTTTCCACAGCAATTAATTCTTATACAAGCTTATGAAGAGTAGAATAAAAGGATTTCTGATGGGTGGTAAGATTTTTACAATGAACATATGCATGGACAAATTTTGACAAATACAATGTTAATTATGAAACTTGGTTGTAATAGCTACAAGTTAATTATTGTGACATGAAATGGATATCAGCAGGAGCTGGGAAATTGATGTCAGGTGAATGTGGAAACTCCCTGGGATGCGCTCAATCCCAGATGAAGTGATTGGAGAGGCACAAATGCTATTGTGATGCGTGCACATATCCCCTGACGAAGCCCGATTAATTCCAAAAGTTGATATTAAGCCAGTGGGGGGAAAAAATCCACACAGATCCCTTTACAAAAGTTTGATTAGAAACAGTCTGTTTCCCGTCTTTAGCGTGTGAAGAATGCCTTTCGTCTGCGAGGATATTTTGCCACTATTCATTAAAGGGTCCAGTGAGCCTTCCCTCCTCCCTCTCCCTCCTCCTGCAATTGATTCGTGTCCCATGATGCTCAGTGTAATTCTTTTCTTTTTTATTGTCTTCTCTTTATGTGAAAAAGTATGTGGCTTTTAGATCCTTTTGTTTCATTACAAGGCAAATTAGGAAGCATCCACTAGCCTGTTTGTGAATTTCATTAATTCTGGGGTTAGCAATGAGGAAAAAAGGCATGCCAACTGCCTGGCAAGCCCTCATCACTTGCCCTCTCTGTCCACTTTAACATTAGTCATGTATGTACTAGGGTGGTGTCTACAATGACTGAAGCTGAAGACTTTTTCTTAGCTCTCTATTAAGTCAGTCCCATATACTAATCATTATTGGTTTGCTGTCAGTTTCTGTTCCTATACTTGTAATTTCAAGAGACAAATGGGCAAAGCACACACAGACACACACACACACACACAGACACACACACACATAGACACACACACACACTCACACACATTTCACACATTCCACAAAATTTCCAACAAGCTTTTATACCCAGAATTGAGGAATGTAAGAATTAAGGCGAAGGCTCAGAGGCTGGGAACACGGGCAGGAGTTCTGTTCCCCAGACCCGGGTTCGGGCAGCTCACACCCTCCTGCTCCCCTGCTCTAGGGCACTTGATGCCTCTGGCCTCCAAGGATACCTCTATAGGGACAGCCTCTGTCCTCCAGATACATAATTATAAGTAATTAAAGAAAAATTTAAAAGCAAGAAGTAAGTATTCCAGAGGATGCAAGCATCTGCCCACCTACTGATTTGACTTGGCAAGTAGACCATAATTAATCCTGCTGTCCAGTAGGTACACTAGCCTCTTTCATCTTTGATCATGCTTCATGAAAAAGCTCAGACATAGGTCTAGTAGCAATCAGAATCAAGAAAACTGTTTACCTAACATACCACCTTAGCTATAAAACAAGAAAGAAAAAACACTGGAAGGTGCATTAATTAGGATCCCAATTCTTTTAACTATCCCCTGTGATGTCATCAATACCTTTGCCCCTGTCATTTCCTAGACCTCAAGTGAACTAAGCTTGCTTTGAATTTTCACACCCATCTCCTATGTAGACAGCCTACTAATGTTTCATAGGACAGTGTTTGGGACAGCTATTATCTACGAAATTCGTTGACTGAATATTGTTTTGAAAAACATTAATTTTATGGGTATGTATGTGTGCTGGAATGTATATTTGTGCACCATGTGCAAGAGCCCACAGATACCAAAGGAGGCTTTGTATCACCAGGACCTGGAGTTACAGTAGGTTATAAGGAAGCACGTGTGTGCTGGGAACTGAACCTGGGCCCTCTGCAGGAGCAGCAAGTGCTCTTGACCACTGAGCCTTCTCTCCATCCTTAGGTGAGTGAGTCATACAGGCTGTTCACTCCTTCACAGCTGTCCTGATTTAAGTCTACAGCTCCGAATACTGCACCCAGTAACTGTACCACCTTATTTTGTACTGTTTTGTTTTGAATCCTATTATATTTTCATAACAGATATTTCAAGGTGGGTGCACAGCAAAATATTGTCATGCCTATATGTTGTAGTAGGTAGTGGTTTTTCATAAATAATGTTGGCCTTGATGTTGGCATCAGAAAATGGCTTTACAGTCAGGAACCGGCTTTATGGTCGCAGGTCACCTCTGAATCCAGCAATTATGCTAGTGTCACCCATAAGTAACAGGGATATGCACATCGGCTGCCATGGCAATCGAATACATTCCCAGCCACCACCTTTACCTGTACCAGCGATGTGAGCAGTTACATCACTGCCCAAATAAAAGGCAGACCCTTCCTGACCGTCTCGCTCTTTCCTTCCTCGTCCTCGTTGCTCCCCTTTGTCCCTTCCCCCCACAATAAACCTCTCTCCTGTGGAACTGCACTGGCTTGCTGTGGTCTGTTTGGATGAGCCGCGATTCTCACATCACTTGAGAGTAGGCAAATTCTTTTCCCAGGACCCTAGACTTTCCTAAGGAACAGAGTGTGTGCTTATCTGCAGTCACATGGAACTGACTCTTCTGTTTACACCCATGTCCCCACACTCCCTACCCAGAAGATTCGGTTAAATCTGTCATCCTATCTCACATACTCCATGGCCTCCTTTGCCTCACATCCTGCTTTCCTTGGGGAGAAAATCTACTGGTGCTCTCTGAGTTAGCACCCTCCTTCTGGGAACTTCCATTACAAAGCCACACTTTCCCTGTAGCCTGTCAGTTAGTTTTGTGTGTATCTGTGCCTGCTTTTGAAATGAAACTTTTGCGGAGTGTTATCTAGTTTATTAATTTGCATCTTCATATTACAGAGATTTAATCTGTACATTTTAAAATTCAACTGCAGAAAGTATATATAACATGAAATAAATCTACTGAAAAAAAATATGTCTCACTTCAACATATAAGAGTCACTTGCCCGGTGTATTGGGTGGAATGAAGAGCATTCCATATGTAATTTCCAGATAACAAAGACATATTTGTGTTCCTATTTTTTGATACCAACATTTTCATTAAAAACTGGCTCTTAAGTAGATGGCCTGTTTTCATATTGTAACAAAATATGGGCAGCATGATTTAATATTTTCTTTTTTTTTTGATTTTTAATATTTTTATTACATATTTTCCTCAATTACATTTCCAATGCTATCCCAAAAGTCCCCCATAGCGCCCCCCACTTCCCTACCCACCCATTCCCATTCTTTTGGCCCTGGCATTCCCCTATATTGGGGCATATAAAGTTTGCAAGTCCAATGGGCCTCTCTTTCCATTGATGGCCGACTAGGCCATCTTTCGATACATATGCAGCTAGAGACAAGAGCTCCGGGGTTCTGGTTAGTACATCATGTTGTTCCAACAATAGGGTTGCAGATCCCTTTAGCTCCTTGGGTACTTTCTCTAGCTTCTCCATTGGGAGCCCTGTGATACATCCAATAGCTGACTGTGAACATCCACTCCTGTGTTTGCTAGGCCCCTGCATAGTCTCACAAGAGACAGCTATCTTTGGGTCCTTTCAGCAAAATCTTGCTAGTGTATGCAATGGTGTCAGCGTTTAGAAGCTGATTATGGGATGGATCCCTGGATACGGCAGTCTCTAAATGGTCCATCCTTTCATCACAGCTACGAACTTTGTCTCTGTAACTCCTTCCCTGGGTGTTTTGTTCCCAATTCTAAGAAGGGGCACAGTGTCCACACTTTGATCTTCATTCTTCTTGAGTTTCATGCGTTTAGCAAATTGTATCTTGTATCTTGGGTATCCTAAGTTTTGGGCTAATATTCACTTATCAGTGAATACATATTGTGTGAGTTCTTTTGTGATTGTGTTACTTCACTCAAGATGATGCCCTCCAGGTCCATCCATTTGGCTAGGAATTTCATAAATTCATTCTTTTTAATAGCTGAATAGTACTCCATTGTGTAAATGTACCATAATTTCTGTATCCATTCCTCTGTTGAGGGACATCTGGGTTCTTTCCAGCTTCTGGCTATTATAAATAGGGCTGCTATGAACATAGTGGAGCATGTGTCCTTTTTACCGGTTGGGACATCTTCTGGATATATGCCCAGGAGAGGTATTGCTGGATCCTCCGGTAGTACTATGTCCAATTTTCTGAGGAACCGCCAGACTGATTTCCAGAGTGGTTGTACAAGCTTGCAATCCCACCAACAATGGAGGAGTGTTCCTCTTTCTCCACATCCTCGCCAGCATCTGCTGTCACCTGAATTTTTGATCTTAGCCATTCTGACTGGTGTGAGGTGGAATCTCAGGGTTGTTTTGATTTGCATTTCCCTGATGATTAAGGATGTTGAACATTTTTTCAGGTGCTTCTCTGCCATTCGGTATTCCTCAGGTGAGAATTCTTTGTTCAGTTCTGAGCCCCATTTTTTAATGGGGTTATTTGACTTTCTGGAGTCCACCTTCTTGAGTTCTTTATATATATTGGATATTAGTCCCTTATCTGATTTAGGATAGGTGAAGATCCTTTCCCAATCTGTTGGTGGTTTTTTTGTCTTATTGATGGTGTCTTTAGCCTTGCAGAAGCTTTGTAGTTTCATGAGGTCCCACTTGTCAATTCTCGATCTTACAGCACAAGCCATTACTGTTCTATTCAGGAATTTTTCCCCTGTGCCCATATCTTCAAGGCTTTTCCCCACTTTCTCCTCTATAAGTTTCAGTGTCTCTGGTTTTATGTGAAGTTCCTTGATCCACTTAGACTTGACCTTAGTACAAGGAGATAGGAATGGATCGATTCGCATTCTTCTACATGTTAACAACCAGTTGTGCCAGCACCATTTGTTGAAAATGCTGTCTTTCTTCCACTGGATGTTTTTAGCTCCCTTGTCGAAGATCAATTGACTGTAGGTGTGTGGGTTCATTTCTGGGTCTTCAATTCTATTCCATTGGTCTATTTGTCTGTCACTATACCAGTACCATGCAGTTTTTATCACAATTGCTCTGTAGTAGAGCTTTAGTTTCGGCATGGTGATTCCACCAGAGGTTCTTTTATCCTTGAGAAGAGTTTTTGCTATCCTAGGTTTTTTGTTGTTCCAGATGAATTTGCAGATTGCACTTTCTAATTCGTTGAAGAATTGATTTGGAATTTTGATGGGGATTGCATTGAATCTGTAGATTGCTTTTGGCAAGATAGCCATTTTTACAATGTTGATCCTGCCAATCCATGAGCATGGGAGATCTTTCCATCTTCTGAGATCTTCTATAATTTCTTTCTTCAGAGACTTGAAGTTTTTATTATACAGATCTTTCACTTCCTTAGAGTCACGCCAAGATATTTTATATTATTTGTGACTATTGAGAAGGGTGTTGTTTCCCTAATTTCTTTCTCAGCCTGTTTATTCTTTGTGTAGAGAAAGGCCATTGATTTGTTTGAGTTAATTTTATATCCAGCTACTTCACTGAAGCTGTTTATCAGGCTTAGGAGTTCTCTGGTGGAATTTTTAGGGTCACTTATATATACTATCATATCATCTGCAAAGAGTGATATTTTGACTTCATCTTTTCCAATTTGTATCCCTTTGATCTCCTTTTGTTGTCGAATTGCTCTGGCTAGGACTTCAAGTACAATGTTGAATAGGTATGGAGAAAGTGGACAGCCTTGTCTAGTCCCTGATTTTAGAGGGATATCTTCAAGCTTCTCACCATTTACTTTGATGTTGGCTACTGGTTTGCTGTAGATTGCTTTTATCATGTTTAGGTATGGGCCTTGAATTCCTGATCTTTCCAAGACTTTTATCATGAATTGGTGTTGGATCTTGTCAAATGCTTTTTCCGCATCTAACGAGATGACCATGTGGTTTTTGTCTTTGAGTTTGTTTATATACTGGATTACGTTGATGGATTTCTGTATATTGAACCATCCCTGCATCCCTGGGATGAAACCTACTTGGTCAGGATGGATGATTGTTTTGATGTGTTCTTGGATTCGGTTAGCAAGAACTTTATTGAGGATTTTTGCATCAATATTCATAAGGGATATTGGTCTGAAGTTTTCTATCTTTGTTGGGTCTTTTTGTGGTTTAGGTATCAGAGTAATTGTGGCTTCATAGAATGAGTTGGGTAGAGTACCTTCTGTTTCTATTTTGTGGAATAGTTTGTGAAGAACTGGGATTAGATCTTCTTTGAAGGTCTGATAGAACTCTGCACTAAACCCATCTGGTCCTGGGCTTTTTTTAGTTGGGAGACTATTAATGACTGCTTCTATTTCTTTGGGGGATATAGGGCTGTTTAGATCATTAACCTGATCTTGATTCAACTTTGGTACCTGGTATCTGTCTAGGAACTTCTCCATTTCATCCAGGTTCTCCAGTTTTGTTGAGTATAGCCTTTGGTAGAAGGATCTGATGGTGTTTTGGATGTCTTCAGGATCTGTTGTTATGTCTCCTTTTTCATTTCTGATCTTGTTAATTAGGATGCTTTCCCTGTGCCCTCTAGTGAGTCTGGCTAAGGGTTTATCTATCTTGTTGATTTTCTCAAAGAACCAGCTCCTTGATTGGTTGATTCTTTGAATAGTTTTTCTTGTTTCCACTTGGTTGATTTCACCCCTGAGTTTGATTATTTCCTGCTGACTACTCCTCTTGGGTGAATTTGCTTCCTTTTGTTCTAGTGCTTTTAGTTATGTTGTCAAGCTGCTAATGTTGCTCTCTCTAGTTTCCTTTTGGAGGCACTCAGAGCTATGAGTTTTTCCTCTTAGAAATGCTTTCATTGCGTCCCATAAGTTTGGGTATGTTGTGGCTTCATTTTCATTGAACTCTAAAAAGTCCTTAATTTCTTTCTTTATTCCTTCCTTGACCAAGGTATCATTGAGAAGAGTGTTGTTCAGTTTCCACGTGAAGGTTGGCTTTCTATTATTTATTTTGTTATTGAAGATCAGCTTTAGTCCATGGTGATCTGATAGGATGCATGGGACAATTTCAATATTTTTGTATCTGTTGAGGCCTGTTTTGTGACCAATTATGTGGTCAATTTTGGAGAAGGTACCATGAGGTGCTGAGAAGAAGGTATATCCTTTTGTTTTAGGATAGAATGTTCTGTAGATATCTGCCAGATCCATTTGATTCATAATTTCTCTTAGTTTCTCTGTGTCCCTGTTTAGTTTCTGTTTCCATGATCTGTCCATTGGTGAAAGTGGTGTGTTGAAGTCTCCCACTATTATTGTATGAGGTGCAATGTGTGCTTTGAGATTTACTAAAGTTTCTTTAATGAATGTGGCTGCCTTTGTATTTGGAGCATAGATATTCAGGATTGATAGTTCCTCTTGGAGGATTTTACCTTTGATGAGTATGAAGTGTCCCTCCCTGTCTTTTTTAATGACTTTGGGTTGGAAGTCAATCTTATCAGATATTAGAATGGCTACTCCAGCTTGTTTCTTCATACCATTTGCTTGGAAAATTGTTTTCCAGCCTTTCATTCTGAGGTAGTGTCTATCTTTTTCTCTGAGATGAGTTTCCTGTAAGCAGCAAAATGTTGGGTTTTGTTTGTGTAGCCAGTTTGTTAGTCTATGTCTTTTTATCGGGGAGTTGAGTCCATTGATATTAAGAGATATTAAGGAAAAGTAATTGTTGTTTCCTGTTATTTTTGTTGTTAAAGTTGGCATTCTGTTCTTGTGGCTGTCTTCTTTTAGGTTTGTTGAGGGATTACCTTCTTGTTGTTTCTAGGGCGTGGTTCCTGTCCTTGTATTGTTTTTTTTCTGTTATTATCCTTTGAAGGGCTGGATTTGTGGAGAGATAATGTGTGAATTTGGTTTTGTCGTGGAATACTTTGGTTTCTCCATCTATGTTAATTGAGAGTTTGGCTGGGTATAGTAGCCTGGGCTGGAATTTGTGTTCTTTTAGTGTCTGTATAACATCCATCCAGGATCTTCTGGCTTTCATAGTCTCTGGTGAAAAATCTGGTGTAATTCTGATAGGCTTGCCTTTATATGTTACTTGGCCTTTTTCTCTTACTGCTTTTAGTATTCTATCTTTATTTAGAGCATTTGTTGTTCTGATTATTATGTGTCAGGAGGTATTTCTTTTCTGGTCCAGTCTATTTGGAGTTCTGTAGGCTTCTTGTATGTTCATGGGCATCTCTTTCTTTAGATTTGGGAAGTTTTCTTCTATAATTTTGTTGAAGATGTTTGCTGGTCCTTTGAGTTGAAAATCTTCATTCTCATCCACTCCTATTATCCGTAGGTTTGGTCTTCTCATTGTGTCCTGTATTTCTTGGATGTTTTGAGTTAGGATCTTTTTGCATTTTACATTTTCCTTGATTGTTGTGCTGATGTTCTCTATGGAATCTTCTGCACCTGAGATTCTCTCTTCCATCTCTTGTATTCTGTTGCTGATGCTGGTATCTATGGTTCCAGATTTCTTTCCTAGGGTTTCTATCTCCAGTGTTGCCTCATTTTGGGTTTTCTTTATTGTGTCTACTTCCCTTTTTAGGTCTAGTATGGTTTTGTTCATTTCCATCATCTGTTTGGATGTGTTTTCCTGTTTTTCTGTAAGGACTTCTCCCTGTTTGATTATGTTATCCTGTTTTTCTTTAAGGATTTGGAACTCTTTAGCAGTGTTCTCCTGCAATTCTTTAAGGGATTTTTGTGCTTCCTCTTTAATGTCTTCTACCTGTTTAGCAGTGTTCCTTTTTATTTCTTTAAGTGTGTTATTAAAGTCCTTCTTGAAGTCCTCTACCATCATCAGGAGATATGCTTTTAGATCCGTGTCTAGCTTTTCCGGTGTGTTGGGGTGCCCTGGACTGGGCGAAGTGGGAGTGCTGGGTTCTGATGATGGTGAGTGGTCTTGGTTTCTGTTAGTAAGATTATTACGTTTACCTTTCGCCATCTGGTAATCTCTGGGGTTAGTTGTTGTCGTTGTCACTGTTTAAAGATTGGAGCAGAAGCTGTGTTCCACTCACCAGCAGTCTCAAAATCCTGTGGCGGGGGTTGTGGGTAGCTGGCGGTACCCCGGTGCTGGTCCAGCCGGAAGAGGCCTGTGGTCCTACTCAGGCCGGTTTTCTGCTTCCCTAACTAATGCAGTCTCTGGTCCCACGCGCAATTGGATTGGAGCAGAAGCTGTGTTCCACTCTCCAGAAGTCTTAAGATCCTGTGGCGGGTGTTGTGGGTAGCTGGCGAGTGTCAGCCGACCCTGCGCCCTAGCTACCCCGGTGCTTTTCTGACCGGAAGAGGCTTGTGGCCCTATGTAGGCCGGATTTCTGCCTCCCCAACCAAAGCAGTCTCAGGTCCCGAGTGATTGGACTGGAGCAGAAGCTGTGTTCCAATCACCAGCAGTCTCAAAATCCTGTGGCGGGGGTCCTGGGTAGCTGGCGGGTGTCAGGCAACCCTGCGCTCTAGCTACCCTGGTGCTGATCCGGCCGGATGAGGCCTGTGGCCCTACACAGGCCGGTTTCTGCTTCCCTAACTGATGCAGTCTCAGGTCCCGCGCAATTGGATTGGAGCAGAAGCTGTGTTCCACTCACCAGAAGTCTTAAGATCCTGTGGGGGGTGTTGTGGGTAGCTGGCGAGTGTCAGCCGACCCTGCGCCCTAGCTGCCCCGGGATTTAATATTTTCTTAATGACTTTAGGGTCTTTCTCCTAAGAATCAATTGTTTAACTTTCTGTTGCCCTTAGGAGTTGTGACCTCTGTGCTCTTCTAGAACATACCATGGAGAGGTAACGCTGCACTCTGATTTCTGTCTTAGTCTGTTTTTCTTTGTTAGCATACAGTTTTCACACTGCTAACTTCACAGTTTTAGGAAGACCCAAAGACATAAAACCCCAAATCATCCCATCCCTGCCTGTCCTGTTCCTGGGGATCTTGGAATTTTTTGTTTTATCATCAGCTTTTGAAACATTTTAGTGATATTTCTCTTCTTTTGTGCTCTTCAATTGTATGGCATATTGGGGCGGGGGGAGGTGTTAGGGACTGCTCATGTACCATACTGAAGGACTGGCTGAGGTGGCTCTCAGGGATGGGACAACGGTCACATCTGTAATACGGCTTGTTTCGTACTAGTGGAAAAGATATCGGTGCTCTGGAAGCTCTGGGGGATGTCACCAATCACACCAGTCAGCTGTCTGAATGCTGTCCCAGACGCCAAAGCTCTGGGTGTCCCACTATTGGGTACTTGGGGTCTGATTGGGCGGCAGGTATGTAAGGTCAAAAGCAAACTGACAGCATTTGCTAAAGTGAGGAGGAGACAGACTCTCTGCTCCTGGCCTGTACAAGCGGCTGACTGAGTATCCTGGAAATGGTTACAACAGACACTATTCTGCATTTCAGTTAAGGAGAAAGAACATCAAGGTTGCTTTCTGCATTTGAAGAGAGAGAGAAAAAAACCTATATAAGCTGCTCTATGAAATACGGATAAAGTGTCAATCAAAGCTCCCGTTTTTCCCTGTGTATGGTAATATGAGCTATATTGCTCCGCTGCTTTTTATTTTTAAACACACTAGATTCGGTACTTTGGCTGCATTTCCCCCTTCTTCTTCGTCTTTCCCCAACCCAACTTTAACAAAGACCGAGGTTTCAAACTCTTTTCATTGCCAGGCTTGGAAATCCTGCCAGGTTAAAAAAAAAATGTTATTGAAAACCTTTCTCCCCTTATAGGCTCGTTTTGACAGGAAATCTTTGAGAGGCAGCGGCAGTGAGGTGCCCAGAGATTTCATCTCTCTCTTTTGCTTTAGGAAATGCTGAGCATAAGGCTCCCTATTAGGCAAATAGAAAGAGCAGCAAAATCCCCCAACAATCGTCCTCCCCGACGCCCGGGCTGACAGCCCTCTGCATCTTAGACCACCAGACAGAGCCACGACTGAGGATTCTACCTCTCAGAGGCATGGGAAAAGTTTCTGACAGCGTCTTACAAAAAATATTATTTTGTCTCTCTTTACAGATCATCTGGCTCTATAAATTTTGCATGGGCTAATCAGAATAAAATCTACCCTGCCGGGAAGGAATTCCTTTGCAGCGTTTCTGCTTTTGTTCTGCACAATTTTGACAGGAACTTCCTGTCTGGATGCCCCCTCTCCCCGTCAATGGGTATGATTCGTTGAATTTCAGGAGCTAGCTACTAGCAGCAACACTGAAATAGCCAAGAAAAGAAGGGTGTTTGGAATTTTTCTTATTTTTTTATCTTTTTTGGACCGAAGTAAAATCTAAGTTTCAAACAGTCTTGGAAGAAAGCAAAATACCAGCTTGTGATAATAATGCAAAAGTATGAGCAGACAAACTTTGAAAATAATTAGGATTATATAATATGTATAAAATACATAGTAGAAGTTTTTAAAATCTCAGGATTTTAGATGTACCTGTTCATGTTAGTTTATACTTGTATTTTGCTTTTGCAAAAAAAAAATGCTTAAAGTTAGAAGTGTAAGTTTATGAATAATTTTAACAAAAAATGTGATAGAAGAGAAATAGATCATGTACTACGTGTAAAATTAATCACCCTGGAGATGCAGGCATAGATTAAGCAGACTGTGTCCACGAATCAGAAGCAAGGCAAAGCTGGATTCTGTTTCTCTAACAGTGCTCAAAGTAGCACAATCGGTTATGTCCACGAAGAGAAAGCAATTCTAAAAGGGATGCTGCCCCCGCTTTCTTTACAGTGTATTAAATTTCACTTGTACATCTAGGCTCTGAGGTTTGCCACGTCGCCTTGAGCCACAATAGTCAGCACCGGAGCTAGAAGCAAGGTTTGCCAGGGCAGCCTGGGTACTTCTTGGTCTTGCCTGGACTGAGCACAGTTTGCCACTGAGCCGCTGTTGATGGGGACAATCTGCAAAATCACCTTCACTACAGAACTTCCTTAACAGGTGTTGACGCACAGATTTCCAAACTCGTCTTGATCACCCTCTATTTAAGGTCACTGATGTAACATAAATATTTTCATTATAGTTGTGCCTGTGGAATTTGCTAAACATCGTATATGATAAAGTAGCCTGAATATATCACCATTAATTAATTAGCTGCTATAAATAGGTTGAAGATAAATGGATATTTCTGTTGCTTCTTCAGCATTTCTGTTTCCCTAGAACCTCTTTTGGTAGTGGTGTGTGTGTGTGTGTGTGTGTCTGTCTGTCTGGATCCTACCTCTCTTTCTCAGGCAGTCTTGTAGGGCAGTGGGAACCTGGAACTGCAAAGGCCAACTTTCAGATTGTCTAAGCCAAGCACTGCATGCTGTGCCTCTATCTCAGTTTAGGAATGAATTTGTGTATGGATAAGTTTATTGGGCCAATAAATTATGAGGAGCGATTTGGGGGAATTTCTTAAAGTATTCCAAGGAATGAGTAACTCGGTTGCTCTTAGCAACCCAATCTGGATTACTTTTTATTGGCAAACCTCTCCAGTCAGCTGGCAAGTTAGTCTTCGATATATTATTATTTAAGTATTTTAATAGCTAGTTCTGTGCTTACCTCATGCATTTTTGAATAAGAAATCACTAAGGAACTTCAAATTAACATATAGAATGTTCCTACAGGAACGTTAAGTGTACAGGGTCACAGGTGATTGTGGCACATTTATATGCATTTATTAAACTGTCATACTATGACTTGAATGGGCAATTACTATGTGTCAGTTAAAAATAAAAATACTTTAAAACTCATGCATGGAGAGTATAAAAGACATCGAATCATCAATTGTTACAAGGTTAATAAATGTCCTAATAAATAAAATGTACTAGCAATAGGCATAGTCCAAGAAAGTGAGTGCAGTCCAAGGTTAGACTCGTCTCCTTTTCTCTTGGGCTTAGTATGCGTTAGCATAATGTTAGTAGAGGATGTTTAAAAGATAATAATGCATCATGAAAAACAGGAACGCCGGCAGCCAGGAAATGACTTGAATTTGCAGAATACTGAAGGAACGAGGGAGCTGATGGGAAGTAGAGGTTAATCAAGCAGAGAGCTGTGGAAGCCTGCTGCTGTCCATGTTGCCTGTGGGTAGAAGCCTGCTGCTGTCCCTGTTGCCTGTGGGTAGAAACCTGCAGCCAGGGGAACCCAGCTCCCTAGTGCCGGTTCCTGCAGAGAGGGTTGCCAATCAGAGAATCAACAGGATGGTTAGTTGGGACTGAGGTGTAACATAAAAACAAAGGGGTCTTTACATCTCTTCCACAACTCTGTCTCCTTCTCTTCTCTCCTTCTCCCTCTCTCTGACCTCGCCCCCCCCCCCCCCCCCCCCCCCGCCCATGACTCAGCCTTCCTAAAGAAAATGAGCCAGGAGCCATAGCTACTCAACTAGGAACCGAAGCGCCGGAATCCTACGGCATTTCAGATGTTTCCATTGCACCCACTGCGCCCATAGAGAAATCTCACCCATGTGCAGATCGTTTTACATTTGCCTCGGAGTTGATTCGACTCAAATATGGACTTAAAAATTATTACTGTGTGTGTGTGTGTGTGTGTGTGTGTACACGCGCGAGTGCGAGTGGTCACGTGCACGCTCATGCCTGTACAGACTTGTGGGTATCAGAAAACAAGTTGCAAAGGCTAGCCTCTCTTTCCATCACATGGGTTTTGAGGATTGAACTCAGCCCTACAGGGTCAAGCGTGTGTTTATTGAACAGAACAACTCATGTGTGAGTTGAAGAAAAGTTATAAAGAGAGAGATGTAAATAAATAAATAAAAAATTATAGTGAGGAAAATGTGGCCCAACAGGGATGGCATCTCATCCTGTGAAAGTCCTCTCCAAAAGAAAATTTTAAAAATGTCTGGAATAACCAGAGAAAATAAAGCTATCAAATATGCACGTGGGATAATATGAAGGAGACTCAGGATAAAAAGAACTAAGAAATCAAAATTGTGACTGCTAATTTAAAAAAAATCAATAGAATTGTTAAAGTTGGTTAAAAACAACTTAGAGGAACTGATGTCACAAATGCTTGTAAAGAGGTGAGAATGCATAAGAATGATTATTTTATCTGGTAAGTCCTATTTCCAATATGCCAGAATTGGATGAAAAAAAGAGTGTTTACTCTGTGTAAATATTTAATGAAATGATCCCAGAATAGAAATAACACATGGTTTCGGAGACAATTGGCCAAAGGGGTGTGGGAACATAGTAATAAATAATTAGTAAAGTACAAATTAAATATTTTATATATCATTATGAAATTTTAGAACACTAAAAATACAGAAACCTCAATAATCTCCAAAAGAAAGGTAGGAAGAGAAAGCAGTGTTGAGAGGAAGGGAAGGAAGATAATGGAAATTCCTTATTTAAAACAAAAGGCAAGAGAGTTACTGACATTTGACAATAATTTTTGGTAAGAGGTGCTAAAGTTTTATAGAGAAATGCCTTTCAATTTATAAGTAAAATCAGCTTAGATCTGAAAACTTTATATTGAACCAAACCAACATTCTATATCCTAGACTAAAGATTGTAGACACCGATATGACTGCTCTTAGAGATTGCTGTAGTATTCTTAGGGGGTGAGTAAGCAACAGAGGTCTAACTGAGCACAACTATGGAGGTTGATATGATACAGGGGACACCCAGCAATTGACCATGACAAGAAAGAAGAGACTTTCAGTATGAAGATGTTCACGTGGCCTCGGGTGGCAGCGAAAACTGACGGCGAGAAGAATCGAAGTCGTTCCTCAGCTTTCGGTTACTATAACAAAATGCCTGTGATAACTTAGAATGAGAACAGTTGTATCCTGGCTCACAGTTTCATGGAGTTCCCAGTGCATGATAGGGTAGTCTTTCCCTTTGCCTTCAATGAGGACCAAACTGCTGACTTTATTAACCAGCAAATGAAGAAAGAAAGAATCAGGTTATCACAGTTCACGTGGGTACGTTCCCCATGTCATCTACGAACCACCCAGGAGGCCAGATCCCTTGAAAGTTTCTAGCATCTTTTCATAAATGCCACTTGGCGGGTTGGAGATCCCACACTTTAGTGCCTGAATTTGGATGGGCATTCAAAATCCGAAGTACAGTAGACAAGACAGAGAATAAGGAAATGAAGGTTTTGGATCTGGAGAGCAATTTAAGAATTGGATGAGAAAATCCAGCTTGCCTCTCTATGTTGAAGAGTGTTTTCCATTGCAGTCAGCACAGAACAGTCTGGAACACAGGAAAATGCTGTTTAGCATCCCCATAGCAGGTCTCATCCCTACCTCTGCAGCAGAGCAGCTACTGCTGCTGCTCCACTCCCATCTCCAGTGCATCACACTTATCCTGCTTCCCTGTATTCCCTACTTTATGCTAGCCCCCAACTCCAGCGGTCAGTCCCTGGAAACCTACCGGTCACTGGGAATAAGCGAGCTGCAAACCTTTACCTCTCCTCAGCATCTCCAAATCCAATCCCCAGGCTCATCCTTACCTTAGCGCTGCAGCAGGGTGCCAGCTGAGACCTCTCTCCATCCCCTCTCACCCCATCTTCAGAGGACTACAGAGATCTTCCCCTCCAAATGTCCCTCCCCCAACGGGTTGTATCCCACACCTCAACTAGAGCGGGCACTTGGTGCTAGCACCCAGGCCACTAGAACCTGTCCTCTAACCTCAGAGAGTCACTTCTCCCTTCTTTTCTCCATGTCTAGTCCTCCAGTCTCTTCCCGGCCCTGGAGAGGAACTTTGGCTTATCCTCACTCCCAATCCAAGGAATGAGGATTCCCTTGGGACTAGCTTTGTAGATCCAGATGGGCTCCCTGCTTTATTCCCTCCTGTGAACTTCCTTACCCCTACCCCCAGCCCATTCCCATTCCTAAGTGTCAATGCCCCATAATCTGAAACATATTTTACCTGGAATCCCCAAAATGGTCAGATCTATTAGGACCACGGATAAATTACCTAATCCTGTGACCACAGCCCTCAGAATCCTGAGTCAGAGTAGAAAGAGACCAAGCAACAAAACATCAACTGACAGGGACAAGACCGGATATCAGCACCTAGAATGACAGTTTTTCCAATTTCATATGCCTAGACACTAGTGTGAAAACATAATCAATAACAGACAGGAAAATATATCTCTGCTAGAACTAAGCAAGCCTACTACAGCAGGTTTTGAATATTTCAACTTGGCTGAAACACAAGAATAGACCTTAAAACACCCATTTTTGAATATGAGACAGGTCTTTAAACAGGCAATGCATAAATACCTTAAAGAAATCTACAAATACACAAACAGTGGAAAGAAACTAATAAGACCGTTCAGGACCTGAAAATAGAAATAAAGAAATTTTAAATTGAGAGAATCCTGGAAATAAAAATTTTAAAAAAATTTAGGAACTCAAACAGGAATCACAGAGGCAAGCTTCACTGACAATATAAGAGATGGAAAAGAGAATCTCAGACACTGAAGATATAATAGAAGAAATAGATATCTCGAACAAAGAATATGTTAAATTTAAAACACTCCTGGTACAAAACATCTAGAAAATCTGGAAAGATGAAATTTAATAAAAGTAGGAGAAGAAGAAGAAGAAGGAGGAGGAGGAGGAGGAGGAGGAGGAGGAGGAGAAGGAGGAGGAGGAGGAGGAGGAAGAAGAAGAGGAGGAGGAGGAGGAAGAAGAGGAGGAGGAGGAGGAGAAGGAGAAAGAAGGAGAAGAGGAAAGAAGAAGAAAGAAGAAACATAGGTCAAAGAACAGAGAATAAGAAAATATTGTCAACAAAATCTTAGAAGAAAAATTTCCTAACCTAAAGAAGCAGATGTCTATAAAGGTAAAAGAAGCTCAGAGAACACCAAATAGATTGGAGCAGAAAAGAAAGTCTTCTCAACACATACTAACCAAAACACTAAACAAAAAGCTGATCGATGAAGTAATATTAAAATCTGCAGCACCATATACAGGCAGAGCTATTAGAATTTCCTCTGACTTCTCAGTGGAGACTCTCCAAGCCAGACAGGCCTGGAGAGATATACCACAGACTCTAAAAGCATACAGAGGCCAGTCCAGACTACTATACCCAGAGAAACTGACTGCAGATATGGATGAATGGTTCAGTTCTACTCTGATTTCCAACTATTGTATTTAATTGATGAGTGAAATACAAAAACTGAAGTTTTTGCATTAAAAGTCAAATATATTAACCTTAACATGTAAAAGTTACATAAAAATTACAAGTACCAAAAGAACTGAAAGGAGATCTGAGATTTAATAAAATCCTTATTATTGGAATCAGATATTCTCTCATATTGATCTCATCAAGAAAAATGACAAAGTTAGAGATTTAGGGCATTATGAAACTAAGCTGCAGCCACAGATAACCGACGTTTTTATGTCCTAATAGGAATGTACTTGGTAATGCTTTTAATTAAGCAAGTTGTCATTAATGAGTCATTTAAAATCAGCCAACAACTAGGAGATCTTTATTTTAAAATCAAGCTAAAACAAAATGTATTTGCGAGATTATGTTTGTCAGAAGCAGGGAGAAGGCAGAGCTTATTTCTGTTTAAGTCTTAGCATGCTCTATGCACACCCATGAGAGTACCCATGTGTTGTGTGCTCCTGTTTTTTTTTTTTTTCCCACTGAGAGACAGTTTGCTTTTGTCACAGGAATTTTGACAAAGTTTCTGTTTTGAATTTTGAGAAGTCTCCCTTTGCTAGGTGCAGCCTCTTTAAGTGTGCAGTTGCTGTAAAGATAAGACTACAAGTCAAAGCTTAATCTAGGCAAACCTAGAATGATGCTGTAACAGTTGGGTCTCTGGTTTACAGAACAGACACAGACTGACTGAAGAAACGGGAAGCCTCTGTCAGAGGGAGACTATACCATCGATCACATATGTGCTGATGCTATGCTACCCACCCATGCTCAATGATGTTTGACACGATGTCCTGAGAATGTCGGGAGCTAGCACAGCTCAGTTAGGAGGAACTTAATAAGAAGTGCTTAAGGAGAGTGTGTTCTGCCTCCTTGGCAGGGGTGGTGCCAGGACTTTGGACTCTATTTTGCTGGATAGGATGCCCTTCCATTGTTAAAGGTGCCATGGGAGGCGATTGCAGAAAAAAAAATAGTCCTGATAGCTACACCAGCTGTGCCCACAAGCACACAAATGACAAGTAAATCAAAATGACAAAAATGTAGATTAAAACGGGATTCCATTACTAAAAGAGGGACATAGGGTATGATGTCAACCAAAGTGATTGGATACCATTTCCTTAAGCACACAGATGAATTGCCCAGTTTGGGGCTTTAACTATGATGGAACATAAAACAATGTTTTCCAAGCTCCAAACGGCCCAGCAAGCAAAGCTCCAACACTAGACAGGCAGAGGCTCTGCCAGTTTCACCTCCAGCCACACCCCGTTCTCTGTATTTCCCTCCATATTAGAATCTAATACTATTTCTTCAAAGATTACTCCAGATGTTCTGTCCCCAACATGGCCAGTATTAGTCAGTTAAACTGCATAAGGGCTGCAGAGATGGCTTAGTGATTAAGAGAAGTGATTAAGATGAAGTGACTTCCAGAAGACCTGAACTTGGGTCCCAGAACCCAGGTCAGTAGCTCACACCCATCTGTAATAGTTGTAGGGGATACACGCCCTCTGCTGGCTCCTCCACATACATCAAAACAAATGGCATATATTCACACAGACATGTACATATTACAGATAAATTTAAAAAAATAATAAATCTTTAAGAATAACCTAGGTCATTTCACAAATGAAGATAGTATTACAAGAAAATAAGGAACAATTTAACTGTAGTCGTCTATTACTGAAATACAAACTGAACTATCTTTTATTTAAAAAAAATAATTTGAATATGTTTAAAATGAATCTCTTGACTCCCTTCTCATTGCCCCTAAAGATATCTCAAACTCCTGGGCTTTTTTCCCCTCCTTTTTGTCTGCCTCTGCCTTTCCTTCTGGGACTCTTGTGTTTGCAGTTTCCTCTGACAGGCTGAGGTTTAATTTTCTACACAGACTGTCTCTTGGAATCCCAGGTGTTCTCTGTCACATGAGCCTTCACAGCTGACTCAGGTACCTGTCTCAGTAAACTGGAGGTCTCTCGGCACCGTGAAGCCTTCCATGCCGGAAAGGCCAACACCTCTCCTGCATGTTTGCCAATGCATTCCCTCCAGGTGTCTGTAACTGTGCCTGCCATTTACTAGGGGCACAAAATAAATACTTGCCTAGCAATCAATTAGTATGAAAATCCAGTTTAAAGGTGAAAGGGTTTACCTTCAGAATGCAAGCTTATTTTTATTGGTAGATAAAACAAAAACAGTTAGCTTTTTGCAAGCCAGCGTCTCCTGTCATGCCTGTGTTTGATGGTTTACGGCTGTTCTCTGTCCGCTCCTCAGCTGAGGACTGACATCTTAGGACTTTATTTCCCAGAATTCCGGGATCGTGGCTGTTGGGAACGTCTGAAGAATGACTAAGAGAGCCGGCCTTTAAAAAGCCTCGGGATGAGTGGGTTTATTAGGCATGTAGCAAGCAAAAAGGAAAGAACGACAAGCACCAGCGGAGGGAGAGCTAAATGATGAGTCGGACACTCACAACATCCTGCACGTCCAGTGGATGAAGCAAATGGTACCACCTCCTGACCTGTCCAAAGCTGTGGGCCGGGCAGAGCAGTCTGTCCTGGATGGGGTGTGTACTTCCATTCCCACGGCAATGCTGATACCACGGGATAACCAAGACTAATTTCTGCAGGAAAGGGCGTCTTCTTCTAACTTTTTCAAGAGCTTCGTGTTTTGAATCGGGCTGATTTGCCATTTTTCTTTCTCCCTGACACAGGGTCAGGGGCCAGCCTGACATAAGACAGGGGTTTCTTGACATAAACATGCGTGTCAGAGACAAGGGAGGGCCTCCTCATTCCCAGGGTCTGCTTTCAACAAGCTTAAACAGCACACGACAATTAACCAATACAACTTTCTCATTATTTACCTCAGAGGAGAGCCATGACACCCAAGACACTCAAGCAAAAAGCAAAACCCAGAGGCCCCACAAGCTCTTCTGGCGACGACAGACTACTGGCCTCCTAGAAGCAGGATCACACCACAGCCACCACGCGCCTAGTTCCGAGTTTTGTGTTTCTCTTGCTTGTGACTGGACAGCTTATGAGACTGCCTACAGCTCCCACCTCTCATGTAGCCCATGCTAGCCCTAGATGCATAAGTATCCAAGGATAACTTAAACCATCCCTGCCTTAGAAATGTTGTTTAAAAGAGGGAATAAGAACGGTTTCAGTGCATTGGTATGATGCCAGTTCTTTACGTCAACCCCCTGACTGATGAATCTAAACCAACAAATAGCCACACTTTGTCACATGAATAGCAAAACCACAAACTCCAATGTATTCTAATTTCATACAAAAGTGATAAAGCTATACATGAATGTAAAGCAAAGAAAACATTAGCTTAAAATAAATTTTAAAAATTATGATTATGTTTGAAATTTTAAAATTTTAAATATTTGAATAAATTTAATGATAATTTGCTACCAAAATTATTTTCCTGCAATGAGTAATATTAGTAAATACATTTCCTCTACAGATTTTTTTCTTACCAAATGAATATAAATTTGTAGCTATATAAAAATAATTCAGATCATTTTAACTATTAGAGATACATCAGTGGGGCTAGAAACATGACTCAGTGGTTAAGAGCACTAATTATTCTCCCAGAGGTCCTGAGTTCAATTCCCATCAACTGCATGATGGCTCAAAAACATCTGTAATGAGATTTTATGCCCTCTCTGTCATACAGACTGGAAGACAGAACACTCACATACATGAACAAATAAATCATTTTAAAAAACGCATCAAAATATCATTTATTGATAAATTTCAAGTAGCAACTGCTTAATTATTATTTTCTCTTTTTTGATTTTTTGACACATGGTTTTTCCTGTGTAGCCCTGGCTGCCCTGGAACTCCTTTTGTAAACCAGGCTGACCTTGAACTCACGTAGATCTGCCTGCCTTTGTCTACCGAGTGTTGGGACTAAAGGCATAGGCTACCATTCCCAGGGTGTTTAATTATTTACTCAACATTTTTTAAAAAGATGTTAACAAAATATATAATAAATATATAGTACATACATTTTAAAGGTTGTTAAACAGAATAGAATTTTTCTGCAAGCATGGAGAGGGGACTACAGTAAGAACATATTCATTATCTCTATGTGAAAATGGGGTTTTATTAGTTTAGGACAAAAGACACAAATTTGTGTGAAAGACCCATTCCCAACGTGTGTCCACCGTGTGTCACACCCAGGAGAAAGCTGCAACCTGAGAAAGATGAAAACTGCTGCTTGAAGTATTTTTTGCTAAAGGCAGTGTATCCACCTGAAAAGTTTGTTCCCAGGAAAACTGACCCTCACCCCTGTAGTACCTGTGGATTCCCTTGCTGGTTGTAAAAGCCTTAGCACTTTAAAACTATGAAGCTGAAAGAAACTGTGCACCAAGTTGACTAAGTCACCTGCCTCCCTCCATCCCAACTCAATCTCCATTAAGGAAAATATGACAAGGAAATAAACGTAATGAAAATGGGCTCCCAGTTGTAGTATGTTAATGTTAAATGTTGTAGCATGTGCCCAGATCAAGGTGATGATGTTAAAATGTCTTCTCCATGCATGGCACTTATTTGTATACTTGGATCTCATGGTTGGCGAACCTGCTGCCCAATCAATCCCACTTGGACCCAGACTAAAAGAGAAAGAGAAAATTTCAAGATAAATGTGAAATTTTCAACTGGTATAATTCTAAACGTTTAGTGAGGCAGGGTGAAAAGGAGGCCAAGGAAACTTGAGCTCTTTAATCGGATGCAGTAACCCTTCCTCTTTGCTTCCTCTCTTCTAGGTGTTAAGACAGATACAAAATCAACTGGGAGGTAGCATGGTTTCGAATCACAAAATGTATTCAATAAATTATTGGAGCCATGGGAGGCAGGCGTTTTCAGAAATCAGCATAAACAGGCCAGGTGTGTTTTCTCTCAGTGGCCAGCAAGGTCCTACTTGCTCGCCTGCTATAACCCTGTTTTGAGATTTGGATTAGCAGCTGCAGGCACAGAGTAAGCATGTCACTGTGTGTAAAGTAAGTCTGGGATATAAAATGGGCTTTGAGACATTTGTGAGCGAGGGATAATCTCTGTGATCTAAGGACACCCCCCACCCCCAAATTACTGCACTGGGACTGAACTCCTATGAAGGGGCTGAGGCAAAGTCTTAACCAAATAAGAGAAGAAATGACTTAACAGTTGCCTTCTTGAATGCCCTCCGTGGCTTTGGCTTCCCTTGACACTCAAGACAGCATTCCTGGTCTGCTCTGCAGGGCAGCAATAAGACCTTATCCCCGGAATCAGGGGCTGGTCTTCACCAGGCACCAGCCCTTTCATACCTTCATTTGAGACTTCCCAGGCTCCAAATGAAGTTTGCATGTATTTTAAATCAGTCACCTAGTCAGTAGTCTTTGCCAGTACGTGCCCAGATGGATAAAGCAAACTTGTGAAGTGACAAGGGACAGCATTCACCAGGATTGTGGTCCTCTTTCAATAACAGGTGAGTACAGGTGGGACTAGAAAGGAAAAAGAAAAGCAAGAATTCCACGGCCCCCTCTGTAGAGAAATGCTGGGTTTATTAAAGGTGAACCAGCTCCTTGACTGTAGAACTTCTCATGTGCAAAATAATTTCAGGAGGGGGCTATAAAATGCTAGAATCCAATTTGCAAAATGTCTGTGTTGTAGAAAAATGGCAAAACAGCATACCCAACAATCTACTGTCAGAATGTGTTTAGCCATCTTGATTTCCTGACCTCTCTCTAAGCAACTAGTTCAAATGCTGCTCATGGCTTAGCCAGTGACTGTTTTCTGTTGCCCCATTTAAACACTGGAAGCAAACACATCAAAGTGCTGGGTATCTTTTTATCCCTTACCAATGTCCTTGCTCCCTGGTAAAGAAACCATTGGAATGTTGCCATTTTAATTAGGCTTAGCTACAAAAAAGCCTTAATCTGCCATTGAGATGTATATTTGCCTGTTTTATTAAAGCTCCGTGGATGGAGAAAGGTGGCTTCCTATTTGCAGGAATTATGTAATAGTGCAGAGAAGCCTCTTCCAAGGGAGTTTGACAATTTACAGCAAATTTGAAACATAATTGATGATTTTGAAACTCTTGCCAAAATAAAGAACAATTTTTATGTTATTTTTAATAACCAGATATTTTTCTATCATTATTAACGTGATTATTTCTTGGACTACTTTTAGTTTAATACAGTGTTTTGTGATTAAAAGGATTTCCCAGTCGTATATCGAATACTTTTCTTAGAACAAACAGCACTAGTTCTTAAAGAGGCCCCATACTGACTGAAGGGCTATTAGCCTGCTAGCAGTGTACTGACTTTAAGTAAATGATGGTGAAGACTTTGAAAATTTAAGACACTTTTTCCTCCTGTACTTTCTTAAGAATTAATTGTATATACTTTTGTTCCAAACGATTCTGGGTTTGTAGAATTGTTTTGGCCAAAAGATTCATTTTGACATAATTCATTTCTAAAGAAAAAATCATAAAAGTGCATGATGATCCAGCATGGGGCTTCAGAGCTGGGCACGGTGCCACAGCTTTAATGCCAGCCCTTGGGAGGCAGAGGCAGGAGGATCTTTCTGCCTTTGAGTCTAACCTGGATTATAGAGCTGGTTCCGAGGCAGCCAAAGTTGCATAGTGAGACCCTGCTTTGAAATGTTCAAACTAACGGGGATGCATTAGACGTTTGAAACAAGTAAGCCCAATGCTTAGCTTGATAATAAATGTGTGCATTTAGTACCTGTTTTATAGAATGATATGCTCGAGGATTGGTTCATCCACGGATGTCTTAGAAATTGCATGTAGGGACTGGAGAAATGGCTCAGTGGTTGAAAGTGCTGATAGCTCTTATAGAGGATCTAAGCTCTATGTCCAGTACTACCATTAGGCAGTTCATAACGCCTTGTAACTCCAGTGCAGGGGATCTGATGCCCTCTACTGGCCTCATTAGGCGTTTGCATGTGCATCTCTGTGCACACAATTAGAAACCAAACCAAACCAACAACAAAACCCATCAAACTTGAATAATTAAAAATAACAAAAGGCATACAGGTGTAGAAAGAAAGAGGCAAGCACCAGAATCTTCATGGTGGCAGTTAAAGCCTGTCTGCCTATCATAGCCTGATTAACCTTAGAAAAGCCTCAGGCCTCTCTGAGCCTTGACTTCCTCAGGCAGGGAAGGCAAGAACAGACAGACAGACAAATAGAATACAAACAGACAAGGATCACCAGCTCCTCAGAAAGGTTGTTTTAGAGACCAAGGGGATTAACATTCAGGAAGTGTTTCAGATATTGCCCCACATGCAGTTACTATTAAATAGACCGGCTTTCCCTCCCCAGATATAAAAATTGCTTCATATTGTCCCCTTTCACTTTACCCATGTTGGCTCAGCTCCTTTTTTTGACTGATGTAGCTGTCACTGGCTGTTATCACTGAGAGCTTTGAATGAGTGGTGTGGGTCCTGTGCTAGGGACGGCCGACTCTGTAGGGCCTTTAACTGTGAGTCTCCCGCGGATGCTTGATCTGAAAGTACCAAGACTCCAGGAAAGTTGGCATAATACTATGTTCAACTTTTCAGCAAATTAACAAGTCCATGGTTAATCTTTCTTCTAAAATAGTATTAGGTGAAACCACCAGGGGGCTAGTTTTCTACCAATGTGCCTATGACAAATGCCTGAATTGCCAAAAGGAAAAAAACCCATCTCTTCACACAGTGCCTCCCTAAGCTGACTCTCACTTATGAAAACAAAGCTCTGGGCACTTACTCTTCTCCTTATTAACTACACACTAGACATGTGAAAAATACTTTTTCTTAAATTTATAAAACGAGCTATTTACTTGAGACTTCCGTTTCTCACTAAAGCGAAACACTGCGGGGGAGTGCTTAAAATAGTCATCAGCCCTTGCAGTACTCGGTGGAAGATTCCTAGGTGGAAGCAAGGCTGGCTTCTTGTTTTTGTCGTTACCCACACACTCCATGCCTTCATTCCCAAGTATCGTGCAATAAGCTCCATCAACCTACCAAAGTCTGGAGATGAGGCAGGACAGAGAGACACAAGAAAACTAAGGACAGACAGACAGGTAGGGAGAGGAACCCCCAACTCTGGAAGCTGCTTAAAATCTTTTACCAGGTGAGAGGAGAGAAAACCAGAAAAATCCACCAAAGTTTCTAGGAATATTGCCTCCCTGGAGACAACAGTCCATTTACATAGAGACATGTCATGAGATCGTTAAAACAATAATGAACCTTGCTTAGACCTGTGAGTTTAAACGCTCTGCTTTCCCAGCTGTAAGTCCGAATGTTTTAAACAACCATACAAATTAGACGCTAAACTAATTTGTCTACAGTCAAAACATGGAGTGAAAATTCCTTGGGTATTCAAGATATATGGTTTTATCAACTGATGTTCCTGTTCAGGGAACCTGAAAATTTATTCTATGATTCTATTTAGCAAACATAAAATAAAATAATACAATTTTAAAAAATTAATAAAAAGAAAAAAAAAAGCTGTCATCCCTTTAAATAAAGTAACTTGAAAAGCTCCCAAGGTGGCATAAATGGCTTTTGTGGAGACCCAAAAGAAGACTTTCTGGAGAGCCTACACTCACAATCGGTATACACTTTCTGAGCAGCTCTCTGATAATGCCAGGGCTGAGGCTTGAATCCACATTTTAAAAAATTCTCCTCTCAGTATACCCCAACTCTGCTGCACGCTGTCTCATCATGAAATTCTTTGCTTCAGCAGAGTTAGTGATACCTGGAGCATTGCTCTTTGAAAAGGCTCCTCTTCCAGGTGCTGCAGGTCGCCCCGTGGAGCTGTCTCTCCCTCCTCCGAAGAGCAACATGTTCTATGTGGTAGATCCCTAGCTGGACAAACTGCTTCAGGAAACATAAACATCCCTGCCTTGTTGGACTGGCTTTCTAGGGAGGATTAACTAAATCAAGATACATAACATCACCACCCTGGAACTCAGACCTGTATTTGACAGGGTAATTTCATTACAGCAGAATATACATCTTGAATATGTAGGAGACTGGTGTGCTACATTCTCAGCCATGACTGAGAGTTTTCTAAGGCTGAGGCTCACAGGGTAAAGTCCCAGCCGGATGACGCACATTTCCTCCGTGCCTGTGACAATCCTCATGGTAGCTCTTGGAATGTTCATCTTTTTTATGATTAGAACAGAGGGTCCAGTGTCTTGCTGACTAAATTGCTCTCTCTGATGTCTGATGTACCCACCCACCATGTCAGACTCTCTAGTACGAATATGTAGGTCCCTTTAAACCAGTAGGTTGCACATCAAACTTCAGGTTTGAAGCTCTGGAAGATTCTCAAGGATGAGAGGTTAAAGTCTCCCCAGGTCCATCCCAACCTTTCATTCTTCCAGAGGGATAAATCAATTGGCACGAACTTCACTGTGTTGGGGTGTTTCAGATGGGAACTTACAAACTTAGACTCCTTTGCTTTGTAATGACATTAAAGGTCTCATGTGGTATTTGATCTAAGGGCTGGAGACTGTCCTTAAACCTTGAGGCATTTTTGCTTATCTTGACGTCTGCATGAGGGAATGTTTGGACCCTCTCAGGCTAGTAAGGTTTTGATCATCCACACAGAATTATGAACCATAAATCCTTAGGAAGCACTTGCAGAATTGACAGTACAGATTATACTATAGCTACAGATTATACTATATGTTTGCCCAGTGTCTTTTGCCCCATTTTCTTCTTTTGTAATAAAAAATAAGGACCTTATGTGCTTGTCAGCATTGTAACATGGCATCGTTGATCGGGTGTCTTAGGTTTGGTTGTTGTTTGTACTTTGATTTTGTCTGTGAATGTGTTTGTGTTTGTGCGTGTGTGGGTGCATGTGTATGTGTGTGTACATGTGCACATGTGCCTAAAGAGGCCAGAGGACAACCTCAGCTCTGGTATGGAGTAAGTTATCTCCCTAGGCTCAGCATCTTGTTTTTAATCAGTTCTGATGTACTAGCTAAGACTCAATTTTAGCATCATGACGTGTCACATATTGGAGCCTCTGGTGATGTCTTTGTGTTAAAGACCCCAAAGACTTTTTGAAGACTTCAATAAAGTTATTCTCATTGCCCTGTGCCTGGTTGAGTCTGCCTGGATTACCCCCTGCCCTGAACTATATTATAAACATTCATCTTTGTATTTCAATTTCTGTTTTTTTTTATGCTTTTCTTTTTTATGTTATTACTTTCAACTGCTGCTTCCTGCATTGTTCATGATGAGTTGATCTATCTTTCTGGCAAGAGAATAAAGGGTGGGGGGAGTGGAAGTGCAGTAGGGGAAGAGGGGAGAATGGAGAAGGGAGACAGATTCTCAAAATCAACCTTTAGATGTCACCGTGAATGATCTGAGATTAGAGCTCACTGCAGAAATCAACAAGAACAGCTTAAACCACTTTGTATTGCACATTTGGGATTTTATTTGTTCAAGAGAAAGCTTTATTCAAGGGTCCATTTTCATTTAACTGTAATGAAGGACCCTGTAGGATCATTGTACCCAAAATGTCTCCACCCCACTCACAAATCCCATATGGAAATTGTCCTGTTGGAAATGGCCATGGGATTATGGAAAGGATCGAAGCACAATTTTAAAAAATAGTCATATACATATATACTTCTCTCTGTAATATCAGAATATTTCCTATTGTAAGTCTTTTGCAGATCTCCAATGGAGGTGCATTTTCTATTCTGTTTATTTCCTTTATTATGCTCACAGGCCTATGCAACATAACCCTTTTCCACACACATCTTCATAATTAATTTCATAAGCTCCTTGCAGCCTGAGAATTTAATTTTTGTTTTCTGGGAAGTTAATAGCTCTGTAATAGAACAAATACAGGGGGTAGTTCCTGTGAATAGAGATGCCACATTTTTATGCACCTGAATGAATCTCCCTTTCTGTGTTTAATGTGACCTGTGTTTTCTGCCAGAACTCTTAATATCATCCCATTCATCATTCTGTTCCCATGGGTCCTTTGTTTATCCCCACCCCATCCCCAAACTCATTCACCGATAAAGTATAATTTTATTTCCCTCATTTTAGGTTACATAATTTTTGGAAAAGGGTATAGTTAAGAACCTTCAATCCCTGTTTGATTTGAATGCTGACTTCTAAAATATGATGCAATGTAAAGTTTCAGATTCTACATTGGCAGTCACACAGGGAGGTAGATACGTGCATGCACACTCTTGTGGGACAGACCTCTGCTGTCACCCTTGTGTGGCACACCTCTGCTGTCTCATTGAGCTTTGCTCTTGATACTGGACCAATGCCAAACACAGCACATAGCAAATGCTCATTTAATAAATGAAAGCACCTAGTGATTCCTATGTAATTCTGCATAGGGACTGAACTAGTTAAAATTTTTACATATCAAAAATTAAATGTGAGCAATTCAGTTAAGGAATTACAGCAAAGCATGGCATGTTCTGAATAAATGATCCCCTGGGACCAGCTTACATTTCTTTCTGTTGACTCCAATTACTCTCAAAACTCACCAGCACCTGCCGTAGACTCGCTTCACCACAGAAGTTGAGTCTCACGATATAAAATCTATAGTCTACTAAGAATTCATATATTGCTTTTTTTAAAAAGAAAACGTAATTATATAATATGATGGTGGTCTTCATATTCTCAAGAGAGAAACCCTAGGTTAAGAAAACAATAAGTTGTTAAACTAAAGTTGAATAATAGTAAGAAATAATAATTATGTTAAGAGTTCGATTCTAATTTCCCCCACAATTATATATCATTCCCCGCGGAGGGAACCATGAAGATCACTAAGTGCAACCCTATCCTACACTTATGTTCAGGACAATAGTACTTCCTATCTTATAGTGTAAGAACAAAGAAACAGGCAATAATAATGTCATACATTTGAAGTATTGTGAAAGTGCTGTAGTTCTAGGAACCATAACAGTAGTCTCTTGATAAACATCTCTGTTCAGCTCTTTGGATTCATTATTAGACAGTTCTAAAATATTGATATGGTTAAATTCTTCACTTATTAAAATATTCTTTCTTGTGTTATACAGTCAAGATTCCAATTTTCAACCTTCAAGGTCCTGCAAAATCTAGTTCTCCCCAACCTGTCTACCCAAGCTTCCTGCCATCCTGCAATCTCTGCATGGAAAATCTAACCGTGCTCAACCTTACTTAGACAATGCCAAGCTTGTTTATTACCATCTCTCTCGCCATGGGACTCTTTTCCACAGTTTCCTCCTTAATCCACTTCCATTCTGTTGAGTCACCTCAAATGTTACTCCCTTGACCCTTTCTTTTCCATCAGTATCCCACTCATCAGCCCAAAGCAAGGCCCCAGTCATACCAGAAGCTCTCCATATCTGCTTGAACTGAGTCCTAAACTTAGGGAAGATGTAGGGGAATGACCTGCAGTTGAGGAATGGAGAGGACATCCTTGTGTCAAGAAAAGGCAGTGGGTTTCCTGTGTGTGCAGGGGCCATGTGGGTAAAGGATGAGAAGTGGAGGAGCTCGCAATTGGGAGAAAACCCTGTGGACAGAAGTCCTGATGAGCAGTTAATGTGAAGCACGAGGCAGATTTGAATGAAGCCCTGAGATGTTCTGGTAAAAAGATAACACAAATAGGTCATCTCAGTTCCTGCCATATGCTCCTGGAAATTATTCCTATGTTTACTGGCTGCCATTTCAGGTTGTGGGAACCTACTACTCCTTGCTTAAGGGCTCTCCTAGACAATATTTCTTCCTTTGTCTCTGTGCATACCAAAAGAGTAACCACTGTTGGGTAATAAGGCAGAAGTGCAAGGGAACTCGTCACCACTGTGGCAAGGACATTCAAAACCAGTGCCTTACGGACACTGAGGACATGGCTGGACACTCCTGCTTGCCCAAGCTTAAGTGAGAAAATTTAGTCTCATGAACCATAGAGTCTCAGTGCTACTCAGTGAAGTTGAGCATGGGACCCTTGACATCTCTGTTTTAACTGGGCCTTTTACCTTCTCTGAGGGCATTTCTCCACTGATCCAACACAGTGCTTTCTGACTCACTGTCCCAAATAAACGCTTGGGACTCGTACCTGCTTTCGAAGGCACAGTGAAAACTACAAATGTAGTCACCCAGGGAGGCAAATTCTTAACTTGGATTCTAGAATTAGATTTTTTCCTTGCTATATGGAAAACAATTCCAATTGTCCTTGAGGAATGGAGTGGTGAGAATCTCAGGCTTGTGGCCATCAGAGATTAGTAAGACTCATGAGCTCAGAGCTCAGAGTCTTACTAAGGGGCTAAGAGCTACAGTTGAAGTGAGCTTATCAAATTTATAGAGACCTCAGTTTTGTGTGTGTGTGTGTGCAGGAAGACAATGGCAAACTGGAGCTAATGTTGTATCATCGCTGAAGCATACCATTAAAAGCAAAAGAGCATGGCAGTATCTCCAGGGTTAGTGAGGTATTCTGAATGATGCAGCCAGAATTTGGTTACAAATGGAGAATAGAAACAGTAGCTACAACTCTCTGAAAGATCCTGAGCCATTTGAGTCAGTTCAATTGGAAATCTTGAGATCTTGTGTCTTTGCATGGGTGTGCATGCCTTATCAGCTGTAGGGTCATAGCTTCCTCATCAGCTGTAGGGTCATCACTTCCTCTCTCCTAGTGACCCTGCTTCTGTTGCATTTGACATGCACTGCAAAACGATGCTCAAGGTCAGTCCAGATCTACCATAAGCCTGACCTTTAGATCAACAGCCAAAGACAAAGCCTGGTCCTGCTCTACTGGGAAAGTCAGCCCATTCTATGGAAACAGGACTTTTACATTAAAAGGGCTAATATGCTCAGTAGCACTGAATAATATGTGTGACAATGATCTTAGGGGTTCTGGGCTAATGGGTGGATTGTAAAGCTAGACAAGGGAGATATATTGATATGGAGGCAAGGTTCTGTTACTCTGGATTTAATGTCCTGGCAAGGACCACTGGAGCCACTGCTAATGTACTGCTTGGATAGCTTCTTGAAGTTTGGATAAAAATGATGGCTTACAATAAAAGGTGGATATGCCTCAGTTGTCTTGGCAAAGTGTCTTGGAAAGAATTTTAAAAGTTTCTGAGAGAACTGCTGCATCATTGCATGGCTTGGGTCCTAGAAGTCTGACTAGGACCACGAGGTAATGAAGAAAAAACAGACACGGTGTGGTGGTCTGAAGGAGAATGGCCCCATTGGCTCACGTATTTGAATACTGGGTCTTTAGTTGTTAGAACTGTTTGAGATGGGTTCGGAAGTGTAGCCTTGTGGGAGGGGGGATGTCACGAGGTATGGACTTTGAGGTTTCCAAAATTCACTGCATTCCCAGTTGGCTCTTCTTTTGCCTTGTCTTGATCAGATGTTAGCGCATGACTACTGCTGTAGCATCAGGCCTGCCTGCTTGCTTGCCTGCCTGCCTGCCTGCTATGCTCCTGAACATGATGGTTGTAGACTTTAACCCTCTGAAAGTGTGAGCCCCTCCCCCCACAATGAAACGCTTTCTTTTATAAGCTGCCTTGGCCATAGTATTTTTTGTTTCATGACAATAGAAACATAACTATGACACACATGGCCACAGAAAATCTGGGTTTGAGTGGTCTGAGCTCTCGGGTGAAGACGCTGCAGCGACAGGAAAGTTCAGTTTCCATGATATACAGGGGAAGTTTGTTAGTGCATACAGCTGAACAGGGAGGCAGAGTTTATGGTTTACACTCGAACAAGGAGGCAAGTCTAGCTAATCTCAGGAGGAGCAGTCTCTGCAGGCAAGCAGTCTTTTGGCTGTAACCATCTGAGGAGAGAACGCCACACCAGTCATTTTCGGCAAACACATGGACCAGGAGAAGGCTATGCCATTTACCTGAGCTTGGACTGGGGCAGGCCTTTCCATTTCCCATGCATCTAAGGTACTGGGGTCCTTGGCATGGCCGTACTTATGTCAAACAATACACATTCCCTCAGGATATAGCTCACTTCCCTATGGACATCTGTCATTCAGGATTGGACTTAGTGTATCAAATCAAAGAACCCACTTCCTGATTTTGCTGCCTGGAAAGTCTCAGAGCTCATCCTCTTCACTTAAGGAGCACTGTGTGTTCTGCCATAAAAATTTTGCATCACTCTCTTCCTTTAACGCTCATGGCTAGTTTTCAGACCTAAAGTCCATATGCACAGTGGAGATGAAATTAAATTAGTTTTATCCACTCTCCTCTCCCAGGCTCAAGAGCTTTCCTCACACTTAACCTTTAAATGAAAGGTAAACTTATTTACCTTTTATCCAAACAATTTTATGTTGTTCTGGAGTAGGTTGACTTCCAATTTTTATCTTAACCCTCCACAGGAGTTATTTTGAAAGCCAGTAGGGTAGGAGAGTTGTGGAGTTACCAAGAACTTAGGTGATAACTTTCTGAGTAGACCAACGATTTTTTTTTTAAGGAGGGAAATTTCCAATTTGAATTTAAAATAGGGCTTCAGTGCAGAAAGAAGAAATACTTCTGGGAAAGCTTAACTACTATTTCTTTAAAAAAAGATTGATCTACTACTAATATTTATAACTCTGTGGAGCCGTTCTTATAAAGCCACCTTTAACTCCGGGAATTCAGATGTGCGTACCTTTCCTATAATGCTATTTTAAGACAGGGATGTATTTTGCACAAAACAAGCAGGTGTGAGAGATTCACACTGAAGAGAAACCTTTGCATTTTTTTCCTGCAATGTCTGTACCTTCAGCTGTCATTTCTAGTTGCCACGAATGTCATGTCTGACAAGCGTCAGTTCCAGAGATAGTTCTCCAGGCTTCACTAAGAGTCTTTCTCAACTAGAATACGAAGAAAACAAGACGGACAAATGAGAACAACAGAAACCACTCCCAGAGACATTGTGAAACTGAGGCAGCTGCCCAGACCTTGGGTTCATCAAAGGTCAAATCAGAGGTGGAGAAATCCCCCCTCTGGCCCACGTTACTGGTGACCTTGAATCTGGATAAATTACTTAACCTCTTACCCAGCCCCTATGCCACCCCCCCCACGGCCCCTCTGATGACACTATTAATGAATCTCCTTGCAGTGATGTGACAATAGCTAAATTAAGGACTATTAAAATCTCTAAAGACTGAATGAAAAGATGGGCTTCCTAAAATGATGAATGGCAAGAAAATGTAGAGGAAAGAGCCACAACTAGACAAAAAAAAGTTAAAATTGCATTGCGAGGCACGTGGGCACCCTTTAACTGCTGGCGCTAATGATCTTTTAACTATGAGCCTGACCTGAGGCTTTCTCATGTGTGATACTGGAGATTTCTCTACTTGCTGCGTGGTGAAGCTGCCATTCTAGGAAGCCACCAACAGCATTTCTGTCTCTACCTTCTCCCAGTTTTTACAGAGACTTCTGTTGGGAAAAACAAAACAAAAACAAATCAGAAAAGTAGACCTTTTCTTTGTAAAGCTACTCTACCATTCCCCTCCAGAACAAAATTCTGTCTCTTTCCGTCTTTCAGGATGGCCACATTTCCATCCCTCCCTGTAGTTCAAAGTCACAGAGGAGATATAATGGGGTATGGCTGAAGGGCTATAATCCTAAGAATTCCAAAACTTTTCATCGAAGAGCCATTTCTAAAGAGAGCTTTTATCCATTGGCAATTTCAACTGAGAGCTATTCAGTCCGGCTCAGAAGGCACCACATAAAGGCTTTGAAATGGCCTGCTCTGCTGCAGCCCCTCTGCAAGGGCAGAGACACCGACTCTTTGTGGCTTTTTCAGCCCATTTGTGATAGCATGGATGTAAAGAGGAGCAGCTTAGAGATGAACCGGGAGGAAGGGGAATGCCTTTGACTAGGCCCGATCTATCAGAGCAGTTAATCTCTCCGTTAGCACACTGGAAGACGCCTCAGTACTATTAGGGATATAAAGTTGAGTTGGGGAATTCTGTTCATCTGGCCTGCTGCTGGACAGTGTGAGAGGAGACAATACTTTGTGAGTATGGGGCTAAAGGAGAAAAAACCAAAAAAAAAAAAAAAAAAAGAAACCATCAATTAACACACACACACACACACCCAACCCTCATAAGCTCCTACTTTCAATCTTAAGAAAACGGTGAGTTCCTCACTTATGGAAGAGTGTAAGGTGTGGCAGAGGCTCAGCATTTGCTCTCTGCTGCCATCTGTATCCCTGCCTGCTGGGCTGGATCGTGTTTTTTTCTGCAAGCTATTCTTTGTAATGAATGAGGAGGCTGCTTAGCAGTTTTTCCCATTAAAGAAAGAAAATGTTAATGCAAACTAGTAAGTTTTAGAAGTATACTTCTAGTGCTTAGTGAGTTATACAGATTGCTATCATCACCTTAGGAGGGGTAGTGGTAATTTATTTCCATGTTGTTTTAAGCCCACAGGATCGGACAATAACTTCCGATTGCTTAGAGAAAAGGGAAATCGGGTTATCCTGTGAGGGTTGAAAGTCTTGGAAACAACACTTAGCAGAATGTTTTCCAGTTCCATAGGAACACACCAGAATACAGCTTAATTAGTGGAGTTGACAAGCCACACTCAGCCTGTATCACGTACAGGAATAGCTATGGGAAAAAGTTGGCTTCCTGTGGTCCAGCTGCCCGCATCATGCCACCTCAGAGAAAAGAAGAGAAAGCAAGAGGCTTAGAGAGCATCGTTAAGACTGAACAACTCCCTGCTCTGATCTTGCGGTTACCATGTCATCTTTGATCCAGTTACATCTCTCGTTAGATACCTGCTGAAGAGCAGTGGCCCTCAGAAGGGGCCATCAGTGCCTGAGTTAGAAGAACTGAAGTACCTTGCTTATAAAGCAATGGCTTATCGTTCAAATCCACTCACCACTAACCAATTCACAAGGACCAAGCTTCTGTAAGGTGTTGTTTTCCTAGGAGTAACCGCTTATAGGTTTCCTCATGGAATTTTCTTACCTGTAAGATGAAGGCTTCTGGGAGATTTGAGGCGCTGTCATACAGTGAGGAATCCTGGAAGTGTGGCAGCCGCATGTGGGGATTGTTGCTATACATTCTAACTACTCAAACCTGTGCTTTTCCACTTTAGTTTCAGTGATTCCTTCTCTCTGTAGATTTGGTAAAGAGATCTAGACATGAACATAACCCTTATGTTTCTATCACAGATGAAATGAATATTCATTTAAAAATCATTATTGATTGTTTTTCTTATTTGTCAGTTTCATATGTGTGTCAATGTAATCTGATTACTCTCACACATACCCTCTCCTGTCTCTGTCTCATCCCTATCAACCCCAGCTCATCCCTAACATTCCCTTTCCCAGATTCATGACATTTGGTTTTGTTTTGTGACCCATTTAGTTTGATCATGGAGACCTGTGTGACCACTGGATTTGGATTATCCATGGGAGCTTGGTATAGGCTCTTGAGTGCGTAGCCAACTGAAGACAATGACTCTGTCCCCAGAAAGTAAACTGCCAGTGACAGTTAGGGCCCTGGTGCATAGGGGTGTGACATTTAGGCCTTCCTGTATCCATTTGCAACTTGATCTTCAGGAGAACAGACCCATCAACAGTGTTGTAATAGCCTTCTTCTATAGTCCAGGAACACTTTCCTTAGAATCTATTTCCCTGTTATGCTCACAGTACTAACATCTGAACTTTCTTCCAGTTAAAAATGATGAGGAGAACCAAGCACATTTAGAGTAGGAATTCAGGATGATGACAGAAAAGAATTTCAGTGAGTGGCAGCTCTGTCAAAATGCATGTCTGTCAGTTGCCTGGTCAATATTGGCTTCACAAGGCCATGATGTAGCAATAACTTAGAGGAGGTTGGGGAGGCAGTGGCCAGCAGGTCAAGCCCCCATAGAATTGGTGGTTTATTGGGAAATACAAACCATCAGACAATAATTCTCAAGATAATTCATTACTGGGGATTTGTAGGTGTGCTAAGTTCTGTGGAGAAACAAAACAAAACAAAACAAAACAAAACAAAACAAAACAAAACTGAAGGCATTGTACTGAATGAGCTGGTCAAGAAGACTGACGAACAGGTTTTCTTTTAGCCTAAACAATAAAAGAAAGCCAAGGTAGACTCCGAGGAAGCACAGGAGAGCGAGGAATGGCCAGAAATCTTAAGGTGAAAAGAGTAGTACTTTTGAAGAACTGAAGAAAAGAGGCCAGAAATAGCAGCCTGCATCTACCTCTCGGCCTTTCATGCTTCTATCTCCCGAGTCACAGGGGATGGAAATATCCTGTCACAGAATTAAGAGGCAGAAACTTTTTCTTGCTTCAGCTTTACAATAGCATTCATTCTTTGAAATGTTCATACTTGTGTACCAGTATCAGCTAGGGGTAGGGTCTTGGAAGTCCTCCCTCTGCCATGTCAGAATGTCAAACTGTCTTGCTTTTGTGCACATAAGCACAGCTACCATGAGTTCATAACTTACCTAGAGGACATTTCAGAGCACTCCTATGACTTAGCCATCTGAAGTTCTGTATTCCTGGTTCATGGCTATGCTCTCATTATCAAATGACAACCTTCAGTCCTTTTGGGCTCTACAGGACACAATATCTTTTCTTTCTAGAGGAGGAAGTAATGAGGCCCCACCTAGGGAGCAAAGAAACTGGGCCTTAAGTGTCAAACACCTTGACCATGGACTGCATGGACTGTCCACATTAACAGTAATAATAAATATCTGCATTTAGTGATTGTTCAATTCATAGTATCTGATTTAGAGTCACCCTAAGGCAAAGGACTCATAGACTCAGAGCTTCTTGAGCAGTTCTAAAGGAACACATCTAGTAGTATATCAGATGTATATCACATATGTTATCAGAGGGCGTAATAATAAAACAGACAAGGAATCCAGGAAGCATGAGAGTTTGAGCTTCATGAAATATTTAAATTGGCTTCTAAGGAATGGTTTTATAGAGGGATATCTGAACAGCGAGACAAAGTGAATTTGAGACTGTATATAGAGGAAGATCAGGCAGAGGGAAAGGGTAGAGCAACTGCCCTGAGGTGAGCGAGGATGCTTAGAGACATACAAATGCCCTACGTATGGCTTAGGGAATGAAGAAAGCCAAGAAGAGTTGATGAGATCACAGGGTATGTGACACAGTCATACAGAACCTCACTGGAGAGTACAGACTCTGATGTGGGGAAAAATGGGTTCCACTTCCAGCCCGCCACAGGGCTAGGCCCACACTGCTGGATGGGCGTCAGGCTTTGAGAAGCCAAATGCAGTCTAAGGTCCCCACAGAACTGCCAGGTGGTGGTGACTCTTGCCTGGGGTTGAAAGGAAAAGGGTGGGTGGAGAGCTGTGGGAGACTGTAGCTGTGACAGGAGCCAGGGGCCCTGGGGGTGTGACCACACACCCCTACTGGGTCCCCAGGGGTGGGGGTGCAGGTTCAAGGCCTATGCTCAACCAGGGACCAGGCTGTCTGTGTATAGCTCACTGCTCCACACTCTGACCTTGAATGAACTAGGACTTTCATAGCTTCTGAGCATAGGAGGGCCATGGCTCCATTCACCTGTGAAAAGCCCATTCTAATGTCTATGTAGAGGAAGAAGAGGCTCAGGCAGGGGGCATGCTAAGGAGACCACTCCAGAGACTGCTATCTTTATCCTGAAAGTAAGGGTGATATTTTTAAGCCAAGGAGATAATCTTTATTAAAATATTGTAACATATCCTACCATAAGCCTCAGTTTATCTATTAATTTAGAATCCCAGTGCCTTAGTGAAATTAAACACTCTCCTATCCTATATTACTGTAGCAATTAATCACTACTAAACTTCACTTTGATTTCTTTTTCTTCCTTGTTTTTTTTTTTTTTCAACTTGTAGCCATTTGGCCTGGATATTATTTCCCAATTCTATTTTAATGTTAGAATAAATGGGACTAATTTTAGCTGTAATTACTCTATTAAGAAAACACTTGGACTAGACTTCCTAGTCACAAAAAATGCCTTGAATCCCCAGGGCACCCTTGTGTAGCATCAGTGGGCAACATGGAAGTGCATGTAGACTTTAGGATCTCAGCACCTGCTCTTCAGGATTGGCAAGAATCCCAGTAATACTCATTTGAGATTGTCTGTTCCCTCCTCTAGATTATACAAACTTCCAGTCATTGTAATATTTTTGGTTGATGGAAACATTCCTATTCCATCTCCCTGTGATATAGATCTCTCCCATAGCTTCCATGGGCAGGATGACTGCTGCTGCTCTGCACCGGGAAGACATTTCTCCATAGCAACTGAACCTTGCTGCTTAGCTGTGTGTGACTCCACATCCTTCCAGTGTCTTACAACACTTTTTTTTTTTTTACTTGTGGTGTAGCTAGCTCACTAGTGCTACAGTCAAGAGTTTGTTTATTTATTTATTTACTTACTTATTTATTCTGTCTTTGATATTCTCAGATGCCAGCAAACTGCTGTCTTCCTTGCCAGAGGACCAATGCTTGGAGTTCACATTAGAACTCTTGGATTTAGATGATCCTGAACTAGCCAGACTACAATGTGTGTCACGGCCTTGTAGTCTAGATTTATATGAAATGCCCCTTTTTATTTCTTACTTTTCTCATGGCCCTGATCAAAGACCTGTCCTAAAAATAATTTAGGAAAAGAAAGGTTTATTTTAGACTCATAGTTAGAGGAATTCTGTTCGCTGATGGTGGGGAGGCCACCTTGCTAAACCATCACCAGGAAATTCCTGCTGAGGACATATTCTGTTCTTCCTTGCTATAACTGAAAGCTTATAGGTCAGTCTTGATCTTCTTTCTCTGCTAATTTACACCTATGCACAGCACCACTTACTCAGTCTATCAACATTTTGTAATATGTTCAGACAGGGGAAAACGTAGTTTTATTAATTAATATACCAACAATTCCCTAATGTGACAATTCAAGGATAAAGAGATTCATAGCCTCCAAATCCAACCTCCATTTTTATCCATACCTCTGTAGTAGTGTATTGGCCACAGCATCTACCCACCCCCACCCTGTCCTCATCTCCAGTAGATTCCACAGATCTTCTCCCACTAACCTCTCTAATTGATTTATTCCAGCCCCCAAGTTCACCGGGAACTCCCTGGATACACATAGGCTACTCCTGCTGGAGAAGCAAGTAGACCGACTACCTCTCCATCTGCTCCTCAAGATCCAATTCCATAGCCTCATCCGTAACACTGCAATGGAACACACCTGCTGAAGTCTTCCTTCTTCCTGCTGCCTCCATTTCCAGTGGATTGTAGAGACTCACTCACCTGACCCATTGCTCTGATCTAGCCTCTGAGAACCCACAGGCCACTCCGACCAGGAAGGCAAGTAGGTTAACTGCAGCTCTTCCTATCTCCCCTCATTCCTCCAAGGCCAGTGCCTAGCTTGCATCTCCAGCTCTGTAACACTGCTCTGTTGTAGACTTTCTTCACCTCATGCCTGCATTCCCAGGGGAAAAAAGGGACCCTGCTAGAACACCTTGTATTTCTTCCTTTTATGAACCCCAGAAGCCTGACTAGAGTCAGCTATATCAGGTACTGTCAGCAAAATCTTGCTGGCATATGCAATTGTGTCTGTGTTTGGTGGTTGATTATGGTTTGGATCCCCGAATGGGGCAGTCTCTGCATGGTCCTTTCTTCTGACTCTATTGCTGGTGGGATTGCAAGCTTGTGCAACCACTCTGGAAATCAGTCTGGCAGTTCCTCAGAAAATTGGACATAGTACTACCAGAGAATCCAGCAATACCTTTCCTGGGCATATATCCAGAAGATGTTCCAACTGGTAATAAGGATACATGCTCTACTATGTTCATAGCAGCCTTATTTATAACATCCAGATGTTCCTCAACAGAGGGGTGGATACATAATATGTGGTACATTTACACAATGGAGTACTACTCAGCTATTAAAAACAATGAATTTATGTAATTCTTAGGCAAATGGATGGATCTGGAGGATACCATCCTGAGTGAGGTAACCCAATCACAAAAGAACTCACATGATATGCAGTCACTGATAAGTGGATATTAGCCCAGAAACTTAGAATACCCAAGATACAATTTGCAAAACACATGAAACTCAAGAAGAAGGAAGACCAAAGTGTGGATACTTCATTCCTCCTTAGAATGGGGAACAAAATACCCATGTAAGGAGTTACAGAGACAAAGTTTGAAGATGAAACAGAAGGAGGATACAATTTTAAAAATCGATAAATATGTTAAAGAACATATAGGTGTATGCAGGGGTTCAACATTTGTTCTCAGCTGTCATCTGTATCCCTGCCTGCATGGCTAATATATTCTGTTTTTTTTCTCCCTTCAAGCTATTCTTTACAATGAATGATGAGGTCTTGGTCAAAACAAAGGCTGCATGCAGAAGAGTGCAAATCTATCCATTCTTATCACCTTGCATAAAACTCAAGTCCGAGTGAATCAAAGAACTCTACAGAAAACCACACATACTAAACTGGATGGAAGAGAAAGTGGGGAAAATCTTGCACTCATTGGCACAAAACAGACTTTCTGAGCAGACGGCCATTAGCACAGGCACTAAGGACAAAAGTTGCTAACGGTGAAATCAGGAAAATAAGAAGATTCTATAAGGCTAAGGATGCCATCGTTCAGACAAAGTGGCAGCCTACAGAAGGGGAAAATTTTTTACCAACTCCACATTTAATAAAGAGCTAATACCCAAATATATATAATGAATGCACAAAAAGTAGATAGCATAAAACCACAAGAAAACAAAGACCAATGAAAAATAGGGTACAGATCTAAATAGAGAATTCTCAATAGAGGAAACTTAATATCTTAAGCCATCAGGGAAATGCAAATCAAAACTCCAATCTACTTAGCCCTCCCAGGGAGTAAACCATCAACCAAAGAGATTTCTTCTTAAACCTGTTAGAATGGCTGAGATCAAGAGAACAAGTGACTGCTCATGCTGGTAAAGATGTAAAGCCAAATACTACTGGACAAAACAACAACCATTGCAACACAACTACACACCCGCAACAATAATAACAACAAAACCGAAAACATAACAGGAAAACAGCATAGTGGTAAAACGACTCCTAATGATAATCTGCTGTATCCATCCATATTCAGCATCTTGCTCATTAGAGGAACTTCCTCCTGCAAAAAATGGGAACAAATACAGAGACCCACAGCCAGTTGTTATGAAGAGAGTGAGAGACCTTGGAATTCTCAGCCTGGAATGTGATGTCTCCATCAAATGCCTCCCATTAGAGTCCAAGGAAGCTCTGAGGGGACAGAGAACACCAAGAAAACACAGTGCTCTAAATTAACATGAACAAAACTCATGAGGTCAAGGACACTGAAGCAGCACGCATTGTGTCTGCAAAGGTTTACATCAGGACCAGGACCTCTCTCTCTCTCTCTCTCTCTCTCTCTCTCTCTCTCTCTCTCTGTGTGTGTGTGTGTGTGTGTGTGTGTGTGTGTGTATCATGGCTTCCAGTTGTGTTTTTAATGGGATTGCTAAGTCTGCACATTAGTGGGTCTCTGATTCTTAGGTTTTCTCTTGGGCTTTCTTTTTTTCTTGTGTTGATTTGTCCTGTCCAACTTCAATGTCATAGTTTTTGTTTTACCTTATATTTATTTTTTTCTATTTTATAATTATCTCTTTTTTTTTGTTTTTTGTTTTTTGTTTTTTCGATTATCTCTTAGAAGCCTGCTTCTTTTTCTAATGACATGAAGAATGAGAGTGGATCTGGATGGGAGGGGATGCTGCGGGAAACTGGGAGAAGTAGAGGAAGGGAAATTTGTAACCAGAATATATTATGTGAGGAAAAAACTATTTTCAATTAAAGATGAAGAAAGAAGAAGAAGAAGGAGGAGGAGGAGAAGGGGAAGAAAGAGGGGGAAGAGGAAGAAGGAGGGGGAAGAGGAGGAGGAGGAAGAGAAGCTGCCAAGATTGGCAATGAAGAATGTTCAAATGTAAATACCTACACTGCATTTAATTACAATGCTTTTGTGGAAACAATATTTTGCACATCACACACTATACTTGACTATTTTTATGTTGTGTGTACATGTGTGTTATAGAAAACTTACTGAAATCACGAGACCTACATGCACAAGTCTGTTCTTGCAGACTAACTCTAGTAGTGCAGCCCAGCAAAGCACCTTTATCCTCTGGACATCGCTGTAAGCACTTCCTTGCTCATTCTTTCAACAATCTTAAGAGAATCCCTATTGAGTGTTAATCTTTGTGACCAGTCATACAATGCTGACCACGAACATGATCTTGGATCTTATGGAATATGGAAACACAGGATAGATATCCTGTAAAAAATTAAAACAAACTTGCACTTTTGGTAATGATGAACAGCGTTATGTCATTAGAGTGCCCCAAATGGGAGTTAAGAACTAATATTGAAGTACAGGAATTAGCAGTGAAGAGACCAGCCCCTGGAACATTTTCAGCTTGTTTGTCCAGTGTGACATTATTAGAACCATGTACTCTGGAGAGAAGGAAATGAGGTACAGTACTCTTTCATAAATGGAAAAGAATATGTGCTTTTATTGAAAGTATCTGAAAGTTGAAAATATAAAACTTTCAAAAACTAGACAAAATGAAAATCATCTTCAGATTAATTTGCAGGTAAGATAATCTTTTTCTTTAAACAAACCTCTGTTGCTGATCTGGTCTTTAGTACCAACATCTTTACCCACTGATGATCCTTTTCAAGTTAAATTAAACCATGCTTCCCCTGTTTCTCATTTCTATCCCTTGGCCTAGAGTCCTGTTATGAGATCATGTCTTTTCCCCCAGACTCCTGATGTGTTTGCTTCCTGGCCATTGTGAAGCAAGGAGCTTCCTTCACCATGTACATCTAGTACCATGGATCTCTGCTTTACCACAGGTCCATAAGAATGGACCCATATCTCTGCAAGCTGAAACCAACCCTCTCTTCCTTAAATTGTTTATCTCAGTTAGAGAGAAGTGACCAAGCCTATAGCTGTGTATCAGAGAAGTGACCAAGCCTATAACTGTGCATTAGAGAACTGACCAACCCTACCGCTGTGCATTAGAGAAGTGACCACTCCTAATGATGCACATTAAGACAATTTATGCCTTGTTTGGATGGGTCTTGCTAGTAGATTTCTGAGGCTCATCATATAAGATTGATGGCTACAGTTATTACTTATTTTATGATTTCTCCATATTCACTTTTCTTTCAACATCTGAAAAAAAATTTTGGGCACTGAAAGAATATTTTCACATGTAAATGTCGTAACTATCATCTTTGATTTGAACACAGTGAGCAGGAAGGTCAGCCATCTAGGAGGCAGCCACATTCAGAAATTTCCCCTTCTGTTTGGTACTTGCAGAGTTTTGCCCTGATGTTCTCTACAGTGCACTACTTTCTCATATTTGGTTTTGGTTTTAATGATAGGTTGGTTGGTTTTGAGACAGTACCTCATGGAGGACTATCTGGCCTTGCACTTTTCTCTGAAGTAGAAGCTGGCTTTGGACCGTGAAAGCCCCTCCACTACTTCCCAAGGGCATGGGCCACTACACTCTGGGTCAACCCCAGTGTTTTTAAAGTTTCACACATACAGGTAAGTTTTTCCTTTCAGTGGTGATAACTACTGGATCTGATGAGGCTATCTTTGAAGAAATAAATGAAAGGGACACAGAGGAGGCTGTGGCTGAGGTGTACTGAATCCCCGGAGCCTGAGGCAGTTAACCTTCAGGCTAGGGGAAAGGGCTGAGCTCTGAGGGAGAGGGACAGAGAGAAGCTCGGTCTTTAGGGAAGGAGTCTTCTCCTCCCATAAAAGCCACATTAACCTTGTTAAGGTTCGACTTTGATCTTGTTAACCTGCTTTGGAGAAGAATGACCTTGCCAGGCAAACAATAGCAGCAGCTGAGTGTACAGTGACAGAAACTCCTTTTTAAAAACCGGATTGAGAGTCTAGCTTTGAGCAATATGAAGGTGTTTTCCCTCATGGAAAAAGGCATCTAGGGCCGTTGGTCACTATTCTTGATGGAGAATGACCTTACTGTCTCCTGCTGTTTTCTTTTTCCTTTACCCTCGGCATATTCATCCTCCTCTCTCACTTCCTTCTGGACTTTTCTTCAATTATTCCTTACCTTCTAAACCTGCTGCAGCAGGCTCCCACCTGGCATGTCCTGGTGGGTCAGCAGCTTGGAAAGCTGAAAAAACACATATCTTGAGGTTTCAGATGCTAGACCACCTTGTCCTTGGCTCTGTGGATGCAGGTAGAAAGGCTTTCACATCATCAGAGCTGCAGCACAAAGACTCAGCTATTTGTGCTTTTCTCAGTCATGCCCAGGAGTTGAAATCCTAGGAGGAAGATGAAATTCTGACTTTTAATTACATGAACAAGTACACTGCTCTAGAATTCCTCAATGCTATGGTCATTTGATTTAATCTGGGGGGTAATGGTGTTTGTTTGTTTGTTTGTTTTACATCTCTATCTCTCTGTGTCTCTCTGTCTTTCTGTCTCTCTGTGTCTGTCTGTCTTTCTGTCTCTCTGTGTCTGTCTGTCTGTCTCTCTCTGTCTCTCTCTCTCTCTCTCTCTCTCTGACAGGGATGGTTTATGAGTGTTACAGTGCACATGTGGAGGTCAGAGGATAATTTGTGTCAGCTACTTGACTAAGGACTAGGGCATAGTTAACCCATCTGCGGTACCATCTCACTAGTCCTGTGTTTCATATCTAGACTTCTCCTGTTTTAATTCCAATTTAATTTTTAATAATTTTATCTCCGTTTAAAGATATTGTGACCATACTTACCCCTCCCCCATGCCTGCTGGGTTCTTCTTTCCTTCCCAATCCAAACAACTGTGTCTTCTTTGCTTTTAAAACCATAAGTTCCAATGTTTGCTACCCATGTACTATGTGGTATTTATTGGTCAACATACAGAGGCTGTAGTCATAAAACCGATACGCTCTTCCTGCAGCTATCAATTGCTAATATCTCTTTAGCTAGGGGTGAGACTTCATAGCTACCTCCCTTCTTGTTAAAAGTTTTCTGACTTGACTTGCTCAGTTATTTTGCATTATGTAAACATAATATGTATATGAATGTTAACTATATCATGTATGCATAAGAGACACACGGAGATTATCACATGTGATAGACTGATTCCCCTCTCCATGGAAAGGCAGGACTATGACTTGGAACACCAAGAATTTGGTTTTGCCTGCCTTTACCCTTTATGTCAGTGTCTGGCTTCTCTTTAGCATGGAGTCTCATTCTGTTGATTAATTTCTTGTCAGCTTGACACAAACTGTGGTCATCTGAGAAAGGGTAATCTCAATTCGGACAATGCTCCCATCAATTTAGCCTGTAGAAAGATTTTTATTCACAATTCATTGGGGAAAACCCAGGTTACTCTGGTTGGTGCTACTCTTGAGCAAGCAGCCCAGAGGTATACAAGATAGCAAATTCAACAAGCCAAAGAAAACAAGCTAGCAAGAAGCAGTCCTCCATGGTCTCTATTTATGTCCCTATCTCTGGCTTCCTGCCCTGATTTCCCGTTATGATGGAATGTGATGGAAATATGTAAGCCAAATAATTTCTTCCCTCTCCAAGTTGCTTTTGGTCATGGCATAAAAACAGAAATCGAACTAAGATAGTCATGTGTATGGGTGTGGCAGCTTTGATATCTGTTCTCATTGTGGGTATCCAAATATTCTCACAACATCTCCAGGTCATCAGCATAGTAGGAAGTTGTTTGAAATGTAAATTACTAAGCAAATATTTGCTGCAGGCCAGCCCCAGTGATGGCCACATCCCACAGAGGAGATAAGGAATCTGTGAGGGAATAGTGAGTGTCACTCATGGGGTGCAGAGAAGTCTTGCAGCTTGAATGACTGGCTGTCAGATTGCTTCATTTATACAAGACTTGTAAACAGCAGTAGATTCATGTTTTTTAAAAGTATAGGTCTTATCATTTTTGTCCCTGGACACATGTTTCAACTTCATCTTCGACATAAGTTTACTCATCGTTGATAAACCACGACAGAACATAGTTATCTTTGGCAATCATCTTACCTCATCAACCCCATTACCCAACATGTATGAATCAAGAGGCATATGTTGCCAAAGCATGTCAGACCTTTCTCGGGCTGGTAGTTCTTGTAGTTTCAAGGGCTCTAGACAGAAAGAAAAATCTCCAATCCAGCCTGGGCACATTGTCATGTCCCAAGCAGTGAATTATCAACTTTTTGTGGCCAGAGTGTGAATTGTCATTAAGTCCAGAGAAAATCTTCAGGCCAAAGCTGCTAGAGTTATTATTCAATTTCTGGTATAATGCAATGTTTATTTTTACGTATTTTAAGCATTTATTTATGTGTCTAATCTTGGTACTCTTTGTTCCCTGGCCCTACAACCACTGATACCTCATTCTTTAAATAATTCTCCACACCATTCTTTGTCCATTTGTATAAGGCAGAGATAGCTCCAGTCAATATAACTTTGTTGCTGTATCTTTTTCTTGAGGGTCAGACCATATGGGACCCTAGAATTTCCTATGTGTATAGGAGGGAAAGGTTTTTATTCTGATCTGCTGCTAACTCCTCTAGCCCACCAAATCTTGTTTACCCTTTAAATTTTACTTTGTTCTGATTATTTTGTCCCTGAGTAAATAAACAGGCAGAAGGTCCAAGAATAACTTAGAGTCAGAGTTTCATGAGATTTATAGCATTTTCCTATGAGTCACAACCTGAAGGGCTCAAGGAAGGCCTTCAAATAGGGAGATACAGGTATCTCTCTAAGAGCAGGAGGGGTAGTGTGCTCAGGAATTTCCTAGAGAAGCTTAGAAGCAGTACAATTTGTGAGAAAGAATAAATGATTCATAAGAAATTTCCCATCAATGCAATATCTCCAAGTTGTATAAATATTAAAACACCCCCAAGCAGGCAACACATGGAGATCAAGACCAAAAGTGAAAGACAGCATGACAGTAACTGTGTCATGTGGTTCAGCTTGGCAGGACACTTGTCAAGCCATTATACAGGCTTTATGACTTTCACTGTTTCCAATATATATGGACTTGCCAAACATTTGCCTTGTAGAATCAAACAGTGGCCTGTATTTAAACATGTCACACCTTGGCATCCCCACAGGATGAGACATGTTTTAAGCTGAAGAGCTTCTTAAAGATGGTCCTCGAGGTCTACCTTTGGCCTTTTACATTCTTCCTTTGAATTTCAGAGAAACAACCATTTCTTCTTGTCCATGGTGGCCTATAGAAGGTAGGAATGTTATTCCATTTTCTCTATGTATGAACTGACCATGACAAAATTTCTTGACCTATTTTTTCTGATAGAAGTTCATGATATTCTCCTTTCAAAGAGGGTTTGTTCCTTACCTAGAGGAAGGATGCTATAGAGAATGTGAGAGTTTCTTTAGGTTCTGTTGTGGCCTTTCCTCCCTCCCTCATCCCAGTCAGATCTTTTGTATCAACACATCTACCTAGTTACCATGTGTCATTGAATCTAATCACAACTTAACAACTGCAGGCTTCCATGCTATGTGGATGAATTTGCCATCTTTCTTTGTGTCTCTCTTTCATCCAAGGATGCTAGCCATGAAAGAACCTGCAGCTCCACATCCATGCAAGTGATTTTAGTAGTCACTACCTTTCATAAGTGTTCAGATTGCTACTCTATCCCTTTAATGTACTGTGATGAGTTTATGATTGGGGTGCTGATAGACATCTGAGCATCTTTTCATATAAAGGTAATATAAAAACCTGTGGCTATTCCAGGATATGAATGCATGTCTTCTGAGCATTTGCCAAAGAGTCTAAATCCTGGGTCCTAGGAATAGTTTTGTGCAGGGCAATTCAGTTGATCTCCCTACTCAGCTTCCAAATGATTATAGTAATCTATATTCTAGAGTGTTTTACCTTGACTCTCAGATTCAGATCTTTGTCTGTTAAATATATTACAAATAGCTCTCCATATCTTATGAAATGTCTGGTGGTTGTAGCATATTTTTGGACACCTTTTCCATGTTCTGGCTGTCCACTCATGATTCTTGATACTTTATTGTATGGGGTAGCCCATTTTCATTTCATTGTATATGAAATTAACTTTCTGTTAGTAAAACCATACAAGCATGTACTTGGGGCAGAATTCTATAGCAAACTCCATATAAGTCCATGTTTCAAGTGCATGTCCCACTGTCTTCTATGTGTCACAGTCTCTATGGCATTACAGTAACTGGCTCATGGGTGACTTCAGTACCAAGCTATAGACAGCAAAGGAGGCATAACACAGCTGAAAGGAACAGGAGGGATGATAATTCTTGGCTAATTGGATGAAATCCATTCAGATTGTACTATCTTAAGCCATTCATAAAATAAGCCTGGGGCAAAACAAAAGTTAAATATAAAAATTCTAGCCAAAAGGAAATGCTTGTGAATATTATTGATATATTTATGGGAAAGGAAGTAGAAAGGGAGAGATATGCAGAATACAGCCATGCAATTATTGAAAACTTTGAACTTCTAAAAGCAAACTGAGTTAAACAGTAAGAAAATGAAAGTAAACTAAATATTTAAATATTTAAGCTATATTCCCAAATTACTATTTTGAGTATGTAAAAAAGTACATAGTTATAGGCTCAATAAGAAATGTACCAAAAAAGAGATAGAAAAGGAGACTCAGGAAAGGAGATTTGTTGGAGAAGGGGAGGGGGGAGCGAGGTGAAAGGGACAAGGAGGGGGAAGAAGGAGGGGAGAGGGAGAGCAGGAGGAAAGTAGAGAACTGAGAGATTTACAAGTGGCTGGTAATTTCTTTTCTTTTCTTTTCTTTTCTTTTCTTTTCTTTTCTTTTCTTTTCTTTTCTTTTCTTTTCTTTCCTTTCCTTTCCTTTCCTTTCCTTTCCTTTCCTTTCCTTTCCTTTCCTTTCCTTTCCTTTCCTTTCCTTTCCTTTCCTTTCCTTTCCTTTCCTTTTATTGGATATTTTATTTATTTACATGTCAAATGTTATCCCTCTTCCTGGTCCCCCCCCCCCTGAGAACCCCTCATCCCACCCCCCATTCCCCCTCTATGAGGGTGCTCTCGCACTCACACACCCACTCCTGCCTCACTGCTCTAGCAGTCCTCTTCTCTGGGGCATCGAACCTTCACAGAACCAAGGGCCTCCCCTCCCACTGATGCCAGATAAGGCCATCTTCTGCTACATATGTATCTGGAGACATGGGAATCTCCATGTGTACTCTTTGGTTAGTGTTTTAGTCCCTGGAAGCTCTGGGGTTACTGGTTGGTTCATATTGTTATTCCTCTTATGGGGCTGCAAACCACTTCAGCTCCTTCAGTCCTTCCCCTAACTCTTCCATTGGAGTCCCTCTGCTCAATCCAGTGGTTGACTGTGAGTATCCACATCTGTTTTGGTCAGGCACTGATAGAGCCTTTCAGGGGACATCTACACCAGGCTCCTGTCAGGAAGCACTTCTTGGCATCAGGAATAGTGTCTGGGATTGGTGGATGCATATGGGATGGATCTCTAGGCGGGGCAGTCTCTCTGGGTAGCCTTTCCTTCAGTCTCTACTCCACACGTTGTCACTGCATTTCCTTTAGACAGGAACAATTCTGGGTTAGAATTTTTGAGATGGGTAGGTATGGCTGTTAATTTTGAAAGAAATATTCATTCATTTTCATTTTACATGTATGGACCTTTTACCAGCATATGTGTCTGTGCATCACATATGTGGTGATGAGGAAGTCTGGAGGCAGGCCTTGAATTTCCTAGAACTATAGTTATAGACAGTTATGAGCCACCATGTGAGGGCCGGGTGATCCTCTGGAGCACTCTTAACCACTGAGCCATCTCTCCAGCTCTGGGTTTTATTGCTGTTTTAAATAAAAATAAGGGAAAAACTTCAAACTCATAGTCAAAGAAATAATGTGTGTTTTTGAAACATTTACTTCCAATACTGCAGAAGAGTAACTATCAGAGTGTCTTTGAATTAAGGAGAGAGAGAGAAAGAGAGGGAGAGAGAGAGAGAGAGAGAAAAAACTTCCTTTCAGAAGCAAGCTTACAGTGTCCATCACAGTGACACATGAACCAAGGCAGGAAGTAGGATGCATGTCATTTCTCTTCCCATGCTACTAAAGAAATGAGTATGGGGTTATCTGGTGACAGCCCAGAGACTGTGGCTTTATAAGCTATGTAGAGAGAACACAAAGACAATTTGGGAAACAGACCTGAAAAGAGTCTAGTAGAGATTAGAGGTTGTCTGTCCTTAGTTAGATGTGGATGTTGGTGGGGAGCCTACTCTCTCTTAGTTTAAAAACATCATTCATTATGTTGAATATGATCGAGTGATCCTGGCAAGAGTGAAGCCAACAAAGATGGATACAGTGCATTCCTGCCTTCAAGGAGCTGAGATTGGTGAGTTGATAATTTGAATAAAATATTGTTGAAGTGGTTATAAAGTTGGTCTCTCAAATAGGGTTTTATTAAATTTGCCTGGAGCATTTCTACCTAGACCCTTGCAAATGGAAGAGGTTTCTCCTTTCTTTCCATGCGTGTGCACGTGTATCAGTGTGTGTGTGTGTCTGTGTGTGTGTGTGTCTGTGTGTGTGTGTGTGTGTTTCAATTCAAATGAGAAACTGAAGTTGATAAACCTGATTCAACAGAAAGAGCAAAATCGAACTAGTTACATTGCAGTAATATGACAAGCTACTAAAAGGGAGTATTTTCCAAAGACTTGGAGAAAAAATGATATAAAATAATAATCCAGGCTCTTGCAGAGTTAATCTCCAAACCATCCACCTCTGAGTCAAGCCAGGGCTCTGCACTGCTGCCACGTCAGGGTCAGGTTTCTTTGTGTGTAGGACAGACGCCCTTCAATGAGCACTTCCTTCTACAGCCTTTGGGAGGACAAACGAAAATAGTGAGAAGGGAGGGATGGGGCATGTTTAATTTTTACAGCAAACCAATTTTCATAAGGAAAAAAAAATCAGAAATGAAGATGCACACCTGGTATTAGAGGCATCAAAAAGAGATCTGTTGTTCCCGTGAACAATTACCATAATTTCAATTGTTTCTTGCTGGCAGCGGGGAGGTCGTTTTCTCGCAACCTCTGCTTCCCTTTGCAATCTTACAGTGTCGTTTATTGCCATTCCTACCTGAGGATACATTTCACATTGGGAAGCCTCCTTTTGCTTTTAGTAAAATACAGCCTTTGTCTTAGGAAAATGCTGTGTTTGGGATATATTCATAATAAGGTGTGTGTGTGTGTGTGTGTGTGCGCGCGCGCACGTGCGCGCGCATGTATGGAATTAGAAGTAGCATTCATAAATGAAATCTAGCCATACACTCCATCATTAGAAAAGAAAAAAACCCTTTCATGCATCATGGAACTGATGCTCTGGGAAAATTCCACGACAAATTTTCACCCATTGTTTTCATAGCAATCACTGCATCGTGAAATTAAAACTATTTCAATACTAAGTGGTTCTAAAACAATTACCCAGCAATGAAATTACTATATATTTTCTAGAAGAAGCAGGTTGTACGGTAGGTACAGTTACGTGAAAAATGGCTAACCTTTTCGATTCAGCTCCACAGCTGCTTTCCTCAAATTCGCTTTTTAATTTCTTCCATTGGTGCACAGAGACCTAACTGGAGGCTGCGCTGAGGGTCTTGTGTGCGGGCAGGTGGACAGGTTCCTCTTGATCCAAAACAGACCTGACCCCTCTTCCTACCCTGCTTTCCCTCTCCTGTGTGTGTGTGTTCCAGAACAGCCTTCAAAAGAGAGTCCCAAATTGCACCGACGTCCCAAATCACAGGATTAATGTGTCTACGAACAGACCTCTTATGCTTCCAAAATGAACTGCTCCTTGCTAATTTCTCTTCAAGACACCAGCTTAATTGCATTTTAAACAAATGGGCTGCTTTGCTGGCCAACTTTTAAATGAGATAACAGCAATGTTCACTCTCCAGCCGTGAAGGGTGCCTCGCAGTAGATTCAAAACTCTGTTCAATAACAGGTTTAATCTCACACCAGCAGATTTACTGCAGAATAAACTGACACTGAGATCATAATTAGTAAAACAACAACAACGAAAACCCAGCCTACTAAATATTATTTTCCAAAGCAGCAGGCAACATTTTAGCGGAAATTTCCAGCTCCGTTCTTTGTGTGTTTTATTGATTTTATGTATGATATTGGGAATTCAAGCTATGATTTAAGGTAATGTCCTTTTATCGATCATGGAAGCGGTTGTTTCACTATGCAGCATCAAAGCCGAGCTCTCATGTTCAGAGTCTGTGACATGCACACTCGGGAGACGACAGTGTGGCTTGTTTTTAATTTTTTTTTTTATTTCTACCATTGCTATTTTCTAAAAGCATATTCACTGCGGGCATACCACCATCACCACAACAAACCAGGAGGGCTTTCAAAGCAATCTTCTCATAATTTTCTTTGTTGCCGATGATTGTGATTCAGTGAAAACCTTGTTCAACAAACAGATGTTGCGCAGGGCATGCTCTGCCTGCTGTATCTAAACAAATATTAATGAGGTAATAGGAGAGATTACAGGGAACGAGGGCTCACTATGTACTTAGCGTCACAGACACAACTCTGCACCCCTCTGCCATCTCTTACACAATGGTAAGATGCATCATAATGGCATACCAAGGGACCTGTTTGTCATAATTGTCTCAAATACACGTGCAAAAAATGTGTGCTCCATGATTTCAAAAGAGGTTTTATTGTAAGCAGAGGTGAACAAAAGCTTTCAAGTTCAAGTGGAGGAAGACGGCTCTAGATATTAAACCAAACAAAGCAAGACAATAAAACCTGTCTCTCCATACCACGAACAGATTTTTAGAAAATTTAATGTTGTTTTGTATGTGCATAAATATACACTACGTGGTAGCAAAGTAAAGAGATCACGAAGAAGGTTCATGGATAGCAGTGTGCTTCTAACAGTTTCCAAACCAAAGTTGTCTTTAGCAGGAATGTGAGCTCGCCTCCCATCACTCAAACACACGTTAATGGCGTGTGAGGCTGCTTTATTTCTGACATTAACCTTTTGATAATGAGTGTTACATCAAATGGAATTTGAGGAATCTAATGGTACTGCTGTGCGGTTTATTTTTGTAAGACCCCCCAAGCAACTTAAACCTCAGCGAGTCAGACATCATATCCACAGACAATAGCAGTTTTCAGAAAGAACTTAGAAAGTACCAATTTACCAATAGAGCTTTTAACACTATAGTTTTTCTAGGTGATGTGCCAAAAATTTTACTCATTTTTTTCTTTCTTTTAAATTAATTTTTGGGATAAGAAAAGGAAGGGAAAGAAAGCCCTTGGTCTCTGTCTCCAGCTAATTATCCTGGTATTTTTAAGTCACAGATCCAGAGAATTTTAGAGGTCTGTGGCCACAGGAGAGTCCATAGTTCACAAAAGAGGAATGCGGCATCTGGGAATATTGCGTAATAAAGTTGAGAGCACATTTTTCACTTGCTTCATCTGCTCAGTTTATTTGTTCCTTTATCATACACCTAAGACTCACCACAGAAAACACTCAGATGTGTGAGATTTAGTCATGGCTCTTAGGGACACCCTGGAAACTGGGTTTAAAGAATGGCCATCTGATAGATCCTGTGCAAAATTCTCTTGGTTGTTCCTGAAACTTCAAACATTTAGCCTAAGTCCTGCCTGAACAAGTGCTTTCATCAGTAACTTTCAGTCACCCTTGGGAGAAACAGCACACTTGCCACTTGTACCCACTTCTCTGTGTATGAGTTTTTGGAAACACCATTTTCATCATGAAACAGGAACCTGTCTTCACTTATCCCCCAAATCATAGTCCCCTTGTCATTTCCAGCACCAGGGATTTTCTTGTTTAGGCACAGGAGTGTGTAGCCTATGTCTCTCAAGATGACTGAATGTGGCACAACTCATCTGAAGAGAGGTGTATCATGTTGGGTTGCCACCTGCAGGGCAGCCCTGATTAGGACTTTGTATCAATTGAAGCACAGCTTAAGTAATTTGGCTTGGCAACTGTTTATGTAGATTGTACAGTGTACATGACACTGGAGGTTACCTAACAGAGTAACACTTGATCCTCATAGCTAGTATAAAGTCTGTATTAATTCTGTATCGTATAAGTGGTGCCTTACCTCATAGTTTGGAGACCTGGAATTTCAGCTCATTAACCAATCTAGGCCTTGTGGCATACAAGCAGTGACATGTGAGAACAAGTAACCATAAAATCAGCCTTCACCATTTGCTGGTCACTCTGACAAGCACTTGACTAATATCAGCTCACATAGCACACAGAAAAGTCCCGAGATAAATCATTTCTCGAGTTCACAGATAAGAAAACAGCGACAGAGCAAACAAACGACAGACACAAAGCCAAGAACTTGAACCTAGGACCAGCAAGAGTGCTTAGTTTGTGCACAGTGCTCAATGAAACACATGTGTACTCACACATGTGTGTATAATTGATAATATAATACACTACAGATATTTTTCATGTACATGTTACATACTTAAAAGTATATATACTTCTGACAAATTAGATTTGTTTCCTAGGGTTTTCACATTTAGTTCAATAGTTCAGCAAATATATACACACATATGTACATATGTATACATGTCATACATATATGCATGGAGATGAAGACACAAAGGAAATATAGTAAAATACTAAAATCGGGAGTTAAAGAGGAGTGCCTGGTTACATTTCTGTAGCACTGGGATTCTATACACAAGGATACAGATTTCAATATTTACAAAAAGATAGCTTACATAGCTTACAGGTAGAAACACTGGCAATACAAAGATAAGTCAGGCCTGTGGAATTCTGTGAAGGATAAGCTAATGAGGGAGAGACTCAGAGGAGCTTCGGTACTGCAAGTATCTCCACTTGAGCGTGGATGTTAGCTTTTCCTTTCTAGTTAGTAATTATACAGTCTATACATTTTTTTTCTGACTATATATTCCCAAGCTAGGATTCTTTGTAAAAATGCAATAAAGTATATATTTTTTAAAGCTTTTTTTCTGATTCTTTGTGAGTTTCATATCATGCATATGAATCTCCAGTTCTTAGCCACGCTCTGCTCTAGCACCCTCCCCTCAAAGATAAAATAAGATAGATTTTTAAAAGCAAAAGAGAACAGAACCAAACCAAGCCAAGCCAAACCAAACCAAAGCAAGCAAAACAAAAAGTCCTGGACCTGGAAGACAGAATTAGTCATCATGCCAGCTCTCTCGTTAGCACTGTCACTCAAAGCCACAGCAGGCAAGAGTCAGCTCACCTGCTCTCATGCCCTCAAGGCGGGGTGTCTTAGTCAGGGTTTCTATTCCTGCACAAACATCATGACCAAGAAGCAAGTTGAGGAGGAAAGGGTTTATTCGGCTTACACTTCCATGCTGCTGTTCATCACCAAAGGAAATCAGGACTGGAACTCAGACAGGTCAGGGAGCAGGAGCTGATACAGAAGCCATGGAGGGATGTTCTTTACTGGCTTGCCTCCCCTGGCTTGCTCAGCCTACTCTCTTATAGAACCCAAGACTACCAGCCCAGGGATGGTCCCACCCACAGGGGGCCTTTCCCCCTTGATCACTAATTGAGAAAATGCCTTACAGTTGGATCTCATGGAGGCATTTCCTCAACTGAAGCTCCTTTCTCTGTGATAACTCCAGCTGTGTCAAGTTGACACAAAAATAGCCAGTACAGCGGGGTCTGTTGCCCTCAGAACCAGCCTACAATGCTGCCCAGGCTAGGTGCAGGGTCTTCTATCTCAAGTGCTGCTGGCAGTGAGAGACAGGGCCAGCTCTCCTGCCTTCATGACCTTGGGAAAGGCTCTCCTTGCTCATGCCATCCCACTGCAAATGAGGGGCAGGCCAGCTCTCCTATGGCCGTGCCCTCGGGATCTACACTACTGAGCTTCCCAGGTGCAGTGTCTGCTCTCTAGAGTGCTGCAGCCAGTAAGAGGCAGAGACACCTCTGAATCGGCTTATTTGTATTCTGAATTTTTTTAGTATTTCTTAGTATTTTTTTTCTACAATCGAGAAACTGAAAACAGGGGTTCAGAAAAAAAATACAGGGAAATATACAAATAAACTACCGGATACTTGTAAATCTAAGTCTGTTGTATTCAAAGAGCACATATTTTCCATCAGTTTTTTTTCAACTCTGCTAGCCAAGCTCACCTAGTAGCCTTTATGCAATGATCATACAACTCTACCGAGAAATGCTGCCACCAAATAGAGAGCCAGTGGGCAGGGGGACTGTCACGTCCTCATGATACTTCACAAGATGCGATTATTCTGAGTGCTAGAATTCAGGTGACGAATGGAACATGGGACATTTGCACATTTGAAAGTATCCACTGAATGGGACATGGTTGATGTACATGGTGTTACCAGATGACAATGCAAAGAGATGGTGCAAAAATAACAAAGTCAGACACATTGTGTGAGTACTCCTGTGTGTCAGGAATCACAGCCATGATATTTTATTGATTCTCACTGTGGCAGTTTACACAGGAATTGCTCCATAGACCAAGGTGTTTGAATGCTTGGCACATAGGGAGTGGCACTATTGGGAGGTACAGCCTTGTTGCAGTAAGCTTGTCACTGTGGGGGCAGAGTTTGGGGTATCATAGGCCCAAACTACATCCAGTATGGCACAGTATCCTTCTCCTGCCAGAGGATCAAGATGTAGAACTCTCATCTCCTTCTGGATCCAGCACCATGTCTGCCTGCATGGCGCCACCCTTTCCATCATGACGATAGTGGACTAAACCTCTGAAATCGTAAGCCAGGTCCACTAAATGTTTTAATTATTTTATTTAATTATTTATTTATTTTATTTTGTTTTGCATTTCATTTGCAGTCTTTTAAATTTTTTATTTATTTATTTATTTATTTATTTATTTATTTATTTTTAATTGATGCCATGGTCCTGATGTTTCTTCACAGCCAGAGAAACCCTGACTAAGGCACCCATATCTTCAGCTTTGGAGTCAATGAGCATGATATATTATTTCTGGTTCTGGTGAAGCTCCTGCCTGACCAATAATTCCTTTCTGCAGACAAGGAAAACAGAGACAACAGGGGAAGAGATGGAGTCCTGGATCCAGAATCTGGATTTAGGTGGCTCTGGGTCTTCCATCCTCAGAGGGCTTTCTATTCACTATTCTGGATCATCAAACTGCTTCAAGTTTTGGGAGCTATTCATGAAACGACAGCACTGTAGAGAACACTCACTGTTAGAGAGAATTACCACATATCTGACCCAAACTTTTGTGTTTATATTTCTGCATTTTGAACTACTTTGAAAATAGTATTGTGTATATACCTTCAAAAATTGGCTTATAACTCTACAAGATCCCACACTGTCTAATGTGAACAGTCTTTGAGTCAAGTGGTTAAATCTACTTTTTTCTGGATTTCAGAGTGAGCCACTTACCCATGCTGACAATGAGAAAACTGCTCCTCCCAGTGTGCTCCTCCCAGTGTGCTCCTTCCAGTGTGCTCCTCCCAGAGTGTTCCTCCCAGTGTGCTCCTCCCAGTGTGTTCCTCCCAGTGTGCTCCTCCCAGTGTGCTCCTCCCAGAGTGTTCCTCCCAGTGTGCTCCTCCCAGTGTGCTCCTCCCAGTGTGTTCCTCCCAGTGTGCTCCTCCCAGTGTGCTCCTCCCAGTGTGCTCCTCCCAGAGTGTTCCTCCCAGTGTGCTCCTCCCAGTGTGCTCCTCCCAGTGTGTTCCTCCCAGTGTGCTCCTCCCAGTGTGCTCCTCCCAGTGTGCTTCTCCCAGAGTGTTCCTCCCATTGTGCTCCTCCCAGTGTGTTCCTCCCAGTTTGCTCCTCCCAATGTGTTCCTCCCAGTGTGTTCCTCCCAATGTGCTCTTCCCAGTGTGTTCCTCCCAATGTGCTCCTCCCAATGTGTTCCTCCCAGTGTGCTCCTCCCAGTGTGCTCCTCCCAGAATGTTCCTCCCAGTGTGCTCCTCCCAATATGTTCCTCCCAGTGTGTTCCTCCCAGTGTGCTCTTCCCAGTGTGTTCCTCCCAGTGTGTTCCTCCCAGTGTTCCTCCCAGAGTGTTCCTCCCAGTGTGCTCCTCCCAGTGTGCTCCTCACAGAGTGCTCCTCCCAGTGTGCTCCTCACAGAGTGTTCCTCCCAGTGTGTTCCTCCCAGTGTGCTCCTCAAATGCAGTTTGCTTTAGCAGTAGAATGAGTTAAGGTTTTGGGAAAAACATTTAGTCTAGGGTCAAGAAATTGTTTGGCAGGAAAAGGCACTTAAGGCCAAGGCCAGCATCATGAGGTCCAGCTCCAGGACCTACAGGACGGAGGAGAGAACTGATTCCTGCATTGTCCTCTCTCCTGCACATGTGTAAGCCTCCCAATCACACATGTTAAAAGACACTTACCCAAATAATTGTAAAAATGAATAATTTACATGTTCTACTGCCTTTAAAAACTCTCTCATTTTTAAGTAGTGTAAATTTAAAGCCTCACAAAAATAATTCATTAGAGGAACCAGGTCCCCACGTTCCCTCACAGCTCGGTTTTGATCTTTCATCTCTGAAGTCAAAGCTTGTTCGTTCTGATTAGTCAGGTGCTCTTCCCGCAGCCCTTCCTCAGTTGGACAGGGCTGTTTTTCAGAATCTATAGCGTTGACTTTTTTTTTTCATTTATGAAAGTCCTCTATAATTTAAAGGCTAGACTTTGTAATGAGAGTTTTGATCATAGCAAATTAAAAGTTTCTTGTGAAGAGACATGGTTGTTGGTCAAAAAAGAGTGATCACAGAAAATGCAACTTGCCTATTCTTGGTATATACTCTATATAAAAACAAAAACAAGATACTATCTCTTGGTTATTTTCTCCAAATAGACATGATACGCCAGGGTTGGGGGGGAAGCCTAGGGAGCAGGGGAGAGGGGATGGGGGGGAGAGACTCTCTGAGGGGGGTGAACAAGCGTTTGGGTTGAAGGAAGGAAGGAAGGAAGGAAGGAAGAAAGGAAGAAAGGAAGAAAGGAAGGAAGGAAGAAAAAGAAGGAAAGGAGGGAAAGAAGGAAGGGAAGGAAAGGGAAGGAGAGGGCAGGGCAGGGCAGGGCAGGGCAGGGCAGGGCAGGGCAGGGCAGGGCAGGGCAGGAAAGGAAAGGAAAGGAAAGGAAAGGAAAGGAAAGGAAAGGAAAGGAAAGGAAAGGAAAGGAAAGGAAAGGAAAGGAAAGGAAAGGAAAGGAAAGGAAAGGAAAGGAAAGGAAAGGAAAGGAAAGGAAAGGAAAGGAAAGGAAAGGAAAGGAAAGGAAAGATGGAAAGGAAGGAAAGAGGAAAAGAAGGAAGGAAAAGAAAGGAAAGTGTACTGGCTAGTTTTGTGTCAATTTGACACAGCTGGAGTTTTCACAGAGAAAGGAGCTTCAGTTGAGGAAATGCCTCTATGAGATCCAACTGTAAGGCATTTTCTCAATTAGTGATCAAGGGGGAAAGGTCCCTTGTGGGTGGAACGATCTCTGGGCTGGTAGTCTTGGTTCTATAAGAGAGCAGGCTGAGCAAGCCAGGAGAATCAAGCCAGTAATGAACATCCCTTCATGGAATCTGCACCAACTCCTGCCTTCTGACCTGCTTGAGTTCCAGTCCTGACTTCCTTTGGTGATGAACAGCAATGTGGAAGTGTAAGTTGAATAAACCCTTTCCTCCCCAACTTGCTTCTTGGTCATGATGTTTGTGCAGAAATAGAAACCCTGACTAAGACAGAAAGGAAGGGAGGGAGGGAGGGAGGAAGGGAGGAAGGGAGGAAGGGAGGAAGGGAGGAAGGGAGGAAGGGAGGAAGGGAGGAAGGGAGGAAGGGAGGAAGGGAGGAAGGAAAGATTTCTAGTTACCTGTCAACTTTGAAATCCTGGATGATTGACAGTCCTTTCTTCTATTTTCAACTCACTTCCCGAGTGTCATTCCCCTCTTGCCCCTTGCCCAACAACATTTCCCTAACACCAACGAAGCAAATAATGTTCTAAGACATAGACAATCAATAGGAACAAAATAGAAATACAGTATGCATTTCTGGTGAGTGTTATCCTTCATCTTTAGACCCGGAAAGCTGCTCTGCGTGTTTGCAACACAGAACAGTTGGTTAAGAATTTGAAGATCCTTGGCTTCAACCAGCCTCCGTCAGAAGAGCCTGATTGGTTGTTGGGCTGGCCTCATGAGATTGTAGCTGGTACTTTTGAAAATGCCTCTTGCCCTGTGGTGCCTCACACACTGTTCCACACTCCACTGTTTTCATCTTCAAATTCTTAATGACGTTGTAGTAGGAGTCCTCACATTTTCAGCTTGCGCTTGTGCACACACTTCACGAGTGGGAAAACTTCTTTTGTTTTTCTGTTTTTTTTTTTTTTTTGAGACAGGGTTTCTCTGTGTAGCCCTGGCTGTCCTGGAACTCACTTTGTAGACCAGGCTGGCCTAGAACTCAGAAATCCGCCTCCCAAGTGCTGGGATTAAAGGCTATGATTCTTTATGTCAGCCACAATAGTCCAAGAGGAGCCCAGCAGCTAGAGGCAGTGAACAGTGGCCATGCTTCCGTTTCATTATTGAGCTTGAAAAGCAAGTTTTCAAAATTTACACAATACTGTTTAATTACAATTTATTACAAAAATACAAGCCCTTTACACTATTGAAAAACCCAATGAGGATTCACGATAACTGAGTCATAGGATGTATTATTTGTTTTTGAACAACAGTGTGAGCTAACCTTGATCATTGTTAATTTGTAAAAAAGAAAAACAGTTAATAGAGATAGAATCAATTCCCCACAAAGGTACAGATACACCGTTATTCTTGGGTGAACTCTCTCACAGTTGTATTTGATCTTGTTGAAAAGAAGAGTCATCTAATATCCTTATCCAAAATGAAGGATATGCTTTGTATGTACCTCCCAGATAACGATAAGCATGTTATAAGGGCATACGAATGAGTGCCCTTAACTAGAGTATAACTTACTATCTCATCCCATGTGACCTAAGATTAATTCAGAAGACTTTAAAGCTATCCTTTAAAGATACTGAGAAGATGACTCAAAAGGAAATTAGTGGTCATGTGGCCATTGATAATCAACACACAGATCCATAAAATATATTTCAAAAATATAAATTATGTATTTCAGGTGTGGGGCACTTTGATACAAAGAAAACAATGAAGTTATGAGTATATAACTTAATTATTAGAGCTAACCTTTTGGCAAGTTAATCAACATGTCTCCAATTTTACATATATGTGGAGTCTATTCCTCCTCATGTCCTAAGAATATGCAACTGGGAAAGCGAGGAGTGGAACCTTTAGGTCGGGCTCATCATTAAACTCTTCAGGGTAATCATAGACCTTTCAAAATCACGTATTAACCTAAGGTGATTCTCCTGCTATTCCGATTCATTTGATTTTATACAATCTAGAAGGTTGATTAGCATAACTAATTGAATATATTTAGTTAAAATGTTATTTATAGTTCCAGAGTGCCCAAATGAACAGTCTTGGGTAGAGGATTTCTCCTAGACAGTTCTGTTGAGACACAATGGCACTCCTCACTCAATTTGCAGGGCAAGGCCATCCTCTGCTACATATGTGACTGGAGCCATGGGTTGTTCCATGTGTACTATTTGGTTATTGGTTTAGTTCCTGGGAGCTCTGGGGGTGCTGGTTGGTTCATATTGATGTTCCTCTTATGGGGCTGCAAACCCCTTCAGCTCCTTAGGTCCTTTATCTAAATGTTCAGCATCCTTAGTCATCTGGGAAATGCAAATCAAAATAACCCTGAGATTCCACCTCACACCAGTTGGAATGGCTAAGATTAAAAACTCAGGTGACAGCAGTTGCTGGCAAGGATGTGGAGAAAGAGGAACATGCCTCCATTGCTGGTGTGATTGCAAGCTGGTACAACCACTCTGGAAATCAATTTGGCAGTTCCTCAGAAAACTGGACATACTATTACCTGAGGATCCAGCAATACCACTCCTGGGTGTATACCCAGAATATTCCCCAACATATAATAAGGGCACATGTTCCACTATGTTCATAGCAGCCTTATTTACAATAGCCAGAAGCTGGAAAGAACCAGATATCCCTCAACAGAGGAATGGATACAGAAAATGTGGTACATTTACAGAGTTTTTCTTAAATAATTATTTTTACTTTCATTATAGTATGGAATACAGTTCATTAGATTTGGGTAGGGATTTAGAAATGTTTGTTCTCTAGTTCTAAAGTATCACCTCTGCCCATGTTCCCATTAGAATCTTTCCCATAAAGATATTTTATACATAGGTTATCTATGTTTGTCCTATCGGAGAGGCTAAGCCCAGGTTCCCTTCCTGCATGGTCAATGCCTTCATTAGTCTGGTTAGATGGTGTTTTCCTGCTCTTGGTTATCTAGACTTTTTAATAGGGCAGCTCACAAGGCTTTGTATCACAGGTAACTGTGATATCAAGTCACATGTGGATTACACATATCACTGTCTTTTAGTATTGAAGACTGGTGAAGAGGTTTGCAGGAGTCTGACACACCTAGACACATGTGGACAAGTAGAGTGAGTGGATGAATATTTGGATGGAGTTAAATTGTAAGCCCTGGAGCCTCAGTTCAAATGTTCTAGAGAGGGCTTCCTTCTCCTCAGTCTCCTATTTTAGAAAGATGAGTTTTACTGTGAGCCACTTTATGACGTTAGTGCTATGGAAAGAATTGTAGTCAGAGACTCATTCTCTGATACACCCTAGCTGTGAAATGGCACGCGGGTCACATAAACGTCGAGTTATTCTATTCATAATTAGGAACAATAAATAACAGTTAATATTTAAAATATCCTGAGTGTGTGTCAGGAACTCTTTGAACGCTTTGCTTTTCTCACTGTCTTTAATCCTCCCCCAAATCCTACCAGGCAAATCCTGTTATTATTACCTTTCCACAAAACAGAGGCTGGGGCAGTTCCCAAGTTCAAATCACTATTAGATGAAAAGAGATAGAATGTGAACCTATTCATTTGAACTCCAAATGTGAATTCTACCTAGTCAGGGTGTAGGATGAATGCTGTAAGGCAAGCATTCCTGAGCTTTAGTGTACATTCTTAATTTTCATTATATGCATGCCTAAAGATAGTTTTTAAAAGAGCAAAGAAATTTCAGTTTCCCAGGCATAAAGCCTATCCAGTCATCCAGGTCCGATCCACACAGGAGCCCAAAGCTTGGTTTCATGTCTCCTGAAATTTATAATGAATTTGATTCTGGCTGCAGATTTTTACTTTATCACCTATTTTTATCTCAAACCACATAGGTGGACTTAATTTAATGTTTTGGGGGTATATGAAGGTATTTTGTCAGTACATGAATGTAAACATTCTATACTCACAGCCCTTTCCTTAAAATACATTTCAAAAACATAGGTTGTATTTGAAAATCTAGATTCTAAAAGAGCTAAAGAACTTTCCCTATAAAAACAATGGCCTGAATAAGGTGTTAGCATTAGAATGTCCATCTGGGAAGTATGAAATATTTGTGCACAGCATGTTGAAGAACTATGCCCAGGTAGGTTCCCGTGAAATAAGATATACAAACACATGCATTCTGTCTAACATTGCTTGAAATTTTTCATAGTGGAATTTTTACTCATGGACCTGTGCTGTGCTGTGCCCTCCCTAGCAATATCTTCTTCCTCTGCATCTTCTGGGTGATCTGTGGTAACTCATCTAGATTTATTATTCTACTTGGCAATGAACGTTGCTATCACTCACAACTGAGAGATGTGGTAGACATTGGAAAGCAGATGAGACTGAAGTTAGGCTGTTAAGCTTTATGTGGGGTTGTAAAAAAAAAGGATAGTCTTGAAATGCCTGCTAGGCTGCATTGGTTTGGTCCAGATACTAGAAACAGATTTCTCCCCTTATCACTGAGCAAATCTTCCTACCAGGTGCATAGCTTAATGAAGACTCATAGGTTGTGCTGGAGAGGTAAACATAAACTCTGGATGGCCTCTGTCCTCTAGCAGAGCTCTGCTTAGATCATGAGTAATTTAAGTGATGCTGGTCATATTCATGTAAATAAATGATATCTTGGAAAAATGCAATGGGCCAAATAAAAATGGTAGTGGGACAAATCCTACTTGGGCTTCTTTTGAGGTTGCAGAAGGACTGGCCATCTCTGCTGCAAATTCTAAAGTGAACCGGATGAAGTCACTATTGTATGAATGAGCAGCTGTTGTATATGGGCCTACATTATGCTGGGTCAAGAGAACACATACAAGAAGTATACCACACAAAAGGCCACATGGCATTCTATTGAAAGGAGTGGAGCAACCCAAGATTTTTTTGAAACAAGAATTACAGGTAATACATGTGACATGAAGGAAAATGGGATTCTTCTACCACAAGTATTTCATATATATGCATATCGTATACATATATACACACATATACATATATACATACCTATATATGTATATTCTTTCACTTTTCTCTTTTTTTTCCATTTTCATTGGTTATTTTATTTATTTACATTTCAAATGTTATCCCCCTTCCCAGTTTCCCCTCCACAAGCTCCCTATCCCCTACCCTACCCTCCCACCCACTCCTGCCTCAGTGCCCTAGTATTCCCCTATGCTGGGTCATCAAGCCTCCACAGGACAAAGGGGTTCCCCTCCCAGTGATGCCAGATAAGGCAATTCTCTGCTACATATCCAGCTGGAGCCATGGGTACCCCCTGTGTACTCTTTGGTTGGTGGTTTAGTCCTTAGGAGTTATGGGTGGTCTGGTTGGTTGATGTTGTTCTTCCTATGAGGTCGCAAGCCCCTTGAGCAAGCCCCTTCATCACCTGCGGTCCTTGCCACTTGGGTCTCCTCTCTCCTTCCCAGATCCTTCTCCCCTTTTACTTCCCAGAGATTATTGTCTTTCTCCCCTACTGAATAGGACTATAGCATCTACACTTTGGTGTGATTGTCTTTCTTCTTGGGCTTTATATGGTCTGTGAATTGTATCATGGGTATATATAAGTGACCCAAAAAAATCCATGAGAGTACTCCTACAGTTGATAAACAAGTTCAGCAAAGTGGCCTGATATAGAAATAATTCAAGCAAAGAAGTAGCCTTCCTATATTCAAAGGATAATAAATGAGCTGAGAAAGGAATTAGGGAAATGACACCCTTTACAATAGTCATAAATAATATGAAATATCTTAGTGTGACACTAAGCAAGCAAATGTAAGATCTGTATGACAAAAACTTCAAGTCTCTGAAGAAAGAAATTGAAGAAGACCTCAGAAGATGGAAAGATCTCCCATGCTCATGGATAGGCAGGATTGACATAGTAAAAATGGTCATCTTATCTAAAGCAATCTACATATTCAATGCAATTTTCATCAAAATTCCAATTCAACTCTTTATAGAGTTAGAAAGAGCAATTTGCAAAATCATTTGGAATAACAAAAAAAAACCATAATATCAAAAACCATCCTCAACAATAAAAGAATTTCTGGGGAAAAAACATCCCTGACCTCAATCTATGCTACAGAGAAATTGTGATAAAAATGGCATGGTACTGATAGAGAGACAGACAGATAGATCAATGGAATAGAATTGAAGATCCAGAAATGAGCCCACACAGCTATCGTCATTTGATCTCTGACAAAGGAGCTAAAACCATCCAGTGGAAAAAAGACAGCATTTTCAACAAATGGTGCTTGATCAACTGGTGGTCAGCATGTAGAAGAATGAAAACTGACCCATTCATATCTCCTTGTACAAAGCTCAAGTCCAAGTGGATCAAGCTCCTCCACATAAAACCAGATACCATGAATCTAATAGAAGAGAAATTGGAAAAGAACCTCAAAACACATTGGTACAGGGGAAAATTTCCTGAATAGAACATCAATGGCTTATGCTCTAAGATCAAGAATTGACAAATTGGACCTCATAAAACTAAAAAGCTTCTGTAAGGCAAAGGACACTGTCAATAAGACAAAAAGGTAATCAACAGATTGGGAAAAGATCTTTACCAATCCTAAATAAGATAGGGGGGCTAATATCTAACATATACAAAGAACTCAAGAAGTTATACCCCAGAGAACCAAATAACTATTAAAAAATGGGGTACAGAGCTAAACAAAGAATTCTCAACTGAGGAATATCAAAGGGCCAAGAAGCACTTAAAGAAATGTTCAATATCCCTATTCATCAGGGAAATGCAAATCAAAACAACCCTGAGATTCCACCTCACACCAGTTGGAATGGCTAAGATCAAAAACTCAGGTGACAGCAGATGCTGGTGAGGATGTGGAGAAAGAGGAACACTCCTCTACTGCTGATAGAATTGCAAGCTGGTACTCTGGAAATCAATATGGTGGTTCTTCAGAAAATTGGACATAGTTCTACCTGAGGATCCAGCTATACCACTCCTGGGTATGTGCCCAGAAGATGCTCCAACATATTACAAGGACACATGCTCTACTATGTTCATAGCAGCCTTATTTATAATAGCCAGAAGCTGGAAAGAACCCAAATGTCCCTCAACAGAAGAATGAATATAGAAAATGTGGTAGATTTACACAATGGAGTACTACTCAGCTATTAAAACAATGACTTCATGAAGTTCACAGGCAAGTGGATGGAACTTGACAATATCATTCTGAGTGAAGTAACCCAGTCACAAAATAACACACATGGTATGTATCCACTGATAAGTGGATATTAGCCAAAAAGAAGGACAAATATTTCTGTATTTGACAGCCTGGACTTTGTACTTAGTTTAAGAGAATGAGACTGCACATAATAGTTTGGCCATCACCTGATTCTGTGCTCTTGATGCTGGAGGTTCAGGTTTTCTGGGATAAGTAAAGATGGAAAAATTCATTCTCCCCTAGAACCCCTGGAAACATGTAGCCTTGATTACATTTTATTTGTATCTAGGCTGGGTAGACTTCTCATCCCCACAGCTATACTGTAAGGCAATTGTCTTCCTTTAAGTTCCTGTGTGTATGTGGTGTTATTATAGGAACAGTAAGAAAGTTGTTTCTTAAACTCATAGTACAGCATGGAAGCTTTGTATTTCATTTTAGAGATATTATTAATAATTAATATACATATTCAGCTGCCTGCCTGCCCTCCCCCTCAGCAATGCTTCTTCCTGTGCCTACCGCTGCCTACACCTTCCAGACTATTTAGCTACGTAATCAGTGTTCTGTTTCCAGCTACATTTGGGGCAGAAACTTAAATGTCCAAATGCATTCCAGCCTCTCCATGAACTAATATCGGTTTTAAAAAAGTGTTTTCTGATCCTTCTTTACTTTTATTCACTGAGAATGGGTCTCATTTTGTAGCCCAGGCTGGCCTGAAACTCGGTGATCTCCCAAACTTTGTCTTCAGACTGCTGGGATTAAAATAATGTAGTTCAATGTCCAGATTATTTTCATTATCACTTATGTGTATGTATGTTTGTCTGTCACATGTCTGCATGTGTCCCTGGAGGCCAGAAGAGTGCATTGGATTTTGTGTGCGGTATAATGAAGGTACTAGGAATTGAACCCGGGTCCTCTGGATCTGGAAAAACACCAAGTGTCAACTGCTGACCCATCTCTTGCTCCTAATGAGTTTTGCTATGATTACCATCCAGTTAGTTGGACAAGACCTTTCCTTAGGTTCTTCTGTGCTTGGATTACATTTACTACTTGATTTAAATACAAATACCATTGTCCTAGCCCCCTGTCAATCCCCCCAAATTAAAAGGTTTAAAAGGGTCACATATGAGACAGTGTATGTCCATTATTATAGATTTTGCTTATGCCATTGCCTTTGACACAGGGTGAGACAGCTATATAAAAACTAGTTTGCTTTGTGGAAATAATTCAGTTTATGCTAACTGAACAGAGAGATTTTTGATATTTACTCTATAGCCCTACAGCCATTGAAATGGTAACTATGATGTATGGAATCCATTAGGTACGAAAAGACATACCTTGCAAACTGCTGTCCTGGGTTTACTCCTATTATACAGCTTTGAGGCCCACAAAATGGCAGAAAATCTTTGCCTTTTTTACAGGGCAAGTGATTTTATTTGAGCATCAGGAATATAATTACTCGTATTTTAGTTAGGCAGCATCTATCCTTTTAGTGGGACAACCAAGACCAAAGATGTTCCACTTTTGATAATGGACAAACTTACTGGTACCTTACACACTGTGCAGGCCTCACACAGAGAAGGCCATCCATCACAATTTTTTTCCATACTCAAACAAAGAGGCAAATGGATTTGATGTTGACTTCACTGATTCCTTGCTGGGAATTACGCAAGTATAGTCTTAAGAACTCTGGAGTCCAGGAATTGCCTGTTATCTAGGAGAAGCAAACATGAGGAAAGTGGATAGCAAAGTTCTCATTCTTTTTCTTTGCAAGAAGCTACAAATGTCATTGGTAGAGTGGGCTCTAGGTTCCAGCCTTTCTTCTTCTAAATGAAACCCTGTATATACATGAAGGTGTGAGCAACTGTCCAGTCCCGACTCTGATCCTTTGGTGAACAGCTTTGGCACTACATTCCTCAATTTCAACTTACCTTTGAAATGATTTTAGGGTCTCAACTGAGGCTGTCAGAGCTCTGTAGAAACCCACTGAAGGAAAAATATTTTTTCCTGGTCAGATGATGGTGTCTACCTATAGCCCCAGTGAACTGAACATGTCCAAAGATTAAAGCATTGTATAAATATTGTCTTTTATCTCTAGAGTTAACTCAGCTAGACTGGCCAGGGGACTACCTGGCCAGGAGAGCACTCCTCAGGAAGGCTGATTCATTTAAAGACATTTTTAAGGAGATGAGAGGAATAATTACCCCCTAACGAAGTAAAGAACTTATCTTCTCAGAAATACCACAATTGCTTGCAGGAACTCTGTAATTGATAAGTCAAACAAATTTCTGGGTGAGTCAAAAAAAAAAAAAAAAAAAGAAAAAAGAAAAAGAAAAAAAGAAGAGAAAAGAAAAGTAAAGAAAAGAAAAGAGAAGAGAAGAAAACAGACAAAACAAAACAACAAAAAACTAACTTTATTCTTCAATCTTTCTTTTGGAAGTTTGGCCATGCTTTTCCTGGAGTCCCTCATCCTTTCTCCAAAGCTCCCTCTCCCATGTGGTTTCTACAAAAGTCATGATTTAATTTCCTTCATTTTCCTCCCATGGGCAGTTGCCAGAATTCACAGTTGCTTGCCTGGTTGTTTTTCTCTTGGACTCTATAAAATTATCCTTGGGATTCCTTTTTATACTAATTTTAATACTTTTTTTTTTAATTAAGAAGAGTAAGCACTCAAAGAATGATCCCCAACTTCTTATGTAACATATGGTAACCCCAAAGTTTTTAGTTACAGTAGCAATGCCAGCCAAGACATTTCTGCTAGTCTTCCTCATCAGTGTTGTGCCCAGAGTGTAACCCACAGAAGGGCAGCACAGAGCACCTATGTGTGATTCCACACGACTCTTATAAGCCATCTCCTTAAGTATTATTTAGGATCAATGCTGGAGATTTCTCTGATCTTGGTGGAGGGTTGCTGTCCTGTGAGATGCTTCGCCAGTCCTCAGAGATCAAACATTTGTATAATTCAAAGGTTTTCAACAGGATATATTCCAGCACTGCCACCCAAAGCTTCCAGTGTAAGAGAAACAAATGTAGTTTTATTGTTTGTGTTTCTGATAGATAGGCATTTGGTGAGATGAATTTTTCTCCATCATGATTAAAGTAATGTGGAAAAAGCTTAAATCCCATAAAAAGAATAGCTTTGATGCTATTTTTTTCATTGATACAATTTTTAAAGTACAAGATTTTATCTTTAAAAGATTTATTAACAAAAGAACTAGTCCTTCTGTGCTTCCCGCAAACCCTTAAACTGGTCACGCTGACTCTGAGCTTCACTTTTCTCAATGCAAGCGTACAGGGAGAGTTTCCCAAGTCTCCCACCACTCTGCTCTTCTTCAGGAGAATGAGACCTGCTTCTTGCATCAGATTGACACCATTACCCAGATGCTTTCACGGAGTTTCACTGTTGCACTTCCACTTTGTCAAATGTAACTTCAAGTCCTGACTGTAAGAACTTAATTCCCGAGCTTTCTGCATAAGGCCATGGATGGTATTGCCCAATGTCTGGCACTGGCCTTTGTAAATCATCTCCTCTGAGAACTCCCTGACAGCTAAGGACCAGAGAAGTTTAAGGAAAGTACTTCTGTCTTTCCAGTAATAAGGATGGAGCATCCTCTCTGCTCCCATGTGCACTGTCACATTGTGTCAAGTCAGCTGAGAGTCAGAAGAAAACTCATTTGTATCACTCCCACGTTAGCTACTGGCTGGGCAGCTACATTTAGCTAAAAGTTTCACTGTAGGGCTAGGCGAAAGCTCCACAGTTTAGAACACTTCTTCCCCTAGAAGAGCCTTGGTTTAATTTCCACCACCCACCTGGTGGAAAGCCATCTGTAACTCCAAAGTTGGGTAACTGACACTCTTGTTTGTCCTCTGTGTATGCCAGTTATACAGCAGGTAGACACACACACACACACAGACAAACACATATACACAAAATAAATACAGTTTACATTTTAAAATGTTATCTCAATTTTAGTGAAATATATGAATATATTGATTAATCAAATTAATCTTAAAATGATAGCTTGTTATTTGTGTAACTATAAGAAAGGGAAGCACTCCAGTTAAAATGAAATGGAAAAATTACAAAAGATTTGGAATTCCATTCCAAAGAGTAGATAAGGAAGCTTCGAAAGGGAAAATCAGGGCATTTATTAAGGAAATGTTGCTTTTATATTCTGGTATGATGGCAGGCATTCATTAATTTTCCAATAACATCCATCAAGCCTTCACTTACCCAGCACAGGCCATGGCTGTAAGAAGGTTTCCTCTCAGGAACACCAACAGGCAGTCTCACTGTTTTTAATCATTGCCACCTTTTAGGAAATACGCACTGCTATGGGACCACACAGAAGGCAGCTGTAATTTATATTCAGGGTGGGATTGAAGGAAAAGCAATTTGAAAGTAAAGGGCAGGAGGCAGATAAAAATGCAGATACACCAAGAGGAGGGCTTCACTGAAATGGCAAAGATTTCAAATTAAGAAGACACACTCTTCCAGAGACCTAAATAATATGGCGTCTTCTTTCCCGGTGGCATCGCATCAAGGTTTATCTAACGTTACGAGCCCTAACAGGTCATCTACTGGGAACCTTACTAGACTAACTGCTGGTGATTGCATCGCTCAGAGAACACTCCTGTGTAATCTAATCTGACTGCACAGCATCAGACAGAGTGTTTTTGTTACACATTTGCATAAATATATTATATAATTATATATGTAAATAAGCAAACAAAACTGGGGCCTAACTACAGGAGGGCAGACTATTGTTTTCTGATTATGCGTAGTCCTTCAAACAACCATTTAAAACTTTTGTACTTCTCACACTTCAGGGACCCTTGCTCTCTGCTGCACAGTCAGGGTGGGCTAGCTGCTGCTGACTCTCTTGAGATGATGTCTACCAAAGAGCTGGAGGAGAGCAGGAGCAGCCAAGAAGACATGTGAAGGTATACTTGACAAAAATTCAAGCAGCTCGCCTTCTGGAACTCCATGCAGTAATTGGCTAGGGCATACCTCTGTGGAAACACCCACCTTTCCTTTAAGGATGAGAAAGTAGATTAATAGACTTTAATATCAATAATCGCCAAAATCCAATGTTATTAATATTTAAGTAAAAGAGAACAGGTGCTCAAGGATCACCGAACTCTGATGCGCATGTATACTTGTCTATAACTATATCTGTGAAATAGTGAGTATAAATATTTAAGTAGGTGAAGTACAAATGTGAATTTAACAGACACTTGTAGTTTTTAAACACAAACTCCTTTATTACAAATATTTTTGTGCGTGGTATGTTGACCCAATTGGTTTTTTTTTTTTATTTAAACAATTTTTTATTAGATATTTCCTTCATTTACAATTCAAATGCTATCCCGAAAGTCCCTTACATCCTCCCCCTGCCCTGCTCTCCAACCCACCCATTTCTGCTTCCTGGCCCTGGCATTCCGCTGTATTGGGACACATAATCTTTGCAAGACCAAGGGTCTCTCCTCCCAATGATGGCCAATTAGGCCATCTTCTGCTATATATGCAGCTAGAGACATGAGCTCTAGGGGTACTGGTTAGTTCATATTGCTGTTCCTCCTATAGGGTTACAGACCCCTTCAGCTCCTTGGGTACTTTCTCTAGTTCCTCCATTGGGGGCCCTGTGTTCCATCCAATAGATGGCTGTGAGCATCCACTTCTGTATTTTCCAGGCACTGGCATAGCCTCACAAGAGACAGCTATATCAGGGTCATGTCAGCAAAATCTTGTTGGCATATGCAATAGTGTCTGTCTTTGGTGGTTGATTATGATATGGGTCCTCGGATGTTGACCCAATTGTTGACCCAAGAATATCAACCAAATAAAACTGTATGACACAGCTAGCTAGCTACATTGTCTATGGGTTGCTTGAGAAGAGAGAAATAGACTCACCAATGATTTCAAAATATGTTACCTGGAACTTTACCAAATACCAGTAAAATATTTGAGTGGTTTCATTGAGTTTGTGTTGTAGAGTCATTTTCTGGTCTTTACATGATATGTGTAAGGTCTGGAAGCAAATAGCACATGTTCTATTTCTGTGACATGCCATCTCCCAAAGGGCTTGTGGCAATCATTAAAGGAAACCAAGTAATTTTAAAAATAGTTTTCGTTTTAATTTTATTACTAGTCAGACCTAAATGATCTAATCAACCAAACTTATGTCCTACTTCTTTTTAAAACAGGAATTTTACAATATAAGAATTCATTTGATATCAAGTAAGGTAATAATTATATGGGTAGCATTTTCATTTGACAGAGAGAAATAAAAAGGAACAAATTTCACATTTTCTAAATAGGGTTATGAATTTTCTTCCTAAAATTTTTTTAACTTTAAATCAATTTTTTAAGTTTCTCCAATATTTTTTAATCCCTGCTTTGTCACTTCATTTTTTTCCTTGAAAGGGTGTAATCTCCACATTACATACAGGGAATTTTCTTCACTTGTGCCTATTTTTATAATAATATGTGAATATTGGTTTATGTGTCTCTTTTTAATTTGCACAATAGCAGATGTCTGAAAAGGTGAAATTGTGTTCCCAATATTCTACCATTCTCTCACAAAATGCAGGGTGCCATTTGGTTTGGAGACATAAGAACATGCTATAAGCTACTAGTGGGTCATGTCACAGCCATGAGTTACAGTTTTCTGCTGGATGTACTGAACTTTGGGCTTTTCTGCTCAGACAACAAAGCTCACATGCTTGATATTTGTTTATTTATTTTTGTCAAAATGTTTGGATTCAGCAACTTTCAGTAACGGGGTTATTACTAAGATTAATCTGTGCCAGTTCATACCCACCCTAATGTGTTTTCCCACTCTTACATTAAAACATTTATGGTGATTCTCTATTTAGATAACTATAAAACACGTGAGGTAGAAGATCAAAATATAGGTGGAAATTTTCTGGGTGTTTCAGACATCTAGATTAGCCAAAAATGAGATTTACAGAAAATGTAGTCACTTTGGATCTATCTCATCTGCATTTCTTCATCCTTACTTCAATATACTAGAAATTTCCCATATCTCCAGTTGACTTTGGGTGCTACAAATTTGGAGAACAGGAAATTTTTGAATAAGTAGTGGTGAATGTAATATTTTAAAGATTACAAAGTCCTCATATGACTGAATATAGATGATTAGCTTCCGGGTTTTTTTTTTTTCTCAAATTGGAAACAATCGTGTATTAATTCCTTAGAAAATGGGAAATCTTAGTTTTCATCTCTGCATGTTTGTATCTCACCAGCTTTGGACTCCATACCCTGCTGAAGGTGTCCTTGGATAACCAGCAAAGTGGTGTCATACTAAAGTGATGTGTTGACTATGGTGAGTGGACTTCAAGAGGGTTACAGGGTCTCCTTCAAGGGTTCTTTTCTCTCCTGGCTCCAAGGGTCATCCCCTGCCTGCTTCCAAAGGCTTCCTTCCTACTGTCTCCATGGTGACAGGGTGCAACTCAGGACCAGACCCATGTCAGCAAAATGCTCTTGAATTTCTTAAATAATGAACTAAATTGACCTCTTTATAAAGTTAGAGGCCCCCAGTATTCCATCATGTTATTCAAAATCTGTCAGATATTTTGAAGAATCAAAATACTTTATGTGTAACCTATTGTCAATATAAGACAAGGGACCACAAAGAGTACCCCACACAACAGATCCAGCCTCCTTGCTACCACTCTTTGTTTTGTAAGAATTCAGCATTACCTATTGTTCATATTTGTGTATGGTTGTTCTCTTGCTACAATGACAGCGTAGAGTAGTTGTAATAGAGACCATGATATCAGAGAAGCTAGAAATCCTTATTTTGCATTCACAGGAAAAGTATCTTAACTATGCCTGCCTCAGTAACCGTGCTGCTGTCACACTTAGCTGGTGTTGACATGATGGGTGGCAGCTTGCCATGATGGGGGCTGGGGTGGGGGAAGGGGTGGCTCGCCATGGTGGGCAGGGGTTTTCCATCTTGTCCTGTTGTCACTCAACACACCCTCTGAATGTGTCATCATCCCACAATGGAAAACCCTCCTACCTGTGGAGGAGCAGATGGAGAGAGAAAGAGAGAGAGAGAGAGAGAGAGAGAGAGAGAGAGAGAGAGAGAGAGAGAGAGAGAGAGAGAGTCATAATCAAGCTGTATCATTAATGGAAAGCAGATTTTTTTATGGGGTGATCAGCTTGCTATCTTTTGTGAGCATATTTTAGGGAGGAAAACATGGTTTTAATCATGGAAAAAGTTTTCAAGTATCTTATACTCTGTAATATGATTTACCCTCTCACTGTTTATTTCAACTCAATATTAAAATAAAAGTCCCAAATGAGAAGAACCTTCGAAGGTTGTAAAATTGACAAGATCCATGCCCTTTATCTGGAGAATTTTCTCAAACTTCCTTCCTCCCAATTCTTACCCCACTTTCTAAAATCTTAAAAGAATATATTCATTTAAATTTTGGAGGTATGTACTTGAATATGTGATTTTAAAAAATCAATCAAAGGTAGTTCATATTTATTTTAAACAAGAATTCATGCACAAACAGCCTAACAAATGAAATGAAGCATGCCGAAGTGATTCCCAGACCCCAGGACTTGAGGAACAATGGCCGTCTCTCCAAGTGGACAGACCCTTGTATCAGTGTGACGTGTAAAATTACTTTAAAAGGAAGGAAAATTATTTTTGGCTTTCTACACCCACCCTCTCTCCTTGGTTCTAAATAATCTATTGATTTATTTCTCCCTTCAGGAGAAGGCTGTTGCATGCCCCATTCTTTCTTCCCCTGTTTCACACCCCCAGAGGCAGCTGCTCATCAATCCACAGCTGTAATAGCTACCCAAGTGCTCCCATCTCCTCCACAGCTGCTATCAGAACCCACACAATTCCTGAACAGTTAGTTTGACTACGTGTCTGGCCTCAACCTTTGTGTTTCCACATGCTCTGTGTAAAGCTAAACACAATTAGTTTTGTGGGAAGAACATCAAGTTGACTTAGGTATGTTAAACAACAATGACAAAAATGATAAATTATGCAAAAAATGGTAGAAAGAATTTACTCCATTTTATATACTCTTCCACAATCACAAATATATTAGAAACCAAATTCAGAGTTGGAGGCTAAAGCTATATGTCTCCATATTTTTAAGCTTGTAATCATATAGAAAATTTGGTATGTGACATGGGTTAAATACTGGGACTCAATAAAGTGGCATGCCTGAGTAAGAAACACAAGCTGACTCCTGAAGCTATGCACTCTGATGGCTTCCAACTACAGCTGGGAAAGAACATAAGGACATTTGGGGATTGAAACCAAAGAAGAACATTAGGACAGGGAGTTGGGTCAAGCCCCTTGCTACCTTACTGCTGCATGTGTAGTGGACATGGTTTTACATTCTGTGAAAATAGGTACTGTATAAAAATTTAAATTATCTACTAGCACAGCAGTTGTTGACCTGTGGGGCAAGACTTCTTTGGGGATATTGAGCATTAGATATCCTGCATATTAGATATTTACTTTATGATTCATAATACTAGCAACATTATAGTTATGAAGTTGCAATGAAAATATCAGGATACACAATACACTAAAGATGCTACTTCCTACTCCTAATACATGTCACTAGGAGATACAGTGCATTAAAGGCACAACGGTCATGTAGAAAGAAACAAAAAGTAACAAAGAAATCTGCTCACCAGGCATTCAGCCTTATTTAACTGAAATAGCATTTGTGAATTAAATGCATATATTAAGCACCAGATTGTCTGATTAGTTTAAAAAGATAAACCAAGACACAGTTCTATTTGTGTAGATTTATGAATACACAAAGTCTACCTCAAAGTGTTAGTTTCTGTGAGTCTAAAAAAAAAAAAAAAAAAACCAGAGCCAACTTCATTATAAAATTATTTGACTGCTCTTTCCAAAGAGCCAGCTTTCAGTTTGTCCTGTTTCACGGATTTCTGTTCATAAGTTCAGCAACTACTCTCCATTCCGATGGACGCACTCCTCACAGGTTCTGGAAGGCTCCCCAACCTCAGGATGCTGAGACCGATGGACGCAATCCTCACCGGTTCTGGAAGGCTCCCCAGCCTCGGTATGCTGAGACCTGGACATACAGGTCGTTGTAGGGAGAGGCTATGCCTTGCCTTGTGGTGGTTTCACAGAATACCCAGGTTTTCCTTTCTAACTCCTCTCCACATCCTCCTTCCCTGTAGGAAATAGAGACAAAATATGTGCTTCAGGTGCCAACAAATGTGCCCTGGAAGAAAAAAAAAAAAGACAGTCCTGAAATGGAGACCTTATATTACCTACATCGTACATATTTGGAAGTATAAAGTCTATATATTTATTTCTTCCCAACCCAGTGAAAAATCCAAGGCATGAAAGAAGTCTAAGTATTCCTGCAGTATTTAAGGAGACCTGAGGTATCTTTCTCTAAAATGCACATAGTAGGACTACCTCTTCTTTTTGTTTAATTTTTCTCTTGTGTTGAAAAGTGACACAGAAATGGATGTACTGTTAAAAAGTAAACGTCGGATGGCCAGGAAAAGGAGCTTGATTAGTATGAACGCTTGTTGCTCTTGCAGGTGACACAGGAACTGTTGTTGCACCCCCAGATAGGTGTAGTACCTTTAGAAAGGATACAATGTCTTCTTTGGCCTCTATGGACAACTGCATGCATGTGGTACACAGCCAAACATGCGCCAGCCAATCAAACACATGAAATAAAAGCTTAAAAGAATCCACTGCTTCAAGTTTTAAAATGTGAATTGTGAGATGCACCCTCTCATGCCTGAACTGCTTTCTCCTGATGTGTTCCGGGGAAAGGGAAATCACCACTCTCAGTCTTGCGCACACTGGCCTCGTCAGGCACCAGTGGGTGCTCCGGGAAAGGTGGTAGGAGGAGAAGGGACTGAGATGAGGAACCATGAGAGTAAGAGGGTAGTAGAGCTGGGGACCAGACTACACAATGCACACACGTGAACTCTTCAGCCATCTAACATAAAAAAGCAAATTGCATTAATGAGGAAAAACAGCTGGAATAGAATACGTTTTTACCGTAGCCACGGCACTAACATGAACAATGTTACCTGTATACGGAAATCTTTTATTTTAAAATCAACTAAAAGAATACAGAAATAGCCGGGTAGTGGTGGTGCACACCTTTAATCCCAGCACTTGGGAGGCAGGGGCAGCAGATTTCTGGGTTCGAGGCCAGCCTGGTCTACAGAGTGAGTTCCAGCACAGCTAGGGCTACACAGAGAAACTCTGTCTCAAAAAAACAAAACAAAACAAAAAAACCAAAAGAAAACAAACAAACAAACAAACAAACAAAAAACCCCACAGAAATAAAGCACACAGAAATAGAGTTTGGCTTCTTGGTGTTCACTGTTCTCCTATTTTCCATGATTTACAGGTCTAATGTTAGCATGGGGAGATGGTTAATATCTAAGTCAGCTACTGGAAAATGAGGCCATTTCCACAGGTGGATGGCAGCATTGACCCATAGTAGAACCAAGAAGTGTACAAAGAATCTCAATCCACACACACACACACACACACACACACACACATGTGTACGCTGAGACAGTCTGCTCTTGTATCCTGGCCTTTCTTACAATCGTTTGGTTACATATCCTGACACTTTTCAACTAGCAGTGTGTCTGTTCTCAGCAATCAGACACGCTTCTCACTGTTCTATGTCCCTAAATTTTGGTTCCTTATCTCAGATGCCTCTAGTTTCTTGTCATTTTACGGATTATGTTTCTTTTCTTCTTCTAAAAGTTGGACAGACTTCCAAGTGTTATCATATTTAGAGACAATATCAAGTCTAGAGAACAAATAAGAGTCAGCCAAATTACATTTACCTAAGGATACTGTACCAAGTATTAAAGTATTAGTGGCTCAGACATGTACATGTGCTTTTTCAGGAACAGAGCCCTGACAGCTCCACCTGTTTCTTTGTTCACACTATCAATCCTCTATTTTAAAAGTCAGTTTCTCAGCAGTGAAAAGTCTCTCTGTGTTCAAACTTGGCTGACACACACTCCAGAGCGGAGCTTTCCTCTCTGTGAGTTTAGAGGGAAAGCCATTAGTTTGTTTTTAAGATCTTAGCAGGAAGAAAGGAGAAGGCATGCCAGCAGGGATGTTTTCAATGCTTTTTATTGCTAGAAAATGGAATAAGCAGTTGGCTTTATTTTAAACAATATGAAAACATGAAAAACTAACTTGGACTTCTGAGGGTTCATTCTCATGTATGATACTATCTGCGCACCTAATCAATTTTAATTTTCTTTCTTTTAATGTTAAGAGTATATTCTGGCCCATGCACAGTTGTTCATTTTCTTCAGAAATTTCATAAGGATTTTTAGTATGAAAAGGTATTGAGCATGCAAGGTTCAGTGGATGAAAAGCTCCCCAAGCATGCATTGACAAGGGGGACTGGAGCTGTTACAGTTTGTTGTGTCAATGATTTGCAAATAATGGGTCTCTGGGAGACTTTTAAACTACAGCTTTCACTCCAGGCCACAGTGCTTTGTAGGGTGAGCTGAGCTTCTCTGAGGCTTGGCACTCTTCTGTGTGCCTTAGGCAGGGGCTCTAATACTTCCATTGAGATTGTAACAGCTGGCCATTACAATCAATCTCCATGACATATTTTTTCTTGCATTTTTCTTTTAATAAAATAACAAAAAAAGCACACCGCCAAAAGACAATATTAAAGTTGTAACTTAAGCCTACTACAGTGAAGAGCTTTGACAGAATGCATGGAAGGTCATCCATCAAGTCATTACGGTGCCATGTTTAGGCTGTACATGGCTGAAGGTATTGATGCAAGAGTACCTCGTTTTTAACATGAATGCACTTAAGTCTGTGAAATGCCACAATAATAACTTGAATGACATATGAAATTGGGAAATGTGGTGTCAAGAACACAAAGAGCACACTAGTCTGTGAAACTGTAAAATATTCCATGTTCTAGTTTGTACATACACCCCCTTCTTATTATCATTAAGTAAATTCAGCTTTAGCTGATCAAACTGTCTAACTCAGCATTCTTATTATTAATCTAGTGTTCTGGAGCTTAGGTAATCAAGACTTTTAATCTAAAACTATTATCTCTCAGGATTGGATGGCCTGGAGGAGGTCCTTTGATGATGATAGAGGGTTTAACCATGAAACTAATGGCTCAACATTTTAGAAAGTATATGTCAGAAAGCTATCATTTCCCTTTAGGTATAATTTCACCTGGTTAAGGAACTGGTCATTACCAATAAATATTACTTCTGTTTGCTGGGGGTATATATTAGTGAAGAATACAGGTTTTATGTGTAAGAAATCCTGGGTTCAGCTACCTCCACTAAAATGAAAGAAATAGATGTCTCAAACACATTTAAATACATATAGATAGTATGCTTATGTGTTTAGTGTCTGCTGATTTGTCTTACCTTTACGTAGAGACGGTGGCTCCCATCTTCCAAATTATTAGTCGTTTGTTTGGCATCAGCACCAGAGCCTGGCAGAATGGCCAACAAATAGTTGTTGAATTCGAGGTTATTGTTGAATGACTATTGTGTCTGTGCCAAAACCTCTGTCAACATTTCCAAATAGCTCTGGTTGAAATTGAAAAGGGAACTTGAGAATTATTCAGAGAGTGAGGAAGAGCAAGTGCAAATCAGCCGGGAAGCCCATGAGGTGCTGCAAAGTCATCCACAGACTGTAGAAAAGATATACAATTAAAAAAAATGAACAAAGGTCTCCTCTGGAGCATGGAACAAACGTGGAATTGGAGATTTGGAAGCAATTATCAGGTTATTCCAAGACAAAATCCTTTGTAAGATAAGATGTTATAGAGCACAGAAGCAGCACTGAAGGGGAGTGAGGAATTCCAGTGCCTGTGATAGGCTGATGATTAAGGTCTTGTTGGAGGGCAGCAGGCTTGTATGGAGTTAACAGAACCAAGGATCTGTGCTTTTATTGGCTTCCCTTGTTTCCATTTGTTTGTTTCTCCTCACTTTTTACAGAAGCAAGTTGAATCAAGTTTACTAACTAGAAGTTAACAGAGCTGTCAGTTGCATGCTGAAAGATGCAAAGGTAACCAGGGGACATAGAGAGGGAGGATTGGGTGGCAATGAAAGTGGGGACGACAGTGAATGTGGAGAATCAGACAAGGCCTTCCATTTAGGATGTGATGGGAAGTGGAATTGCCAGGTACACTCTGGAGCAAAGGTGCATAGGGGCAGACGTGGTGTGCAGTCATCTTAGGTAAGAGACTAGGGGGGAATGGGCAACTTATGCTACAGCCATTTTAATTCAATACATGATATTTAGGAAAATCAGAATGGAATTATTTGCTTCCACTGATGTTTCAAAGCTCTCCAACAGGAACCATAAAATCCCACTTTCAAAGCCAGAGGCATGTATCTTAATTGAAGATTGGCATTATATTTCTACATGCTGAAAAGATTGAAGAGAAATGTTTTTGTTACAACAACATCCCAATGACTACCTCTGGATGCCTTAACAGGGATGTGTATATTAAGCTTTGTTTTATTTCTTCTTCTCTTTCTTTCTTTCTTTCTTCCTTTCTCTCTGTCTTTCTTTCTCTTTCTCTTCCTTCCTTCCCTTCTTCTTCTTCTTCTTCTTCTTCTTCTTCTTCTTCTTCTTCTTCTTCTTCTTCTTCTTCTTCTTCTTCTTCTTCTTCTTCTTCTTCTTCTTCTTCTCCTTCTCCTTCTCCTTCTCCTTCTCCTTCTCCTTCCTTCTCCTTCCTCCTCCTCCTCTTCTTCCTCTTCCTCTTCTTCTTTTTCTTTTTCTTTTTCTTCTTCTTCTTCTTCTTCTTCTTCTTCTTCTTCTTCTTCTTCTTCTTCTTCTTCTTCTTCTTCTTCTTCTTCTCCTTCTCCTTCTCCTTCTCCTTCTCCTTCTCCTTCTCCTTCTCCTTCTCCTTCCTTCTCCTTCTTCCTCCTTCTCCTCCTCCTCCTCCTCTTCTAATTCTTCTTCTTCTTCTTCTTCTTCTTCTTCTTCTTCTTCTTCTTCTTCTTCTCCTTCTCCTTCCTTTCCTTCCTCCTCCTCCTCCTCCTCCTCCTCCTCCTCCTCCTCCTCCTCCTCCTCTTCTTCTTCTTCTTCTTCTTCTTCTTCTTCTTCTTCTTCTTCTTCTTCTTCTTCTTCTTCTTCTTCTTCTTCTTTCCTTCTCCTTCTCCCCTTCTCCTCCTTCTTCTTTTTGTCCTTCTCCTCATCCTTCTTCTTCTTCCTCTTCTTCTTCCTTTGCCGACTCTTCTTCCTTCTCCTTTTTCCCTCTACTTCTTCTTTTCCTTGTCTTACTTTTTTCCTTGTCTTACTTTTTAAAATATATGTCTTTAGATCTGCAACCTAAAATACTCTAGGAGTCTTATAAATACTTGTAAAGCCTTTGAAAAATGATCATAAATTCAGCTAATTAGAAGTAAAGCAAAGAAGCATTCTCTTTAATAATTGCACTTAGCATAGGCATGTTGGACCCTCTAGGCCAACTGTATTTATAGGACCTTCATTCTACCACTTCCTTCACCTCAGCTTTGATAGTGGCCTGTCACAAACACTTTTACTGATTAAGAGGCTTAACCAATATTTAAAGATGAATGTCTACATCATCAAAAGTCTTCATAGACAGTGTGGATTTATCTTCAAAATAACCTCACTGTTTGAATTAAACAGTGTTAGAAGTGCCTATCCTTTTAATCTTTACTGTCAGAATTCCTATTAAATTACTTTAAAATCAAAGATTAAATTTCACACAACAACATTTATCTGGTATAATATTACAGAATAAGAAAAATAAAGAAACCTGCATCTAGTCTAAAGGCAACAGATTTTCCTAAAAGCAAGTGAGTCTTATTGTGCTTCTCCATGTAGGATAAGAATATTTAAAGAATGCAGTTTGTCAACTTCAAGCTTTTTTTAGGAGAGTAAGATGGTCTTGTTGACCCAGACTCTGTTTTAAATCAATGCATTGATGAATCATGCAATGTGACCTTCAAAATGATTGTCAAACATCATTGTCAAAAGACAATTACCCTCATTTTAGCACCTTTTCTCACCCTAAGATTTTTAGGTGGAGAGCTTATTTTCTAGAAAAATGCTTAAATAAGACTTGGTCTAGAGAAATCTGTGACTATGTGTTGGCAAGAAAATGTTTTGACAAGTAATGCAACAAGGCATGTGATCACTGGTGCTGCATGAATCCAGCCAACAAAACGTTTTATCAGAATGTGTCTTTTGAACCAATGTCTGTCATAATTCCTAGGCCAAGCATTGCATGAACAGCTCTTCTCAACATGACTGTCAAGAAAAAACGATTTTGATTATCATCTTTCCAGATGCAAATGACCAATAAAGTCACACGTTGAAGATCAAAGCTCTAAAAGTCTAGGACATTACCCTGGGTGAGGTAGGGGTCCTTGAATAGAGACTGAGCCTTTAGATCTGATCAGGTGAATACACTATCCCACACTAACTGCCTAGGCAGCAGATTGACTAATGCATCTGTGACATTGATGGAAATTAGAAAATGGTATCTTGCCGGGCAGTGGTGTGGCACACGCCTTTCATCCCAGCACTTGGGAGGCAGAGGCAGGCAGATTTCTAAGTTCGAGGCCAGCCTGGTCTACAGAGTAAGTTCCAGGATAGCCAGGGTTATACAGAGAAACCCTGTCTCAAACAAACAAACAAACAAACAAAAATCAAAACAAATACAAAACAAAACAAACAAACAAAAGAAAATGGTATCTTACCTTATCTATTGAGTTAAAATAGTGAATTATCTAAAAGTCTGTTCACCAGGAATCAGGGGCTATTTATTGATTCTGAGCTAAATGTTATAATAATGTATTTGTCCTGGTTTGTAAATTATAGCCTATAGTAATTTCAACTCATTTTGTATGATTCTAAATAAGTGAAAAGCATTTATTCTTGAGATATATGAAATTTCCTGCAAAATAGAATCTCAGATTACCAAAGAAATGATGTCTTCTTGATAATAATGAATAATATTCCCAGTATATTCAAGTAAACAAGTTTTAAATATTATTTCATTTTATTACAAAGTCAATAATTTTAAGCAATTTGAAAATGTATTTCTTTTAGTTCAAGTCACTTTATAAGTATTACAACATAATTTTGCACAATTTTGTATTATTAATATTCATATATTAATGTAAACATGCTTATAAAATATACATATACTCATATGATCAGAGGGCACTCAAATTGTCAGTTGATGTTATTTGTGGAAACTAGATTCTATCTTTCATATTTTAAAAGAGCCAGTTCTTTGGGTTTAAATCTGCTAAATTGCACTCAAATCAATCTAAGAATAAACAAAGATTTTCTTTACATGGAAGGAAAACATTTCTTTCTGGCTGCTATTTATGAAAGTTATGCAATAAAAACCAAAGTTTGTATACAAAATGTTTTTATTTGTACATCCATGGCAATTGTTTTGAAATAGCTTGAATGTATAATCTACTTCATGTGAACAAATTAAGGACACTAACCTATATTCTCCCCTGTAATTACCAAAGATACATTGTGCCTGAGATCACTGCTTTTCTGATGTATAATAAATAAACATAAAGAAAATAAAATATTTAATTAACCTAATAGCATCCATCAAATTATTTTTGTTCCAATTCAAATGAGTTCAAATTAATGACACCAATTTCTGTTTATTCATTCTGCTGCAAGGGTGTTTCATATGATATGACTGATTTGAAAAGGTAATATTACCACAACTTCAAACAGTAAGGGGCTGATGAATTCTAATAGATGAGAGTGGCTGGGTGAAGCCGAGGTTAGAAAAAGGCTTTTGTTGGGAAAATTTTTGCTCCATTTCTCCCATCAGTCCTAAGGGAACGTATTAGCTCTGTTTATCATGTATATAGGGAAGACGGTGAACAACCAATGGACTATCCCTGTCTATAAGTATGGCTGCATGTGCAGGGGTTCCAAAGGAAATCAGGCATCTGGCCTGGAACTCATGAGGCAATGTTCCTAATAAAGGCAAGGCAATGGTCCTAATGAAGCCTAGGAAGGGACACTCAGGGAAAGCAGGCAGTAGGCCTAATGAGACAGAGGCAGCCGGCCTAATGGGAAGCAGGCAACAGGCCGAAAGAGAGTAGCAGGCTCCGTTCTGCATTCTCCTTCCTCTGAACTGTGAACTTTTCAAGTGAACCTACCCAGAATCACATTGAGATGCATTTGTCTGACTGGTGCAGGAAAAAGGAACTGCTGTTAGTCCATAATGAGAGTCCATATGCAGTCCATATGCTTTATTTTATTGTGGACTTAGAAGGATTGGGACAACTGGTAAATACTGTGCACACCATCACAAGCAATAACAACCAAATGCCACAGATCCAATTTGAGATGATTCCTGAATTCCTAAGTTTATGGGTTTTTTTCCTCATTCATACTCTTTCCCTCTGGGTATTCATCATTATGATAAAATATTAAAACTTTCACTAAGCATTTGTGAGGATTTAAATGATAGGCATGGATATTGTCTTTTAATTAAAACAAGAAGAATGCAAGTTACAGTTTTTCTAATATTTGATATTCAAAAGGAAACATTTATGTACTTTCCATGGATTTGGGATATAAAATATATAATACATAGCAAAAATATGAGGTTTTTTCAGTTCTTTTTCTTTTATCCTTTTTTCTTTTTTCTTTTTTCTTTGATATTTCCTTTATTTACATTTCAAAATTTATTCCCTTTCCTAGTTTCCTCTCCAAAAATCCCATATCTCCTTCCCCTGCTCACCAACCCACCCACTCCCTCTTCTTGGCCCTGGCATGCCCCTATACTGGAGCATAGAGCCTTCACAGGACCAAGGGCCTCTCCTCCCATTGATGACCGAGTAGGCCATCCTCTGCTACATATGCAGCTAAAACCAGTTTGAACTGCCACATGACTTTTCCCTTCACAGTTTGTATGAAATGGCTGCTCCTTTGTGGTGTTTTCAGAGTAGTGGAGAGACAATGGACATCCAAGATTGGAAAATGCTATCAACAGAATAGACATGGTGCAGATACTAAGCCTGTGAAATCATAATCTGTTTGGCCAGGTAAAGTGTCAATAATGTGAGATAACCAACAAGGTCAAGGGAGCAGAGCAATGAATGACAAAAACCCTTGACAGTCAAACCTGCATGCACACAGCAAGACAGTGTTGGGTGCAAATGAGGAATTAGGGGGGCTGTCTTCTGTCCCTCTGTTACCTGGTGAAAGTTTTCTGGTGGCCTTGTCCACTTACAAGTAAAAATTCAACCTAGAAACTGAGAGTTTAGGTAGAAGTTTGTCCAATAAAGCAAAACAAGCATACTGAATAGAAACTGGAGCCAGCTAACTGTCAAGAAAGGCAGTACAGGTTTGTGGTAGGTCTGTGTTTTTATGAATATTCATGAGATGGATAATATGTCTGGAATTTATGAAGGACCCTTTTGCCTTCTCAAATTATGGTAGACTGAAAATCCCCTTTACACTGTTTCCATGACCCTCTTCAGAAACCCATGGCATCCTTTAAGGATCCTTCATCCTTTAAGGATGAAGACCACTGAGTCATGTGTTCCTTGCAATTGAGAAAGTGTCCCAGTACATTGGTTTCAGGTAGAACATCCATGCTTTCTTGCTGTCTTGCTCCTCTCTGCCTCTTCTCTTGCTCTTTACCTGCTTCCCTTCCCCTTCTCTCCATTCCCTTGCTCGCCCCCCCCCCCCACCATGCACTCATGGCAGGCCTCTACTCCTCTACTCTTCTACTTCTTTGGTCTCTCTATTCCTCTCCCTCTCTCTGCCTCTACTACCCTCTTAACTCCCCTCCCTATACTCTGAATAAACTCTATTCCATACTATACAAAAAAGATTAATTCATCCATTATTTTCACAATGTTCAACCCAAGGAAACATTTTTACATCCAGTAGACACCACTCCTGAGGTACAATGGCAGAGTCCTGTGCTCACTGGAGTGTAACTCCTTGCCCGTCTAGAGGGCACAGCTTCCTAGATACAGTTGCAGTTTTCTTTATTTCCCTCACATCTAATTTGATAACATGGTACCATAGAGTATGCGTGATGTGTGAGATGACACATAGGCAGCCTTGACACCTGGATTTCCTGATGAGGCACAATAGCAATTCACAGTCAAGGGAAATGTTTTATTATTCTTTCATATTCTCCTGCTTATAATGCAATGTACAATGTGGTGACCTCTAAGACTGGTACTGAATGAGAACTGACTGACTAAATATGCTTTTTGAACATTTTTACTTAACCATAATAATTTCATCATAATTATTACTGTTATTATTTCTTTAGGTAAAAACAACAAAGGATGGAAGGTTACCTTTGTATTCAAACAATAGAAGTGTTGTCTATAGTGTCACACTCATAAACACCTCATCATCACAACAGTGTGGAGATTAAGCATGATTCATGAATTTGGGAACTAGGTCTGCAGTGTAACACTATGAAATTTATTCACTTAATTCTAAAATACTCTAGGCCATGTTATTATTCTAGCAACAGCATCAAAGATTATTGCCATGGGCAAATATGGTACATATCATACAATAATATTTACCATAAATGAAATGTAAACATTGTATCTTCAGAAATTATGGTATTTTAATTATGCTAGTCATCTTTTTTTTTTTTTAATTTATTTATTTTTATTATATGTAAGTACACTGTAGCTGTCTTCAGACATTCCAGAAGAGGGAGTCAGATCTCATTACCGGTGGTTGTGAGCCACCATGTGGTTGCTGGGATTTGAACTCTGGACCTTCGGAAGAGCAGTCGGGTGCTCTTACCCACTGAGCCATCTCACCAAGGTGGCTTGACTTGTTTCTAGAGTTATTATCAGAGAAAACCAACCTCAAGTATTCAGGATGTGATTCTTTTTTATTTCAAATTAAATTAGAAGGGAAAGAACCCACAATAGCAGAGAATAATATGTCTGACATGTGGTTTCCCTTCAGGAGATATTGAGTTTTTAGGTTTTACTAAGTCCCTTGGAAGCTTTAGGGTTCTTATGATGCCTGGAGTCAATTTTGAGCAACTTTCCAATTTACTTTAGGGAATCTTAATTCAAATTCAACAAAACACTGAAAAAAGGAAATCTTTGGGGGCAATCATGCTTCTCCAAGGGCATCAGGATGAGAGTCCCTGATGAAGAGATGGAAGATGTAAATAACACATCTCTGTATCACTCTGTAATAAGTTTAATGGCAATGATGTTAGAACACTATTGTAAACTGTATCCATTTAATTGAGATGTTAAGACTGGGTCTAAAGATCAAACACATGTAGGAAAGCCTTCATTGGATACACAACTTTCATTTAGAGTCTCTATTTTTTTTTTCTGATTTTTTTCTTTACTATTTGTTATTAACTTTTCTGACTATGTGGTCATCAACTATAACCAGAACAAGAGTTTGTGTTATAGTTCCATCAATGCTTGCTCTCTCCATTCAAGAAGACACTCATTCGGTGCCAATCAAGCTTCATTCTAGACATAGATGACATTTGTTAAGAAGAATCCAAGGTGCCTGTTTACCTGCTTCTGTCCCAACTGAAATTATAAAGGTGTTCTATGCCCTGCTGTATTATGTTGCCTTACAGCTTTGAAAGGCTTATGTATATTGAGGTGCTATCAGCACTCCTCATTCATGACCACATTGTGAGCCATTGGTGATGTCTTAGAATCTCTTCTGGTTCCCTCTTTCTTTCATACAAAATTCTTCGCTAAAGGACAGTTTTCCATACCAGTCCATTTACATTGAAATTCAAAATAAAATAAGAGAAATAGTTCAGTTGTTAGTGTTATTTGATTCCTGGAGACATAAAGAAATGTAAACAAAAGAAATTCTCTTTGCTTCCTCTATTATAATAATCTCAAGACTACTGCCTTACTTGCTGAATTTAAATCTATTCTAGTCCCTGTTACTTTTGACCCGGTTACCTTGCTACCTGCTATCTTTGATAGCCAAACATTTTGAATGTACCTTCTTAGTCATCTGAAAAACACTATAGATATTATGGAAAATTCTCGTTTCCTCATAGAATATTTTAGATTCATAAAATTCTTTTCCTAACACGGAGTGACTTATGTCTCCAGGGGTCTGGGTACCCTGTTAAGGATCTTGTACTTATGTCTCCAGGGGTCTGGGTACCCTGGTAAGGATCTTGTACTTATGTCTCCAGGGGTCTGGGTACCCTGTTAAGGATCTTGTTCAGAGTCTAAACTCCACTTGATGAGTATGTGCTTCTTAACGAGTACAACCAGGAGACCGATTATTGTGGTTGTTTTCCTAACCAATTAATCATACTGTCATATTATCTTTGATTAGTATTTAAGACTAAAGAGCTTTTCACTGTAAAGACAGGCTTTCTTCCCGGTTTGTATAGTCTTGTAAATGGAGGCACAGATTTTGAAAGGAAAGTATTGCATTTTACTTAATGAGTCTTCCTCATATCAGAATTAGAAATAGAATCTAATTATTGAGTCTATGATTATCCCCTGATCCATATATCATTCTTCTCAATTCTTCTTATACAAAGTACTATTTAAAATATAACACAAGTATTCACTCAATATCATGCGACAAAAGCCAGTCAATTAAATTCTGTCTCATCACCTTTAATCTTCTTTGTCCTACATCAATATATATTTCACTTGGGTGTCATTGTCATCTTGGATTCACAATAGCCAACTAAGCCTCTCATAAGGATGACAACATTTCTTCTAACTTCCTTTGTTTTAAAAGATTTAATGAATAGTCCTGCAATTTATCTTAAATTATTTCTGAATAATCACTACTGTGATTCACAAAGATAAAAGAGAAGACATCTTCTATCTTAGTCCCTTGTCCTTGGAATATTTTGTCATGATATAAATTATTTTAATGTAGATATTTAATTTAATGAAATTTGTAGTGATGACAAATGCGTAAGCTTTTAACTGCGAGTACAAAAATCCAACACAAAACTTCAACAGTCTGCAAAAAGCCACTGAGTGATAACTCTATAGCAAATTGAAGCAGTAGATTATGAACTCTCAACCTACATATCATCTATAATTGGATTGTGTCTTATAAAATAAGATGATATCAACTACTATGTTACAGAAAGCCTTCCAATGGCATTGTTTCCTTTAAATGTTGAATATAATGTCATATTTTACCTGCCTATAGTAAAAACCATAGGAAAAATAGTTTCAAATATATAATGATGTTGTATAAGAAAGGATAGCTCTAAGCAATTTTAGTCATGTACTTGCCAAATATATTAAAATAATAATTTTATACCTGTCTATTTCTATTTGTGTTCTAAAAAGGGTTCTGTACTTGAAGGAAGCAAATGTGCTCAAAATCTAAAAGAATTTTTCTAATGAACATGACGATAGGTGAGCCATTCTCAACAGCTTGCATATTAGAAATCACTGAACTATACATGGGAACAAAAGCAGGTTTCGTTGGCTGTTTGAGAACCCAGGAACCAAATGTCATTGAAAGCCCTTGCTCCTGTGTAAACAGAAGATTAAAAGAGGGACTTGAGGATGGCACAGCAGCTAAGAGTTTCTATTGCTCTTTCAGACCTGAGTTAAGTCCTAAGGTATTACAATATTATTGAAAGGGCAGGGAGAACAGAAGAAATTAGACAGAGAAAATGAAGAAGAATTGCAAACAGAAATGTTCAGGGAAGTTTGGTGTCTTGAAGCCATTAGTTTTGCCAAATGTCAGGGTGAACCTTGAAGTTGTTCACTGCAATTAGCTGATGTGGACTCTGTCTGTGGATTGTGGAGTCTACTGGTGGAGCTTTACAAAAAACAAGACGCTTTCTCAAATAAAGCAAATTGAGTATTTTTTAGGAGGAAGATCAAGTGCATTTTTTAAACACATGTAGAAGAAATTAAAACTTCTCTATTGTGATGGCATTGACAACGTTAAAATAGGGAAAGGAAAACAAACTTGATCTTATTTTACAGCACTTTAGAGTTCTAACTAACATAAATATTTTCCATTGAAGAATGGAAGAAGAGAACGTTTATAAAACATGCGTACTTTGTCTGACTGCTGTACTTTTAAAGATTCAGTAAACTCTAGTGTTTCTTCCAGCTTATCCTGCAGTACTTATTCCTTCTTACTGGCTTGTTGTTGTGTTCTTCTTGTCCATTTTCATACACAAAACAAATATTCTATTTCCTTAAAGATAGATTTTTCTTTAAAAACCTGACTGTAGTGTGCACACACACACATACACACATCCTATTTCCTCTCCCACTTTCTATATTTAAGCAAGAGGTTTCAAACACACACAAAAAATATAATATCACATATTATACAAACAACCAATTTTAGGTACAGACTCAAAGAAACATTTCCAGGAAGAAACATGACTGTGGGCATACTAGGTAGATTTTTTTGTGTTTGTTGATCTGACACAAAACAGCTTAAAGGAGGAAAGTTTTATTTTTAGCTCAGAGCTTTAGTTAATTGTGACAGGGAGGAATGATAGTTGGTAGTTTCTGTCACGGTCACCAGAAATCAGGAGCCTGGGAGAATATCAGCAGTAGCTCACCCCCCCCCCAACCCATACTTTTGGGTTACCAGCATGTGGAAGGACATCTTCCATGGTTCTGGATGATCTGTCCCACTTCCTTAATCCTCTCTACAAAGGCCCTGCGGTCACATCCAGATGTATCTTAATGATTTCCCTGGCCCTTCTCAATCCAGTCACTTCCATCATCATAGAAGATATGCAAATATAATTAAAAATTTAAGATAAACCCACTGACGCTACAATCCGATACCATGTATTATTGTAAAACTAAGAACTGCTTAGGAAATGACTTTGCCTTTTTAATAGCAAGGTTACAAATAGATATGCTGTTTAGAAAACATACCCTGAGGAAGGAAAAATAGATAACATTGATGTGACAAAAGATCAAGCCCCAACATATGCAAGCACCTGCAAGCTCATGAAATAAGAATATGCCTATACAGAATGGCTGAGATAATTTAAATAGGCATTTCCCAAAATAAAATCCTTAAGGCCAGTAATCATAACACTGCACTGAGTGTGGGGTCCCCAATGGAGGAGTTAGAGAAAGGACTGAAGGAGTTGAAGGGGTTTGCAACCCCATGGGAAGAACAACAATATCAACCAACCAGACCCCCTTCCCCCAAAGTGCTCCCAGAGATTAAGCCACCAAGCAAGGAGTACACATGGCTCCAGCTGCATATGTAGTAGAGGATGGCCTTGTCATGCATCAATGGGAGGAGAGGTCCTTGGTCCTATGAAGGCTTAATAGATGCCCCAGTGTAGGCAGGGAGGCAGGAGTGGGTGGGTGGATGAAGGAAAACTCTCATAGAAGCAGGGGGAGGGGGATGGGATAGGGGGTTTCCAGGAGGGGGTTAAACCGGGTAAGGGGATAACATTTGTAATGTAAATAAAGAAAATATCTAAAAATCAAAACCAAACCAAACCAAACTAAAACACACTCACTATGAATGAAATGTAAGTAAATTAAAAAATAATAAATAAATAATGTAGAAAAATGGAAGTTAAAATCATACTGAGCATGTGCACGCACCCAGAATGAGACCACTCAATCTAAATGTCAACCAAAATCTGACCCAACTAAACTTAACACTCACATGGAATGCATTCACTGATAAGTGGATATTTGCCCAGAAGCTCAGAATACCCAAGATACAATTCACAAACCACATGAAGCTCAAGAAGAAGGAAGACCAAAGTGTGGATACTTCTGTCCTTCTTAGAAGGAGGAACAAAATATCCATGGGAGAAGTTACAGAGACAAAGTGGGGAGCAGAGACTGAAGGAAAGGCCATCCAGAGACTGCCCCACCTGGGGATCCATCCCATATACAGTTACCAAACCCAGACAGTATTATGGATGCCAACAGGTGCTTGCTGACAAGAGCCTAATATAGCTGTCTCCTGTGAGACTCTGCCAGTGCCTGACAAATACAGAGATGGATGTTCTCAGCCAACCAATTGGACTGAGTACAAGGTCACACCCCAATGGAGGAGCTAGAGAAAGGACCAAAGGAGCTGAAGGGGTCTACAGCCCCATAAGAGGAATAACAATATGAACCAACCAGTACCCCCAGAGCTCCCAGGGACTAAACCACCAACCAAAGAGTTCACATGGAGGGACCCATGGTTCCAGTCACATATGTAAGCAGAGGATGGCCTTATTGGACATCAATGGGAGGACAGGCCCTTGGTCCTATGAAGGCTCCATGCCCCAGTGTAGGGGTATTCCAGGACAGGGAAGCAGGAGTGTTTGGGTTGGTGAGCAGGGAGAGAGGAGATGGGATAGGGGGTTCTTATAGGGGAAACAAGGAAGGGGGATAACATTTGTAATGTAAATAAAGAAAATATCTAAAAATCAAAACCAAACCAAACCAAACTAAAACACACTCACTATGAATGAAAATGAGCTGCCCGCAGTTCCACTCCCAGGGTTTACGCATCAGATACTCACTCTTTTCTTCATTAAACAAGTTGCCTGAAAATGTCCCTGGCAGTATATTTCTAACACCATAGAAAATGGGAGGTAAGCAAATATCCACCTGCATTAAAATCAATACATACACAGTGGCTTGTAACAATAATAGAATGGAACAATGTATCATCTTGAATGTAGAGAACCCTAATAACCAGATTTTGCTCACAAAAGAAGAGACTCTAAATCATATACTTATAATTTTATCTAATATTATCACCTTTGAAATTGATATAATCCACATTATTGACGTGAGAATCATAGTTACACTTTCAAATGTGGTGGTGCTTACTGAGTCACCATGTTGCTTTAATTCTTGCTTTGACACTAATTTCTAATATGTATTGAATTCCTACCAACCCAGTGATCTCTTCACCTAGCCTGCAGAATATGTCAATAAAAAACCTTATCTAAAAGTGAAAATAATAGATAAGTGGTGTGTTGACAACACAGCTCAAGGTTGAAATAGGCATGTTGCTCTGAATGTGTGACTATTCTTCCTGTGGATCGGAGAGCTCGCCTGATGCTTCCCTCCTTGACTGGCTGAAGGAACAGTTGGTTTTAAACATACCCTTGTAGATATATGCAGAACACTTGGAAAATGTTTGTTTGTAGAGGTCACATCTTCATTACTTTAGGCCAGAAGACATTTCACTTTTGGTATTATTTAATAAGAATATTGCTGCTCTGTTAGAAGGTTTGGGCAATTCTAATTAAATGGAATTAGTCTTGATGTTACCTCTGTCTCCGCTGTCAGAATCTATTCTGTGTCCCGTGAAAGGACTTGTGGAGCAGAAGCTTGCCTCCACTAACTTATTTCATTCAATTAAAATTAAATTGCACAATTGATGTTTTTCTTGTCTTTTCTATATAACATTTTAGTTAATTGCTTAATTAAAACTGAAGCCTGACATTTGTTCCTTTCTCTTTAAGAAAAAAAAAAAAAGGAAAAGGAGAGATTGGAGCAAGTTCCTTGCCACTTTCCCAAATGTTGTAGGAATAATTGCCACTACCAGGAAAGAAATGGATTACCCCCTTCCCATGAAGGGCTTCTAAACACATACAAGATTGTTGACTCAGAGCCAGATGCCAGTTTCTAAGACGATATAACCATGTGCAGCAAATGCCTCCAGTTTTCAGTGCACTGAAAGTAAATCAATAATCCAGGCTATCATCTTTCTTTCCCTTAACATCTTTAGCGATTCTTGGCTGCCGTATTGGATGTTGCCCTGGCCTTTATGCTAGTGATCCAGTCTCCACCAATATAATAACTAACAGTTATACACTATTTACTTTTTGGTCCCCTCAACATCAGTTTTTTTAAAGGTATTGTTCAAATATTGTTGTTCAAAGAGGTTAGAGAGATAACTCAGCTGTTCAGAGCCCTTTCTGCTCTAACTGAAGATGTGGTTCAGGCCTACTCACGAACACAGTGGCTCATAACATTCTTCAATTCCAGTTACAAGGCATATAAAATCTTCTCTTGGCCTCACTGGACACATGACACACATGTGGTACACATACATATGTGCAGTCAAAAGCCTCCAGCTCTTGAAAATAAATAAAATGCGATGGGCTGAGAAGCACCTAAAGAAATGTTCAAAGTCCTTAGTGATCAGAGAAATGCAAATCAAAATGACCCTGAGATTCCACCTTATACCGGTCAGGTCAGAATGGCTAAGATCAAAACCACAGGTGACAGTAGATGCTGGCTAGGATGTGGAGAAAGAGGAACACTCTTCCATTGCTGATGGGATTGCTAACTGGCACAACCACTCTGGAAATCAATCTGGAGGTACCTCAAAGAATTGGAAATAGATCTACCTGAAGACCTAGCTTTACCACTCTTGGGAATATACCCCCAAATTTTAAACATTCTTTTAAATATATTTTTGTTTGCTCATTTCTTACATTTATGCAATGCACTTTAGTCCCCTCATCACACTGTCTTCCTTCAGTTCTCTCTGATGCTCTCTAGTTTCCGTCCCACTTTAGTTTCAGAAGATCTTTTCCCCATACATACTAGAGTCTGGACTGTGTGAAGGTCTTGTTCCGTACCCATAGACACTATGCATTGCTGAGTGCAAGAGGCACGGTGTGTACAGAAGGTGTAAAATTTCATTTTACAAATCTACCTTCAACTCTCTGCCTCCCACACTCTTTCCTCCCCATCTTCTGAGCCTCATTGGAAGAGGTTACACATGATTCTTTTATGGCTATGCACTCACAGTTACTTATACTTCACAATTTATACTGTTAAAATCATTTTATCTATCAACTTCTTTGATAGTCATATCATGCTCCTCTGTAGTTACAACTAGGTACTTGGCGGGGGGGAGTGAGGAGTAGAGGTGAAAAAAAGAGTTAAATTATTTGCACAGTTAGAAAATGTAGAAGCTTGGATCTCTAACCAGCATAGAATTTTCCACCCTGGTAATTTATTTCTGGTAGTCACTCTGTTTCTTATGTAACACGTTTTTTATTGTGTTCAAGAATAGTTATCCACTGCGTAGCGTTTCTTTGAAACAACAGGGTGTATGTTTCCCATTTGTTCATTAAATCATCTGAGGTTTATAGATTGTGTATCACATGATATTTGCCAGGCATATATCAATGTGACAATGTGTTCCTTATTCCAATATAGCACAAAGACAAGATATGAGTAAAAAATAAAAAATAAATAGACAAACATGGAATTGAAAATGACAATTTAAAAACATTCTCTCTGCAAGGCAATTTTCATTTTGCAGGTTCAGAATAGGTGAACTTCAGCTACTAATGTACACTTCTATAAAGCCAATCTTTCAACACAGTGCTTATTTCAGTTACTATCGTACTTAGCTATGAGTAGCTGTGCAAGGTATCAAGCCATCTGCTGCTCTTCAGGCCACAATGTATATATGTATATATATGAAAGTATATATATATATATATATATATATATATATATATATATATATATACTATATATGATATAGTGTGTGAATATATATATGTTATAATATATATTTGCATATTGAGGGTGTCATTGGCAAATAACAAGACACTAGCTCTTTCAAAATCTACTAGTGATTGATTTTTGTCCATGTGTTATTTGGGTCCCAGTCATAGGTTAAAATCTAGTATAGTGATGCTTCTCACCTCTCAGTGCTAAACCCATGTGACCTTTAACATCAAAACATAACATTTCAAAGAAAGAATTGAGGGAGGGGGAGATGAATGTGCCAAAAAGAAAGCAAAAGTGGTAATATGGATAGGGAAATTCAAATTGAAAATAAATGAGTTACAGAAGAACTGGCTATGTTGACAGTGTGTCCATATGAGAGTCGGCCTTGATAGCCAGGGGAATTCAGTGAAGGCAAATTTACTGACATAAATGAGAAAAATGATTTTGACAGAAAGGATGTACATTTCAAGTGAAAGTCTCAAGCAAAAAAAAAAAGCTGTAGAATGGCAAACTCACAAGACTATCCCACGGTGCCAACAGCACACAGAGCTCATGCTACAATAGATGGAACTGATTCAGACTCAGAAAGGAGTATAACAGTCTGCCAAGGCACGAAAACCATTTTGCTATGTGTTATGTATCATCCAAGGGGGAGGGGCAGGTGCTTGTCACACACCTTGGTTTCATCAGCTCCTTCTTTTAGTGGTTTTAAGGATGTAACTCAGAACCCTGGACATATCAGACAACTATTCATTTATTCATTTGTTGGTTCGTTCATTCATTCATTCATTTACATACCAAATGTTGTCCCCTCCTTCCCCAACCCTTCCTTGCAGAGTTCCTCCCTCTATCCCCCTACTGGGGGCAGCCCTCCACTGGTATGCCCCCACCTGATGTAATCTCTACAGGATTAGGCTCATCTTTGCTCACTGAGGCCCTTTGCTACATAGGTGTCAGGGCTTTGAACCAGCCCTTGTATTCTTTTTGCCTGGTGGCTCAGTCTCAAGAACACCCAGGAGTCTAGGTTAGTTGACACTGTTGGTCTTTCTCTGGGACTGCTATGTCTTTGAGGGCATTTAATCCTTCCCCTGACTCTTCTATAGGTGATTTCAACCTCTGTCTAATGTTTGTGGATGTCTGCATCTGTCTCAGTCAGCTGTTGGGTAGAGCCTCTCCTAGGACTGCTCTGCTAGGCTCCTGTCTGCAAGCACAACACAGTATTATTAATAGTGTGAGACATTTGTGCCTGTCCCATGGGATGTGTCTCAAAGTCAGAGAACTCAGACTTCTATGTCAAGCCTTAGGCATCTCTCTCTCTCTCTCCTTTCTCCTCTCTCTCTCTGGTTTATATGTATATGTGACTGTGTATACATGCATGTGTATAGTGTGTCTATGTCTCTGTATGTGCACATGCATGTCACCCCATGTGTATGTATATGTGTTTATGTATGGGTGTGCGCTGTATATACATATGTGTGCAGGAGTATATATCAGTGTATGCAAGTCCACAGAAGGATGTTAAGAATCTCCCTCCATGGTTCTCCCTCTTACTGTCTTTGAGACAGGCATCACACTGAGCCTGAGGCTATTTATGATCGACCGCTAGCCACCCATCTCTGAGATCCACATCTCTGCCTCCCAACAGTGATGTTATTAAGGATGCATAGACATGGCTTCCTTCTAGAAGGATGCTGAGGATTTACATTGAGTCCATCTTCTTAGACGACAAGTGCTTTGTGCCATCTCCCAGACCCTTAAGCAATTCTTATTTTTCAACACAGTTTTATTAGCATTTGGGAATTCCACATGGTGCACCCATTTCACTCACCTCCCAGTCCTCCCATATTGATGCCCACACCTACTGAAACTCTCATCCAGAAAAACGAAACATTAGTTTCAATTTTTTTAATGTTTTAAATGACAGTTTTGCTAAATTATTTACTAGTTTTTGTCTTATATTTTCAGTTTTCTCTATATTTATTATCTAGTATTTTAATGCTTTAAATGTTTTTATCATCATGCGATTATTTTAATTTTCCCATTGAATGAATATTAAAATTTGCACAATTTCAGTATCCTTTGTGATATTCTCAAGTCTTGACCACTGTGAATGCTGAAGGTTGCCTGTACAAATGAGGCAGCCCCAGAGCCTGAACAAGTGACCCATCTCCTTTCTGGTATTATCACCCTACTGAGAAATGACTAAACTAATATTCACATACCTCCTCCTAAATTATCTTTTGAATATAATTTGGTTTCCTTCTATGTAGTTGTGAACTAGTCACAATCTTCCTCCTCCTTATAGCAATATTGTAGCATCGTCCTGCCTTGTCCCACAGCTGATTTTCTCTACATCTGCAAGCACTTGGTTTCCTCTTAGAGTATTCAGACCTTGCCCTATACTCTTCCAGTGTCAACTCAGAAATTAAGATCACGATTAATTTTTTCCTGCTATTTAATCATTGTAATTATTAGTCACACTATTAGGTATTTTTCTCAATGATAATTCAGTACTAAACACCGACACAATGTTATCAGTTGCATGATGTCCACGGGACTGCTGGGTCCAACGCGACCAACCTTATTTCAAAGTGTGAGAGTTACAGCTTTACTCGGCTCACCTTTAATTTTCCTGTAATGTCGGAAGGTGGACAGCGGTGGGGTATGGCTTCTATTGAGTTACCGGGATCATGCCTGGCTCACTAATGTTTTCATATGGGGTGAGAGTGAGGGCTGGCAGTTCCACGTCAGAATTCGTTTCTCTCTGTGTTCTCAGCACGATGCCTTCCTCCTCCTTTCTGTGATCAGCCTGAGGCTACTGTCAGCTCCTTCCTTCCTGTGGTTCCCTCTATGCCGTTGTTCAGTGGCTAGCTCAGCTCCATTTCCTCTGTCACCGTGGATCCATCTGTTCTTTGTAGCTCATCACATACCAGCTCTGTTTCTGTTTCTTTCCCTTTAGAAGATTCTCACTGGACAGATGTTCGCCGTCAAGAACATCCTCCTACAAATTTGCCTTCTTCGCACTAATGTTTCGGATTTGTAAAGGTTTGTATTTCTGGTTGGGCCCTGAAAGAAGCAGAAAGGAAAGCTATGTTCACAGTACAAGAGAGTTATTAGCCTAGGGAGGGAGAATGTGTGAGGAAAAAGCCTTCTAGACTGAACACAGCTCCGAGGAAGTTTTTCCAAGGCGAGGTAGTTTTCCAGCTATGGTGACCACTGATGCAAGGAAATGCCAGGTTCCAGCAGTTCCACTGTTTAACCCTTAGCTTAGAAAAGTAGTGGGGAACAACACTGGCCTTCACCTGATCCTTGCCATAAACCTCAAGGTTGTGGATAGGGCAGCTTAAAGCTGCAGACAGCTTCAGCTATCACAGCACTCTTTTTCAAGAGTGGGAGGACCATGCCCTGATGGCCGCAGTATCTCCACAGGGTCCTGGCAGCACCTGTGTGGTGCTGAAAATGCTCTGTCAATGACTTTAATTTTCATGGTATGTAGCACTACGTGACATAATAGGACAATTCTCATGTTAGCAAATAATGTACTCAGAGCATATTATTCTAATCCCTGCTCTCCAGCCTCATTTCTACATTCCTCTCTCCCGTTAGTCCTCTCTGTTTCCACAATCAGTTTGTTTCTAGGCCATCTACCAGGGAAATCAGCGTGAAGACTCCTAAAATACATGGAGATTTATCAACCCTGTGACACAACTATACTGGCCCTGGTTGTTCACCTGGAGCACTTCATGTCAATCCATCTTAGACGTATTCGTACGTCAATGTTTGTGATGTTATTTACAATGTAGAAAATAAGTCATGTGTCTGTCAATAGGAAAATGTATACAGAAACTGTGGATTGCATAAATATTTATTGATGTTTGTGTTGCTGAGAACTGTCTTCCCTTGTTATACAGCTCTCCTGGTGATTTACATACGGCCCCTCTGAGTTTACCAAGTGAAGTCTAATGCTCGGACGTGCCCCTTGCTGCCTTAAACCTTCCAGGCTGCAAAGCATAACCCAGGTGTGTTTCCTTCCCAGTCTCAGCCTTTGTTCTCCGAGATCTGTCTTTCTAATCCAAATTAAAGTCTCAGTTCTGTGATTGCAGTGCATTTACCCTTAACACAGTTGTTCTTGGTTTCTCCTGTGTGTGCGTCTTAAATTTTGGATGATTTACGCATGGATCAGGATTTAAGTGCTTTTACTTCATCTCTTTGAATTATAATAAGTCTTCTAGATGTCAAAAATGTCTTCTAACTGTCAAAATATCAAAAAAATCCAAAAAATATTTGTTATTGTACATTTTGCTAAAAATGTGTTTTTCTGTTGTTGGCGCCATTTACTGTATGAAATATATTTATTGAACATTTTCAGCTATAAAGCTGCTGTGGCCTTAGCAGTGACCACGTGGTGATGACAGTGATTATGCACTGAGTACTATGTCAATCTTACGGTAGAGCAGATATTTAAAAGTTACATAAAAATTCCAAGGGTGATATAGTAGAATTATTAAAATTAAAATAAAAGCATGGTGCTTATCTCTTGAATCAGGTATAAAATAAAGATATGTGTTTTTTCATGAAAGTTTGGAAAACAGATTCAAGGAAGATTCTTATTTGTGTGTTTTAACCTTTGACATGAGAAAACTGATCTCCTAAGATGTTTACCAGATATAACATATATTAACTCAGTATACTATTTCAATCAGTACAGAATACTAATGTTTTTACACACATACACACACACACACGTGTGCTCACATGCACACACACATGCACATACACATGCACACACACACACACACATACACTCACACACACTGAAGCTATACACTTTAATGTAAAATCATTAGTTGTTATCCATTATTGTATCCCATAAAAGCAAATTAGGATGAGAAAGAAAACCATAATCTCCTAATGTTGCTTCAAAATAATAGCTAGGGTTTGAAGACTTCAGTGGGTGAGAACAAATATCATGCTTTTATTTCTTGTTGCTGCAACAAAACACCCTGGCAAAAGCAACTGAGAAGACAAAGTTTTGTTCCCTGTTGTCGCTCGAGGTTAGCCTATGTAGTGGAGAAATCACGGTGGCAGCAACATCAGAAGACATCACCTCCCATTCCTAACGCAGGTCAGAGGAAGCGTGTGTGCAGGAATTAATCCAACACTCTTCTATATAAACACTTGTATTAATTCTTGAAAAATGTATGGGGTGTATTTTGATTATATTCACACCTCCATTGCTTCCCCTACCTCCTTCCTCCCTCTTCCAACTTCATGCCTCTTGTTTTTTATTCACAGATTTCAATTCATGTTGCTCATGAGTATGGCTTTAAGGCTACTTACTTCCATGTGGTAGAACTGCATTGGGCCACACCCTTGAGGAAAACTGACTCTCCTTTCCCCCGGAGCCACCGACTGGCAGTAGCTCATCAGGTAGTGGTGGGGCTCTCAGCCCCCTATGATCCTCACGCTGTGGTGTTGAGTGGTTTGGTATTGTGCATGTTTGTACAGGTAGCTACAATCTCAGTGAGTGCAGAGATTCTGTCACAACAGGAAGGCAATGTCTTGATCCACTTATCTCTGGCCTCTGCTCTTAGAATCTTTCAATGCTCTCTTCCAAAACGGTCCCTGGGCCTTCGGAGCAGGTGTAGATGTCCCACTTATGGCTCAGGCCTCCAAAGCAGTTACTTTGAGTTTCTGCATTAGCCACTGCACTGTCATCATTCAGGAAAATAAGGGAGCACTGTGCATCTGATAAAGAGTAGAAAACAGCATATGGTGTCTGGGATGGTAACTGGTTAGGACATTAAGGAACAGCAAAGATTTGAGGTGAGAAATATTCCAGCAAGTTTCAGTGTCTGTAGGGTTTCTGTTTGATGCCCTAAAGACCATTAACCTATAAGAGAATGATGCTTTAAAGTAGGTCATGTCACATTTTGGAAATGATCTATAAGATTAGCAAGCTTAATAGAAAACTCCTATTTGGTCAAGAAACATGGAGCTGACAGCAAGAATATTAACGAAGGGTTACAGAGAAGCAGGCAGTGAATTCTTTCAAATTTTTTTGTCTGAAGACCTTTATGCTTTAAGTTTTGAAAATAAAATTTTTGGAGAGTTTTAAGACGGAAGTTTGGTGAGTTTTTTGTTTGTTTGCTTCATTTTCTTTTGTTTCAATTCAATTACTAGAGGATGTTTTTCATCATCTCCACACTTGAATTAGTTCAGACAACACACTTTCTGTAATTCTTATTTCTCTATAACTAAAACTTTTTGTATGTCTATTTTGAGAATTAATATTTCTCATGCTATAATATAATATAATATAATATAATTTTTGACATGTTATAACATTATACATTTAGTTTTAATATGCTTTAATATAAATCCCCTGTCCTTGTGCTTTACGGTTTGGGGACTTCTTTTGAGCTGTGAGCTTGATATTTTTGCTAATCTGGAAAAATAATCTGAATTCCATTGTTGCTCATATAATTTTATTTTAAGTAGAGAGTCACGAATACATATACATATATATAAGCACACAACACTTACAGCTATTCTATATTTTAATAACTATCATGAGATAGTGTGCTCTCTGTCTTGATACTTTGTAGCCCAGGGCTTTCTTCAGAGATATAGTTAGAGTATTTAGAATCAATGATACTTAACTTCCTTCCAGCCTTTAAGTTTTGTTAGGTGAGAGCAAAGCCACATTTGCCATTAACACGAAGCCTCTAGTCTAATACGACAAATTTTCCTTATTGTTATGACTGCCTCTTAAGTTAAGGGGCTTTCTATAGAGTTGCTGGAAACTGAAAGTGCTCCTAGTTGGTGGATGCTCTGGAGATAATTTTTAAAATACATTTGATGGGGCTTGTTTACCAAGAAGGGATAGATTTTTTTTTTGGCTTTTGTTTGTTTGTTTTCTGTTTTGTTTTGTTTTGTTTTATAGTTTTTCTTAGTGGTTTTTTTTTTGTTTGTTTGTTTGTTTTTAAATGGAATTCTCTAGAACATCCCTCTGTAACTACACAGAGCCCTTCACTTTGTCAGTGTTGCATCTCAGATCTTGGCTCTGAGGTCTGGTGGTTCTCCTCTTTCTTCTCTGTCTCTGTACTCAGGAAGTCTAAAGGATAGTCCTCCTTTTCCACATCAGCCTGGAAGTGTTCTTCAGGAAATGAGCTACAAGATCAATGGACTCATTTAATCAGTTTCTTCATGTCACAGGAATGCAAAAGGCATGTTTGATAGCAATTACCTAAGTCCTGCTTCATGTATTTTTCTGGAATTTAGTTGTTTCTGGCATCAGACTAAAATTTCGATTTTTAGCTTTGGTCACCATTTAAAGAAGAAGTCACTGAACTCTACAGCTTTATAATATTAGTAGTCAAATGCAAAGGAAATTAGCACAGAGAAAAAGAAACCTTAGTATTTGAAAGTTTTAAATGCCCAGAGACATAAACACGGTTTAAAGAATAATTATGCAAATAGATGGCAAAGTTTAAGATAAAGGTGCCAAGTCTTCAACCTCATGTAGTCGAAAGGAACATAGTTTGAACAAAAAACTATCTTAATTCATAAGAACATCGTAGTAAGTCTTATCAAAAGACAGTGTAAACTTTACGGGTATGGCTCATTAAGTCAGAAATAGACTGGGCAAGGGTCATGGAGATTAGAGGTGAGATAAGTCATAATCAAAGCAATTAGCAGTGGATTACACCCCCTGAGGTCCTTAGAAAAGGCAAGCTCAGTTATGGCGCTAAGCACAGAATGGCGTTTATTTGCCCAGCTGGCAGATTACCAAAAGGCTGCTACCTGTTTTACTACATGAATTCACAACATTGTCCTTTGTCTAAACACATGGGTTGTAAACACTAAGAAATCAATATAAGCCCATGCATGTTACACCAATCATACCTGTGGACTGATTTTCAGCTACTTGGAAATTCCGTTTTATAGAAAGTCTAACTAGATAGGTCAAGGTATAGCTTGACTTTAACAAAACTTGGTATTTATTATTGGACGCTAGGGAATACCTAGACATAAGGCAGCACAATTAATGCAGATTTAAATCGCAGCTACCAATCCCCCATCTGAATTGCATTTTAATGGTTCCTAGTCTGATTCTTCACACACACACACCCTCAATTATTCTTTAAGTATAGGCTTTGTTCAGGGTTAGAACACTTGTGGGCATGCAGGAAACTTGGATTTGGCAGCACTCACACTACAACAAGTCTGAAACCTCGTAGATCCTGTCATTTGCAAAGTTTGTAAGGAAAGTGACCCCTCTGCGCATCAGTTTCTGTAACTGTGAAATGTGGACAGAAGTACGTTTCTTTTCTTGTGTTTCCTAATAGAAAAAAAGTGATTTAAATGGACTTGAATCTTCAGAATACAGTACTCTTTTTCTATGTATAAATTTGAACATGAAACAAAATGTGAATGATTCAAATTCCCCAAATGCCATTCTCTTACCTTGCATGAGCGCACCAGACATGTACATTAATTAAACAAATAAGGAAATGAAGCCCCACCAAGGAATAAAATCAGAAGAAACTGAATATTGTGGTGATACACTTTAAGACCAATGATGACGGAATAAGAATGGTGACAAAAAGTTTCCTGAAAAGCATCATTTTCAAAGCATGATAGCTTTGAAACCATGAAGCTCGGTAAGAAACACAGTCATCAAGGGCTCCATATAAGAAATCAAGGCTCACTTTGCCCCTTCTTAGAAATGGGAACAAAACACCCATGGAAGGAGTTACAGAGACAAAATTTGGAGCTGTGACGAAAGGATGGAGCATCTAGTGATTGCCATATCCAGGGATCCATCCCATAATCAGCTTCCAAACGCTCACACCATTGCATACACTAGCAAGATTTTGCTGAAAGGCCCCAGATATAGCTGTCTCTTGTGAGACTATGCTGGGGCCTAGCAAACACAGAAGTGGATGCTCACAGTCAGCTATTGGATGGATCACAGGGTCCCCAATGGAGGAGCTAGAGAAAGTACCCAAGGAGCTAAAGGGAACTGCAACCCTATAGTTGGAACAACATTATGAACTAACCAGTATCCCAGAGCTCTTGTCTCTAGCTGCATATGTATCAAAAGATGGCCTAGTCAGCCATCACTGGGAAGAGAGGCCCATTGGACTTGCAAACTTTATATGCCCCAGTACAGGGGAACGCCAGGGCCAAAGAGGGGGAGTGGGTGGTTAGGGGAGTGGGGGTTGGGTATGGGGGACTTTTGGGATAGCATTGGAAATGTAAATGAGGAAAATACCTAATAAAAAATTAAAAAAAAAAAAAAGAAATCAAGGCTCCAGGTAGAAGTTAGTTCCAATTGAGCATTCTGCCCTGGCTATCAGTATGATGCCACAGATTCATCTTGCTTCAGCATAAGGTTATGCTTTGCAGTAATATTCTGTGCTTATACCTGGTATTTGTTTTCTAGCTGAGGGTGGGTAGAAGGTACAAGATTTTTATTTTGCTTATTGGTTAAAAATATAACTGTAGAATGATGAAGCCTTAGTTAAAACATCTCAGTTTATTCGATAATATTGAAAGATCATCATTTATATATTATTAGGTACAGCCAGGCTAAAAGGTTATGTTTTTAAAAATAGTCCTTATCTAGGGGCATCCATTTTGAAATACAGTTAAAAGATAGGATATGAAATATTTGTGGAAAATAAACAAAAGATGGAGGGAAAGAAATGGTTTGAATAAAACAGGACTTGTCATGAATTGACAGTTACTGAAACCAGATGGTAAGTTGTTCTTTTTCCCTACTTTTTCATCTTGGAAATGAAATAAATCTATACCCTTCACACAATACATCGGATTCAGATATCCTCTGCATTGAGTCTGCACATATCCCAAGCAAGGATAACAGACACCTGCCTCAGAGAACTATTTTGAGGACCAAGTGAGTTAATTGATACAGTGTGCTTAACACATGGCCTGACTCACAGATGTGCGTTGTGAATACTAAATCTGAAGAAAATATATACATTCCTTGCCCTCTTTTAAACTTAAACTTTTCACTGTGCCATAACTCTAGATTCACATGCAATGCTAAGGTACAAGCAGAGAAATACCCTACTTCATTTGTGCATTTTCCTTTAATGGAAATACCTCATGCCACTATAATACAACATCTTGTCCAGGATATTAATACTGATACAATCAGGACACAGAATATTTTCATTATCAAAAAAAATTTCTTAATGTCACTTTCTTATTGCTACAGTTATTTCTACCCTCTTCTCAATCTCTAGTGGAAACAATCTCAAGGAATGTAACTTTGTGAACTTTTAGGGCTGCCTTTTTTCTTATGGTCATTGTCTGGAAATTAATCGAGACGGTTGTTTGTATCACGTTCACTCACGATTATTGCTGAGCTCTATTCTATGACCTAGACAGTCCAGCTTGCTTATTCATGCACATTGTCCAAAGTCATATCTGGGTTATAACCAGTGTTTGGCTACTGTGAGGAGTCTGTAAACACTGGTGAAGAGGTTTTTGTATGTGTGTAAGTTTTAATTTCTTCAGAGTAGATTTCCAGGAATGCAATTGTTTGATTATATTATAGTTTTATCTTTAATGTTATAGATTCTATCATGAGGTTTTAAAGTTAACATTGGCATTTTAAATGTCTGGAGAATTGAATGAGTGATCAAGTTTTCCTACCTTGTTTCTAGCAATACTTAAATAGTTTTGTTTTTAAGAAACACTGTAGGCCAGCGTGCTTGACAATGAGAAACTTATTTTACAGGAGCCATTTTCATGTGCTTATTTTGAAATCTCTAGAAAACGTATCGTATCATGTGTTTTGCTAATGCTTGTTTTATCATGAGCATTTAACAGTATTGCTGTCAGGGGCTGGAGAAATAGCTCAGGCCTCAGGAGCACTTGCTATTCTTGCACACTGTACGGAGTGATTCCCAGCACCCATATGGGCTGGTACACAGCTGCCGTAACTGCAGACTCTTCTCTTTTCTTATGTTCTTCGGCATTCTCCGTCATTATTACCATTTCTCCAAAGCTATGTATTTATTTCAGAATCTCATTTTAATGCCTGACATTTCTCACAAGCAGCGCCAGGTTTTCTAACTGGGCTCCACTTAATCTAAAGAGCCTTAACCATCCATTGGATGGAGCACAAGGTCCCCAATGAAAGAGCCAGAGAAGGTACCCAGGGAGCTGAAGGGGTCTGAAGCCCCATAGGAGGAACATCAATATGATCTAACCAGTACCCCCAGAGCTCCTTGGAACTATACCACCAATCAAAGAAAACACATGGTGGAACTTGTGGCTCTAGCTATATATGTAGCAGAGGATGACATACTTGGTCATGAATGGGAGGAGAGGCCCTAGGTCCTGTGAAGGTTCTATGCCTCAGTATAGGGGAATGCCAGGACCAGGAATGGGAGTGGGTGGGTTGGGGGACAGTGGTAGGGGGGGAGGGGTAGGGAATTTTTGGAGGGGAAACTAGGGAAAGGGATAAAAATTGAAATGTAAATAAAGAAAATATCTTTAAAAAAGAGAAAGAAATCTGGCTTTTAACATTCAAAGAAAAAAAAAAGACCCTTAACTTCCTATACAAAGGGAGGTGGTCACATCACCTATTCTGTGTTATTACTCGCCAAGGTGTGTAACATTACTGAAGATTTCTCTCTCCATAAGTATCATGACGAGACTACATATGTTCTGGATATTTTCTGATTGGTCAGCTGTTTGGAGTAGAACTTGCTCTGCCAATCAATGTGCCTGACCTTAAAGCTTTTTCTTTTCTTGCTTTTTGATACCGTCACAGGCTAACTAAGAGAAAAGAGATTTCAACAGCTGCTTTTATGAGCAAATTATAAGGTGTTTAAAATATTAATTTGGTGCTAGTATAATATCTGAAACATACCAAGATGGAGAAATTTCTATTTATCAGTTCTTGTCATGGATCACATTGTATATTCCTAGAAGTGTTTTATAGGCCACTTAGAGTACTTTAAAGAATAGGCTAGGTCCTTGGTTGAGCTGTGTGGGATGGAAAGTGGTCTTCACTCTCGGTCCTTATCTATGGCTTCTTCCATGTACTTGTTGTGACCAGTCAAGGAATGAATGTGGAAAAGATGAGAAAGCTTTAGCTGTTGGCTCAGTCTGTATCTTTGTCTACCTAGTACTTGCTGTGTACATTTTAGGTGATAAGGTATTCTCCAATCAGGAAATATGCCCACATCTATGTCCTTGCTAAACCACCTTCTCCACAGGCATTAACCTTCAGTATATTCAAAGTTCCAACCAGGTAGGAAATCGAGATTCATGAATCTTTCTCATCAAACACAGAGGAAAGATTAAAGACCATTCCTTATCATAGGTGGAAATGTAAAAGGACCAAAGGTTTAAAATATTGCCTGAATTGAAATAAAATTAAATTGAAAGCAAGTAGATCATTGCTACATTGTATATGATATATAATCAACGTTCTTTAGATTATACAAGCTCTTGGAATAATTTTTCTTTCAAAAATAGTAAAATTTATTGAATAAAATGACATCATTCAAAAGATATGGATATTTCTATGGGAACAGTTTGTAGGGTAGTCCAATGCTACCAATTACTAATTACAACAATAGTGATGTCACAATTTTGAAACTGTGCATTAGATATTACAAAAAATACGCCTACAAATATGTCAACATATCATCTATAAAGAGTTAAAGAGGAAAGGGGTTTCACAAAAGCCTGGGAAGTCAAAGCTTTGGAACTAATACAGAAATAAGAGCGTCTGCATTGTCAAGATAATGAACTAAATGGAGCTGGACCAAAAGATAGAGAAGTTGTAGAGATGATGCAGACCACTGTGTGTCACAGGTTCTTGTAATCTTAGTTATGGGTGATAAAGTTGTAATGGTCCCATTTTCAGGGTAAGAGATGGTGATGGGAATGTTCTAACTTCTCTTCAATGTTAAACCATCTCTGAGAGTGTAAAACCATAATGGACCCAAAACAGCAAGAACATGACAGGACACTACGAAGACTCTGCTACCCTCAACTTTCTTCTGCAATTTAAACTTACATCTTTCATAACAAATCAGGGTCTAAACTGAAACTGTCTTTCAGTTGAGTAATAACCTTCCCACAGAAGTTACAGAGAAAAATGACTGCAGTGCTTGCTGTAGGCCACACCAAGAGTTATTGAGATTAGCAATAGGTTACTCTAAATATGGAGAAACATATTTCAAGTCAGTGGCGGTCAGAATTAGGAGTGAAAGAGCTCTCATTCCCATTCTTGTTAGAGTGATAGAAAACTGCATAGATAGATAGATAGATAGATAGATAGATAGATAGATAGATAGATAGATAGATAGATATCCTCTATGTATAGTATTTCTGAATCAGGTTTGAGTATTTAGTAAGAATGCAAAGGACTGGTGGGATTTTTTTGTTTGTTTTGGTTTGTTTTACTTTTAGACTGAAGTCTTTTATAAGAACTATATTAAACTCGAGTTTCTGTTCCTAGAAGCCTGAACTAAATTGCACCATAAAATCATAACATTACATTAGGTTTCAACTTCTTACCTTAACACTAGAGTACAATCTCACAATAGTCAGAATGATGCCCTCAGGTGAAACTGAGAATTGATATAATTGCTCACAAAAATTCCGACTAAATATATCTCCTTTTGCTTGATTGGGATCAGTTTTCATTGATGTCATGGGTTGGATCCATCATCTCCCAAACATGTGGTCATCCTCTTTGCTTCCTACCAAGAACATCCTGTAAAGTCTTCTGAAAGTCCTGTAAAGTTCTTGTAGTCACTTTCTGAGCTTGATTTTTAAAGGATGTGTGAAGAGTCACCCACAGATTTCCTGCTCTGATGCTGAGGCAGATTGTGACATGGCATGAAGAGCTAACACTTTTGCTACACACCTTTGTTCAGGGGCATTTAACCTCAAATCGATGAGAATACAATTATGGCTACAGCATAATAGCCGGCCAAAGAAAAGCCAGAGATAGTGGCAACTCTGTTCCAACAAGATGAGTCTCCACAATTTAAGACAAAGTAAGGACCTGCCAAATAAATTTGTTTATTCCTTTTACTAACTGAAAATCTTCTCAGTCAACATTCACCAGGGATGTGGACCCCATTGCTTGTAAAATCCTTCATACTCAATAACATTTCCAATTTTGTGAATGACTACGTTTGGATACCTACACTTACACCATTCATTGAGATCTTGCCTGTTAGTTAACTAGAATACCACAAAATATTAACTTATGTTGCGTGGAGTAAAAAGACCAATAAAACAACATATGTTGAGTGACTAAACCATTAAAACACGTCCTCTCATTTCTTCCAGAGTATTCTATGTCATGCTAGATCATTAGATTTGACTTTGGCTACTTAGTATGAAACTATTTTGCTCTTATTGTGCTCCTTTTTAAATATTAAGACTCACCTTTTTCGCAAAAATTCACTAGAAGCTTGGATTAATAAATGTTAAGAACAGAGAGTATTCCTTGCCCTGCCCACTCTAGATCCTTTGTGTTGCTAACACAAGGAATGTTTATGAGAAGAAATCTAAAAACTGTCTTAAATCCATCTCCACTGTCTAGAGCATGAAATTTTGTCCTTAGACACACATGACCAAGGAATAAATGAACACAAAAACAAATTTCCCAGGACAACCTTTTGAAGAAGCCAGATTCAGATGAGGGCAATTGATAAAAATATCATCCTACAAGATGAAAGCTATGAATACAAAACTGGAGGATTTCAATTTCAACATGCAGTCTAGTCTGTGAATCAACAACAGATTACCAAACTGTACTTGGACAGATGGAAGGGCGGTATCTATGTATAACCAAAATACAGTAAAACATTAGTAGGAGTAGGCAAAACCATGGTGACCTTTACAACTTCTCTTCAATAGCTTCTGCTCCAGATATTTATATGTCAACTCCTCTGAGAAATTCACAGAGAAAGACAAGAGCAAAGCAAAAATGTACCAGAAACACATGAAATTAAAGGTGTGTAGTTTAGTCCCTTTTGTTATTGCTATCAGGTTGTTACAGAGTGGAAACTATAAAAACAGGTGATTTTTTTTTTTTTTTTTGGTCACAATTATGTCAGCAAGAAAGTTCAGAAACAGAGCAGTTGGGGCTGGCAAGGACCCTCATGTATTATAGATAGCATGGGGCACGGGAAAAATAGCTCAATCGGATATGAAATTCACTTCTACAAAAAACTTCTCTTTTCTTGAGGGCATTTCTTTCAATTCATTCCTAACGGGCACTTCGTAGCAGTTTCCCTACAACCAAATACTTTGGGATCCAAGTTTTTTTTTTTTTTTTTAATATTTTTATTACATATTTTCCTCAATTACGTTTCCAATGCTATCCCAAAAGTCCCCCATAGCGCCCCCCCACTTCCCTATCCACCCATTCCCATTCTTTTGGCCCTGGCATTCCCCTATATTGGGGCATATAAAGTTTGCAAGTCCAATGGGCCTCTCTTTCCATTGATGGCTGACTAGGCCATCTTTCGATACATATGCAGCTAGAGACAAGAGCTCCGGGGTTCTAGTTAGTACATCATGTTGTTCCAACAATAGGGTTGCAGATCCCTTTAGCTCCTTGGGTACTTACTCTAGCTTCTCCATTGGGAGCCCTGTGATACATCCAATAGCTGACTGTGAACATCCACTCCTGTGTTTGCTAGGCCCCAGCATCGTCTCACAAGAGACAGCTATATTTGGGTCCTTTCAGCAAAATCTTGCTAGTGTATGCGATGGTGTCAGCGTTTAGAAGTTGATTATGGGATGGATCCCTGGATACGGCAGTCTCTAAATGGTCCATCCTTTCATCACCGCTACGAACTTTGTCTCTGTAACTCCTTCCCTGGGTGTTTTGTTCCCAATTCTGAGAAGGTGCACAGTGTCCACACTTTGGTCTGCATTCTTCTTGAGTTTCATGCGTTTAGCAAATTGTATCTTAAATCTTGGGTATCCTAAGTTTTGGGCTAATATCCACTTATCAGTGAATACATATTGTGTGAGTTCTTTTGTGATTGTGTTACTTCACTCAAGATGATGCCCTCCAGGTCCATCCATTTGGCTAGGAATTTCATAAATTCATTCTTTTTAATAGCTGAGTAGTACTCCATTGTGTAAATGTACCATAATTTCTGTATCCATTCCTCTGTTGAGGGACATCTGGGTTCTTTCCAGCTTCTGGCTATTATAAATAGGGCTGCTATGAACATAGTGGAACATGTGTCCTTTTTACCGGTTGGGACATCTTCTGGATATATGCCCAGGAGAGGTATTGCTGGATCCTCCGGTAGTACTATGTCCAATTTTCTGAGGAACCGCCAGACTGATTTCCAGAGTGGTTGTACAAGCTTGCAATCCCACCAACAATGGAGGAGTGTTCCTCTTTCTCCACATCCTCGCCAGCAACTGCTGTCACCTGAATTTTTGATCTTAGCCATTCTGACTGGTGTGAGGTGGAATCTCAGGGTTGTTTTGATTTGCATTTCCCTGATGATTAAGGATGTTGAACATTTTTTCAGGTGTTTCTCTGCCATTCGGTATTCCTCAGGTGAGAATTCTTTGTTCAGTTCTGAGCCCCATTTTTTAATGGGGTTATTTGACTTTCTGGAGTCCACCTTCTTGAGTTCTTTATATATGTTGGATATTAGTCCCTTATCTGATTTAGGATAGGTGAAGATCCTTTTCCAATCTGTTGGTGGTTTTTTTGTCTTATTGATGGTGTCTTTAGCCTTGCAGAAGCTTTGTAGTTTCATGAGGTCCCACTTGTCAATTCTCGATCTTACAGCACAAGCCATTACTGTTCTATTCAGGAATTTTTCCCCTGTGCCCATATCTTCAAGGCTTTTCCCCACTTTCTCCTCTATAAGTTTCAGTGTCTCTGGTTTTATGTGAAGTTCCTTGATCCACTTAGACTTGACCTTAGTACAAGGAGATAGGAATGGATCGATTCGCATTCTTCTACATGTTAACAACCAGTTGTGCCAGCACCATTTGTTGAAAATGCTGTCTTTCTTCCACTGGATGTTTTTAGCTCCCTTGTCGAAGATCAAGTGACCGTAGGTGTGTGGGTTCATTTCTGGGTCTTCAATTCTATTCCATTGGTCTATTTGTCTGTCACTATACCAGTACCATGCAGTTTTTATCACAATTGCTCTGTAGTAGAGCTTTAGGTCCGGCATGGTGATTCCACCAGAGGTTCTTTTATCCTTGAGAAGAGTTTTTGCTATCCTAGGTTTTTTGTTATTCCCGATGAATTTGCAGATTGCACTTTCTAATTCGTTGAAGAATTGATTTGGAATTTTGATGGGGATTGCATTGAATCTGTAGATTGCTTTTGGCAAGATAGCCATTTTTACAATGTTGATCCTGCCAATCCATGAGCATGGGAGATCTTTCCATCTTCTGAGATCTTCTATAATTTCTTTCTTCAGAGACTTGAAGTTTTTATTATACAGATCTTTCACTTCCTTAGTTAGAGTCACGCCAAGATATTTTATATTATTTGTGACTATTGAGAAGGGTGTTGTTTCCCTAATTTCTTTCTCAGCCTGTTTATTCTTTGTGTAGAGAAAGGCCATTGATTTGTTTGAGTTAATTTTATATCCAGCTACTTCACCGAAGCTGTTTATCAGGCTTAGGAGTTCTCTGGTGGAATTTTTAGGGTCACTTATATATACTATCATATCATCTGCAAAGAGTGATATTTTGACTTCATCTTTTCCAATTTGTATCCCTTTGATCTCCTTTTGTTGTCGAATTGCTCTGGCTAGGACTTCAAGTACAATGTTGAATAGGTATGGAGAAAGTGGACAGCCTTGTCTAGTCCCTGATTTTAGAGGGATTGCTTCAAGCTTCTCACCATTTACTTTGATGTTGGCTACTGGTTTGCTGTAGATTGCTTTTATCATGTTTAGGTATGGGCCTTGAATTCCTGATCTTTCCAAGACTTTTATCATGAATGGGTGTTGGATCTTGTCAAATGCTTTTTCCGCATCTAACGAGATGACCATGTGGTTTTTGTCTTTGAGTTTGTTTATATACTGGATTACGTTGATGGATTTCCGTATATTGAACCATCCCTGCATCCCTGGGATGAAACCTACTTGGTCAGGATGGATGATTGTTTTGATGTGTTCTTGGATTCGGTTAGCAAGAATTTTATTGAGGATTTTTGCATCAATATTCATAAGGGATATTGGTCTGAAGTTTTCTATCTTTGTTGGGTCTTTTTGTGGTTTAGGTATCAGAGTAATTGTGGCTTCATAGAATGAGTTGGGTAGAGTACCTTCTGTTTCTATTTTGTGGAATAGTTTGTGAAGAACTGGGATTAGATCTTCTTTGAAGGTCTGATAGAACTCTGCACTAAACCCATCTGGTCCTGGGCTTTTTTTGGTTGGGAGACTATTAATGACTGCTTCTATTTCTTTGGGGGATATAGGGCTGTTTAGATCATTAACCTGATCTTGATTCAACTTTGGTACCTGGTATCTGTCTAGGAACTTCTCCATTTCATCCAGGTTCTCCAGTTTTGTTGAGTATAGCCTTTGGTAGAAGGATCTGATGGTGTTTTGGATGTCTTCAGGATCTGTTGTTATGTCTCCTTTTTCATTTCTGATTTTGTTAATTAGGATGCTTTCCCTGTGCCCTCTAGTGAGTCTGGCTAAGGGTTTATCTATCTTGTTGATTTTCTCAAAGAACCAGCTCCTTGATTGGTTGATTCTTTGAATAGTTTTTCTTGTTTCCACTTGGTTGATTTCACCCCTGAGTTTGATTATTTCCTGCTGTCTACTCCTCTTGGGTGAATTTGCTTCCTTTTGTTCTAGTGCTTTTAGGTGTGTTGTCAAGCTGCTAATGTGTGCTCTCTCTAGTTTCCTTTTGGAGGCACTCAGAGCTATGAGTTTTCCTCTTAGAAATGCTTTCATTGCGTCCCATAAGTTTGGGTATGTTGTGGCTTCATTTTCATTGAACTCTAAAAAGTCCTTAATTTCTTTCTTTATTCCTTCCTTGACCAAGGTATCATTGAGAAGAGTGTTGTTCAGTTTCCACGTGAAGGTTGGCTTTCTATTATTTATTTTGTTATTGAAGATCAGCCTTAGTCCATGGTGATCTGATAGGATGCATGGGACAATTTCAATATTTTTGTATCTGTTGAGTCCTGTTTTGTGCCCAATTACGTGGTCAATTTTGGAAAGGTACCATGAGGTGCTGAGAAGAAGGTGTATCCTTTTGTTTTAGGGTAAAATGTTCTGTAGATATCTGCCAGATCCATTTGATCCATAACTTCTGTTAGTTTCACTGTGTCCCTGTTTAGTTTCTGTTTCCATGATCTGTCCATTGGTGAAAGTGGTGTGTTGAAGTCTCCCACTATTATTGTATGAGGTGCAATGTGTGCTTTGAGATTTACTAAAGTTTCTTTAATGAATGAGGCTGCCTTTGTATTTGGAGCATAGATATTCAGGATTGATAGTTCCTCTTGGAGGATTTTACCTTTGATGAGTATGAAGTGCCCCTCCCTGTCTTTTTTGATGACTTTGGGTTGGAAGTCAATCTTATCAGATATTAGAATGGCTACTCCAGCTTGTTTCTTCATACCATTTGCTTGGAAAATTGTTTTCCAGCCTTTCATTCTGAGGTAGTGTCTATCTTTTTCTCTGAGATGAGTTTCTTGTAAGCAGCAAAATGTTGGGTCTTGTTTGTGTAGCCAGTTTGTTAGTCTATGTCTTTTTATCGGGGAGTTGAGTCCATTGATATTAAGAGATATTAAGGAAAAGTAATTGTTGCTTCCTGTTATTTTTGTTGTTAAAGTTGGCATTCTGTTCTTGTGGCTGTCTTCTTTTAGGTTTGTTGAGGGATTACCTTCTTGTTGTTTCTAGGGCGTGGTTCCTGTCCTTGTATTGGTTTTTTTCTGTTATTATACTTTGAAGGGCTGGATTCGTGGAGAGATAATGTGTGAATTTGGCTTTGTCATGGAATACTTTGGTTTCTCCATCTATGTTAATTGAGAGTTTGGCTGGGTATAGTAGCTTGGGCTGGAATTTGTGTTCTTTTAGTGTCTGTATAACATCTGTCCAGGATCTTCTAGCTTTCATAGTCTCTGGTGAAAAATCTGGTGTAATTCTGATAGGCTTGCCTTTATATGTTACTTGGCCTTTTTCTCTTACTGCTTTTAGTATTCTATCTTTATTTAGTGCATTTGTTGTTCTGATTATTATGTGTCGGGAGGTATTTCTTTTCTGGTCCAGCCTATTTGGAGTTCTGTAGGCTTCTTGTATGTTCATGGGCATCTCTTTCTTTAGATTTGGGAAGTTTTCTTCTATAATTTTGTTGAAGATGTTTGCTGGTCCTTTGAGTTGAAAATCTTCATTCTCATCCACTCCTATTATCCGTAGGTTTGGTCTTCTCATTGTGTCCTGTATTTCCTGGATGTTTTGAGTTAGGATCTTTTTGCATTTTCCATTTTCCTTGATTGTTGTGCCCATGTTCTCTATGGAATCTTCTGCACCTGAGATTCTCTCTTCCATCTCTTGTATTCTGTTGCTGATGCTTGCATCTATGGTTCCAGATTTCTTTCCTAGGGTTTCTATCTCCAGTGTTGCCTCATTTTGGGTTTTCTTTATTGTGTCTACTTCCCTTTTTAGGTCTAGTATGGTTTTGTTCATTTCCATCATCTGATTGGATGTGTTTTCCTGTTTCTCTTTAAGGACTTCTACCAGTTTGGTTGTGTTTTCCTGTTTTTCTTTAAGGACTTGTAACTCTTTAGCCATGTTCTCCTGTAGTTCTTTAAAGTCCTTCTTGATGTCCTCTACCATCATCATGAGATATGCTTTTAAATCCAGGTCTAGTTTTTCAGGTGTGTTGGGGTGCCCTGGACTGGGCGAAGTGGGAGTGCTGGGTCCTGATGATGGTGAGTGGTCTTGGTTTCTGTTAGTAAGATTCTTACCTTTACCTCTCGCCATCTGGTAATCTCTGGAGTTGTTATAGTTGTCTCTGTTCAGAGGTTGTTCTTCTGGGGATTCTGAGTATCCTCTGTCAGCAGACCTGTACAGACTAAGTTCGGCGGAGTCCCGGAGCCAAGATGGCGCTCCCTGCAGGGCAGGTCACTGTTCTCCGGCTGGGAGGGTGTCGATGTCTGCGGCCCCAAAAGGGTGCTGCCTCAGCGGTTCTGTGGCTCCCGCCTGTCCCAGAAGCTGTCTGCCCCCGTGGTCCCCACTCTGACCTGTAGAGACTAAGCTCGGCGGAGTCCCGGAGCCAAGATGGCGCTCCCTGCAGGGCAGGTCACTGTCCTCCGACTGGGAGGGTGCCGGATGTCTGCGGCCCCAAAAGGGTGCTGCCTCAGCGGCTCTGTGGCTCCCGCCTGTCCCAGAAGCTGTCTGCCTCTGTGGTCCTCACTCTAACCTGTAGACTAAGTTCGGTGGAGTCCCGGAGCCAAGATGGCACTCTCTGCAGGGCAGGTCTCTGTCCTCCGACTGGGAGGGTGCCGGAAGTCTGCGGCCCCAAAAGGGTGCTGCCTCAGCGGCTCTGTGGCTCCCGCCTGTCCCAGAAGCTGTCTGCCTCTGTGGTCCTCACTCTAACCTGTAGACTAAGTTCGGCGGAGTCCCGGAGCCAAGATCGGGATCCAAGTTTTTAGTTGACAGTTTTGGCATGCACATTCAAACCATAAGAAAGGTAAGTGTGCTCCCAGAGAAATGTGGCTAAACATCTCACTGCTGGGTCAAATGTTCTGTGTACACCCATTAAAGTTTTGTTCTAGGAATACAATTCGACAACTGTTCGAAATGTGTCTGAACATTCGTTTGCTCCTTGAGTGAAGCCAAACTTTCAGTGTCTGTAGAAGAAGAACATTAACTATGGGGATCATAAACACAAGTTCTAGGTATGCTTGCCTTGATGTGATTAGCCTGTGCTCAACATACAGATCTTGAAGCCCAGAACATGGGATGAATGTGGGAGAAGGGGGAAGGACAGGAAATACTTTAATTTTAACTTGTTGGTTCTTTGACAATGACCCCTGCCTACTCATCTTGTGTCAGGAGGCCAAGCTGGTTTCTCCTCCTCCAACCTCAGTTGGTTTATGATTGCTATTTTGTTTTGTTTTTTTTTTTCAATGACTTGACTGAGCACAGATAATAAAAGGTTAATCAAGCTCAAACATGAGCAACCAAACACCCATATTAAAAAAATATATCTCTCTGCAGCAAAAGAGTCCGTTAACTGTGAAGCGGAGTTAATATATTGGCTTAGTTTAGATAGAGTCCTCCAAATCACTCTGCAAGCTTGATGTTAAATAATTCTCTACTTTCATCACCTTCCTAACGAAGGGACAAGGAGTGAGATGTGGAGATATATCTTTATAAAGACTCGAGCTGCTAGGTGAAAACTAACCTGGGGTGTGTGAAATGTTGGAGGGGACTAAAAAGCAGCGCAAGCTGCCTTGTTTCTGCAACATTTGGGAAGTGGAGGCTAAATACAATGTTTAGTTATATCCTACTTTCAATAAAAATAGAACACAACCTAAAAATTCCTAAGTGTGTACAACTGTTAGGTCTTATTCTGAGGCTTCCTTTTCTCCAGCATCAAGCGGTCACGTGGCACTGTGTGCATTGATTCTGAGATGAACTCAATTTCCACGCATCATTCAACTGTTCACAAAGGTTACAAGAAAGGTGGAGAAACAGATCAAAAGAGCCTGAAGTGGGCTGATAGCTTGGCATGAAGTGCCACACAGCTATCCACTTAAGACACCACCAGTACAGTCCTGGTCGATGCCCTTGTTAAGCCAGAGAAAAGGGGAAACCCTGGGTTAGGAGATTTGGGGGCTTTTAACTTTCTTATTGCTCTCTTTGTACATCTTCATGAAAAGAAATGAGGTCTCATTAAAATGTGAACATTTTAATTTCAAATGCACAAATTAGCCCTTTATAGGAAACGAGCCTTATTCTCAAGCGTTTGGAAATGTCACCTCTTAAATGCTAAGAAGAGCCCTCTGACCTGTGCACCTGTGGAACACACTCTGAATCCGGGGTTCAAAGCAAGACATGTGCAGCTCTCTGGACTTCAGTGGCCTACAGAGAATCAGGTGACAGACCTGCCACAAGCTACACCACAAGCCAAAGACTCCCTCAGCAACTGTCATTTGCTATTGGCTTATTAAAACAGTCTACAAAGGACTGGATTAGAGAACGCAAGTGAACACAGTCCTTCACAGAAACCAAGCTGTCTGACATGACTGTCTTACTGTTGACTCGACCCAATCAAATCTCCATCCCGTCTCTCTGTCTGTCTGTCTGTCTGTCTGTCTGTCTGTCTGTCTCCTTCTCTCTCTCTCTCTGTCTGTCTGTCTGTCTGTCTCCCTCTCCCTCTCCCTCTCCCCCTGTCTGTCTGTCTGTCTGTCTGTCTCCCTCTCTCTCTCCCCCCCTCTGTCTGTCTGTCTGTCTGTCTGTCTCCCTCTCTCTCTCTCTCTCCCTCTCCCTCTCCCTCCCTCTCTCTCTCTCTCTCTCTCTCTCTCTCTCTCTCTCTCTCTCTCTGTCTCTCTGTCTGTCTCCCTCTCCCTCTCTCTCTCTCTGTGAGTGTATGTATGTGTGTGTGTGTGTGTGTGTCTAACCTTTCTGAAAACAAATTTGTAATTGGCAGTCATAGCAGAAGAACTAAGCTTATTCTGTGTTATTCAGAAGTTGGGCTTCAACTGGATATTGCTCAGAGAATGGAATTTGGAGAAAGAGACTAAACACTCCTCCCATATGGATAAGACCAAAGTCTGTGTTATTAGCATCCTACTGGGACTGTAAGGACCCCAATCCCACAGTTTACAGCAGACATTTATATAGCAATCTAATGAGCTAAGATGCAGGCATTAGCGGAGCCCTGAATCTTCCCTGATACTCAAGCATCATGTCAAGTGTCTCCACTGTAAGCAAGTCTGCAGCACCCATTTTCCTATGTAAGTAGCGTGGTGAAAGACCTTGAACCTGATATCTGAATGTGAGTTGGGGTCACAACTTAGTCTAAGTTGTCTGTTCAGCATCTGAATCCCCCTTTTTTTTACCTTCTAAAAATTTATTTCGTTTTATCTTGTATGCATGTTTTATATACAGTATATGGAAGCAGTAACTTAAGGTTGATAGCCTCATATGTTTCCATTCTAACTCCCAAATAACTTGCTCAAAGACCTAGTAAGTTTATTAACAAGCTTGCAGTCCTCTGGCTGGGCAGATATTCATCTGTTCTAACCTGATAAGCTCTCTACTTTCAAGTCACAGGCCCCGTGTGACTTGCAGTCTGAGTTCTGCTTGCTGTTGTGTGTGTGCGGCCCCTCATGGTGAATCCCTTGGCAACCTTCTTATCAAGACTCTTCCTGAACCCTCTGCCCCATGGCCACCTCTTTCCTTCCTTCCTCTCACCATCTGGAATCCTCTCGTGGGGATCATATGTTCAGACTTCTCTACTAGCCGTAGGCTGATCAGCTAATATTGTTGCTGTTGTTTTATTATATTTTCATTCCTTTTACATCCCTACCACAGCTCCCTTCCTCCTGGTCCCACTTTTACAAGTCTCTTCCCTCATTGCCCTCTATCATTTTGCTCAGAGATTGAGAGACCCCCTTGGGTATAACCCCAACCTGGGACATCAAGTTACAACTGAACTAGGCATATACTCTCCTACTGAGGCTCAACCAGGCAGTCCATGTAGGGGAAGGGGATCAATTGTAGGGAACAGAGCCCAAGACAGCCTCAACTCTACTTCTTAGTGGACCCACATGAAGACCAAACTGCAGAGTAGCTACAAATGTGTAGAGAGTCCAGGTGCAGATCCTGCATGCTCCCAGGTTGGTGTTCTAGTCTCTGTGAGCCCACATGGTCCCAGGTTAGTTGACTCTGTAGGTTTCCTTGTGTTGTCCTTGATGCCTCTGGCTTGCCTACTTCTATCCCTCACTCTTCTACAAAACGTTTGGCTGTGGATATCAGCATCTGTCTCCTTCTGCTGCTGGATGAAGCCTCTGTGGAGAGAGTTATGCTGGATTCCTTTCTGCAAGCATAGCACAGTATCATTAATAGTGATGGGAGTTGTCTCTCTCACATGAGATGGCTTGAGACTATCCCGAGTGAGGTAACCCAGAGCCACAAAAATGCATAGGTATATATTCATTTATAAGTGGGCATTAGCCATAAAGTACAGGATAGTAATGCTACAATCCATACACCAAAAGTTGGCATCTGGGGGAAGCTACTGTGTCAGTTCCTGTCTGTAAACCCCCACCCCAGCACCCACCTTCCAAATCTGCTATCTTGAGGTTCACAGGGCTAGACCTTTGTACTCTCTTCATCCCCCAGCAGCGCAAACAGCACAGGCTACAGCTACAGGGGTTTATGTTGGTAGCTGGCTGGCTGGCCTAGGGCTGGCCTCAATCAGCAACATGTCTCTGCTGGAGCTTCAGACCTCTGCATGCAATCTTGCTTGCTGCTGGGCATGACTGCTGTGCCTATAGGCTTCAGGCATCACTACTGTTCAGAAACAATGTGTTTCTGCTCCAGGGATCTGCACGTCTCCATCATCGAAGCCAGCAGTCTCACAACTCATCAAGAATGAGTTCTGTGCTTGCAACCTGGTGGCTGAGAGGTGATGGTGAAGTGTATGGGTTCGGCATTCTTGGCATGGGTTCTGTTCCACCATCTTCCCTTATAATTTCGTGAGTCTACAGTTTTTAATTGATTGATTAATTTGTACATCCTAATTGCGGTTTTCTTTCCTTCCTCTCCTCCCAGTGTCCTCCCCAGCCCCCACATCTTCCATCTACTCGTCCTCCATTACACTTCAGAAAAAGGCAGCTCTTCCATGGATATCAACCAGCCGTGGCATACCAAGCTGCAGTAAGTTTAAGCTGCGCCTTACCTCCTCCCCTATAAATGCTAGCCAAGGCACGCCAGTGGGAAGAAAAGGTCTCAAAGGCAGTTAACAGCATTAGGGATAGCCCCTACTCCCATTGTTAGGAGTCTCCAACCAACAACAAGATACACAACTGTAACCTATGGGCAGAGGGCCTAGGTCATTCCTGTACAGTCTCCCTGGCTGGTGGTTCTCTGTGGGCCCCTACAGGCCTGGGTGAGTTGATTCAGTTGGTTTTGTTGTGGTGTCCCTAACCTCTTTGTCTTCTTCAATCCTTTCTTTCCCTCTTCCACAAGATTCTCCAGGCTCTGTCTCATGTTTGGTTGTAGGTCTCTGCATCTGTTTTCATCATTTGCTGGGTGAAGCCTCTCTGAAAACAACTGGGCTATGCACCATTCTATGACTATAGCAGAATTAATTTTTCAATAGTTTCATTTCCTTTTTTTTTTCCATTTGGGTTTGCTTTTATCTGTCTCTAGGCTATCGAGCTTCTTGGTCTGGGCCTTCCAGGCAGTGTCAGGAGTGGTTTCCCTCTTGTGACATGGGTCTCAAGCTGGACCAGTCATTGATTGGCCATGCCACCTTTATGTCAGCACATCTTGTAGGCTAGACAAATTGTAAGTCAATGGTTTTGTGACGGTTTTGGCAGCCCAGTCCCTCCATTGGAAATCTTGACTGGTTACAGGAGATGGATAGTTCAGGTTTTGTAGTTCCCATTGCTAGGTGAGACCACATTTTAAAAGCATCTTCCTATAAGACTTGTTTGTTCTGGAGTTATTGTAACCCTGTAGACTTCTGTTTGGTGTTGTGTTAGCCCTTAGAGCCTCCATAGGTCTCTCCGATGCCAAGGATCCCCAGGGCTGCGCCTGCCATATTAGTTTTCTCCTCGCCTCGCCTATTTTTAACCCTTCAAGTGAAACCTTGTGAGGAGGTTCCTAACTTTGTCAAGCTATTCAAGGGCTACTCTCGCTCATTTCTGCCTTGAGATTGTTTCAGATTTAAAAAAAAATAATGATTTATTTTATGCATATGAGCACACTGTGGCTGCCTTCAGACACACCAGAAGAATGCATCAGATCCCATTACAGATGGTTGGGAGCCATGTGGTTGCTAGAAATTGAACACAGGACTTCTGGAAGTGCAGTCAGTGCTGTTAACTGTTGAGCCACATCTCTAGCCCTAAGAGATTGTTTCAGTTTTAATACCAGATAAACCAATAAATTTGAATTTATATATATATAAAACTATTGCTATATATATATATATATATATACTATATATACATATAAAACTACATATATAACTATATATATATATATATATATATATATATATATATATATAACTAGATTTGAGACCCAGAAATGATATAATGGGATATGATATGAAGCCACAGATAATTATACCTTATACAAGAAATTAATCAATTTTAGAACATTAATAAACTTGACTTCTTAAAAGCTGAAAACTAAATGCTAGTATAGCAAATATTATTAATGATAAGTTATGCTATGATTAAAAAATTATAATCAAGGAAGACGTGCTTAATTTGAGCAAAGACAGCACAGAAATCATCCGTAGAAAATGAAAACCAGCTTTTATTTGACTCTTAATTTTTATGACTTTTGTGTTTTATATTGGGATTGTATCTCCTTCAGGTATATATGGAAACAGATCATACCTGAATATTGAAAAATACTCTTCAAGATGGCATTTTATTTAGGAAATAATTGCTTTAAAAATAGCTTTTGGTGGAAAGGAAGCTTGTAAGAGGTCTAAAAGCCTGGATGATTCCAGGAATACAGCACATTAGGCTGCAGCAAGATCAATATTAGTTGAAATGTAGTTTTAAATCATTTTGATATAACTAATACCTGTGCCTTAAATATTTCACCTGGCAAAATATTCCAATGTTTTATCTAAGAACAATAGCATCAGGCTGAAACTCCAGCCTACTTGGAAAAACCTAATTCCCTTAGTCTGAAACAAAATGCCTTTCTGATTTCCATTGAAAATTGCTTCTTTACCACCTGACGTCCTCTGGGCTGCCCAGCGACTGTTCTGTTACAGAGCAGAAGCTGCAGCTCTGTGAGGGGAAATCGAATGATTGGCTGTAGAAATGAAACGACATGTGCCCAGACAGCCTGCAGTTACAAAGTTCTGTGTGAAGCCACATCTATTCTTAAAACTTTGTAGGGCTATAATATCCAAGTCATAGCCACAAGGTGATAATTCCCCCTCGCTGTTCTGTGACAGTTGTCATCCTCTAAATCTTGGCATGTGATTGGCTTTCAGCCTCAAGAAGCTGGCCCAGAGGAAACTACTTCAGTATCCACCTTGGTCAGCCTAGACATTTGCAATGGGTTATGTGCATCTATACACATGAATGTCCAAGTTAGGATCTGTTACCTTGTGCCATTAGCACTTGTGTCAAGGATATGAAGCTATACAATCTACATATACACATATGTTTTGTGAGAGGAAGTCTTGCTGTTTTTGCATAAGCTTGCCCTGCCTTATTGGTCCTTTTCTCACTACATCTTGAGTAACTGGAATTTCAGGGTATGTTGCTACTTCAGACATAGCTCATTGCAGTTTTACAAGCTAGGTGAATGTACACAGTTACTAGAGGCCCTGACTATGCTCTTCATCCTGAGTATGCTCTTAATGCCTGTCTGTGCTTTCCATCTCTGAACTTTGAATGCAGTCTGCTCATGGTATGGTCAGTTTAGTGAGACAAAATTGAATAGAACACAGCTCTACTGTAAATCACATCCCCACACACTAACAAACAAACAAAAAAATCTTCCTAGGGTGAGTTTTTGAAATTCCAGATATTAGCAAAACCCCTGACAAGTATGCTTGTTTCTTCAAGAGTAACATTTTACTTTCATAATAGCAATTTGGTTCATATCGTTTGAACTTTACAATTATAACCTTTTCCTTTATCCTCTCTCTCCTCAGCTTGCAGAATCCATGCACGCAGCAGCCTTCAAATGATAGTATCTGTGGAAACCAGAAGCTACACAAACACTGAAGGGCAAAGCAGATCCAGGTCTAGGAAAAGCCCTTCTGTAGAGCATGGGCACTATTGGCCTGTTAGCTCCTTGGAAAAGCCTTCGATCTGTCTGGGAACTCCCTCTGCAGGAAAAGACCTATCCCCAGAGTGTTTGTAGAAAACATTCAGCAAAAAGCCTTGAACATTACAGCTGCCTAAGGCTGCAATACCAGTTCAAGTAAACAGCAGCCTGGATAAAAAATTTAAAGGGAGATCTGGGGTATACAAGAAGACGGTAGGGCTTTGAAAAGTTCTGACAGTCCCAGGGTGGTATAACGATATGTACATAGGCACAGATGAACACATTCCCAGGTGAGGACAGACAGCCTCCTTCTCTAGCCATTGGCTGATGGAGACTTTTCCAGTGCACCTCGTGTAGGCAAACATGAGGTTATATCATCCCTCTGTGCTATCCGAGACCTCAGATAGATTCTTCAATCTAGAGTGAAAGGCAACTGGGGAAATATGACCAATAAACTCCCAGATCGTGACTATTACCACAGAGAGCCATGTTGGCTCAATGCTGCAGGGAACACAAACTTAATCCAAGAGAGTAACGTACATCAACCAGTGACCAAGCCAAAGCACAGGGGAGAGGGGAAGATGACGTCCATATCTATCATGTGATAGAGCTCATACAGGACACAGTCAGGCATCAAGACTGGGGATGCCTCTCAATTGTACAGAGCTTTCTTATCATGCCCTGGGTCTGATTCTCAGTCCCAGGGAAGGAAAATAAAATATTTAGCTTTCCACCAAAACCCTGAAAAGGACAAGTAAACAAGAAAATATAGTGCATTTACTAAAGGAAGTATATCCAAACTGCCCCGGGTTCCAGGTGCTGAACTTGTTAGGGTAGATGCATTAAATAAGAGCAAAGGGAAAATTGAATGTGAAAGAATTTTAATATCAGCCTTAAATAGCATAGCCATGAGTAAGCAAGGACCATGAAGGACCAAAAGGGATGCCAGAGGGAATGCACGATCTGTTAAGAAATTGCTATGCACTCGGCTTCACAGATCTGACTTTAAAATTTGGATTAAAATTACACCTTTCAAGCCTCAATCTATCTAGCATAATATAAATGTAAGGTGCTCTTATTTTGTCAGATCTTGGTGAAACTGCCGTTGTCAAAGCTGGGGAATCATAAAGGGAGAAAAGCAAGGAAAACGCTACTCACTAAGAGCAACAGTGTAGTTCTCACCAGAAGACAAATGAAAGAGGATGACACATTCACGATTGAGCAAATGAGGAAACGTCAGCCAGCAATTCTGTCCTTAGCAAAACTCTCTGGTATCAGAGATACAGGCTCATAACTAGCAGACCCACATAATGAGAAATACCAGAGGAGTCCTGTAAACTGAATAGAAAAATCACCAGATTGCAAATTTTCACACACACACACACACACACACACACACACACACACACACACACACACACACAAATACAGGACCTAGTAAACTTAACTGCACTGGAAGATACTGAGTAGCAGTACAAATCCATTTGATTTGTTTGTAGTTCTCTTATGTTCCAAAATCAATTTCAGCAAGGAAACAATTGTAAATATATGTTGGCAGGATTATAATATATATATATTTGCAATTTATCACAAACGTGTAAACAGTGCTTCCGTGTGCTACCACCAGTTAGTACTAATTTAAAGTAGATTGTCCTAAATTTAAGACACCCCAATGTAGTCCTTAGTCAACCATTGACAAAATTAATAGAGTCTAAAGATATTAAAGTATTGCTAAAATAACACACTGGACAATGTTTAGTTAACACAAATAAGGAACAGAGAGGAGAGATGTTAAATATGGAAAGCAAAAGGAAAACTGCAGGTGTAAAGCCCAGCATGAGAAGTTATATTAAGTATAAATATATTAAATATACCATTAAAACAGATTTAAAAAATAAGCAAAACACATATATATTACTTTTCACATTAAGGAAAGGAGAGGATTAAAAACAAAGATTAGAAAAAGGCATACCACTCAGATATTAACCACTGAGTAGAACACTGAAACTAGTAACTAAAGAGGCAAGGTATCTACTAACTTTAGACTGGAGCCTAGCATAGTCATCCTCATAGAGGCTTCATCCTGCAACAGATGGGAGCCCCTCCAGAGACCAAGAAACAAACATTAGGTTCAGCTTGGGGAATCCTGCAGAGGCAGGGGATTATAGGAGCAACAGGGTCCAAGGAGATCACAAGAAAACCCACAGAATCAACTAATCTGGGTTCAGAGAGGCTCATAAAAACTGACTCTACAATTGCAGATCCTCTGCATATATGTTATGGTTAAGTAGGTTGGTTTTTTTTTTTTTTTTTTTGAGACTCCTAGCAGTTAGAGTGGTGGATGTCTCTATTTTGCCTGCTTTTGGGAACTGTTTCCTCCTCTGGATTGCCTTGTCCAGCCTTAATATGAGGAGATGTGCAGGTCTTATGCATTTTGATTTAGCGTATTTGGTTGATATCCCTGTGTGGCCTGCTCTTTTGTGGAGGAGGAGAGGATCTATGAGTGAGAGGAGGTGGATGGGAGGGGCTGGGAGGGGAAGAGAGAGGGGAAACTCAGGTCAAGATGTAATATATGAGAGAAGAATAAATTACAAATATTAACATGAGAATTTTTCAAAATGAACAAATAAAGAAAGGTCAAGGTTTATGGTTTAGTAAGAGTTATGTGTCAAATTGAAAAAAAGAAAGGGATAGATACTGTCTTACACACACATATATATTTCACAAGATCTCATAATCCACATATATGATTAAATGCTAAAATATACATATATTAATCAATATTTAAGTCATGAAAAATATAGTATAAAATCAGACCCAATATTGCTGCAAGAAAGAAATGACTACACAGGGAAGAGGGACAGATAAATTAATGACAATTACTAAAGGCCTAGACATTCCAATTTCAAACATCTTTATAATTAGGCACAAGTTCAGCAGATATACAGGTATCTACGGACTCTGAACAAAAGGAGACATTCCATCATAAGTGCATGTGGGAAAGTGTTTTAGCACAATATGTGGTCTTCCTTAAAAGTCCGTTTTATAAACCAAAACCAGTTGAGGTCATTCAGGGTGCCTTTTTCTAAAAAAAAAAAAAAAAAAAAAAAACAACAGTGAAATTAAATAAGAAATCACTAGTAGGACAGCATAGGAAACTGCAGTGCGACAGCCTCCTAAATAATCAGCAAGTCACAGAACAAATCACTAAAGTTTCAGAATATATTGACATAAAAATTGACCAAAATAAGTAAACATAAAACTGGTGAAGTGTATGGGATTATTAGTAAGAGTTTATGGATGAAAGCAGAGCTCTGAAACTAAAACAGATGTATCTTACGATTAGGTAAACATCCACCTTAAAATCTGTCTAATAAAGACAGCTCAGGATGAAGAAAATAGCTAATATTAAGCAAGAGTTAACCTAGATGAGATAAAAACAAATGAACACGGAAAGTGTCTTTGCCGAGACATAGAAACCAAGTAAAAGGAAAGAGGCTCACATGACAAATCAGGTGGGCTGGGAGCTCTAGCTGAGAGTAGATCGCTTGCATAACATGCACTTAATTTCAACACCAGCCCACATAAATAGGCCAACGAACACAATAATCTAAGGCCAAAAGTCCTTGATTGAAGGATTCTATCAAACAATAAAACAGAATACAGTTAAAATGTATTCCCAATTGTGTCAGTATTTTATATGCAGACAACACAAATGTATCACAATAAAATCTTGACTATTCACAAATCATGTTTTTCATGAAAAAGTGCACAAAATTTCTCAACAAATTATATAATAAATATGAATACTATCTACCAAATCCAGAGATTCATCTCAGGATTTCAGTTCTGAAAGTTACTTTGACATTCAAATATGAATCAGCATATTATTCCACATGTAATGGGATCAATATTTTCCCTCCAATACTTTGTCCATCTAGAGCCTGTGAACATGACCTTATTTGGAAAACTTTCTGTGCAGTAAATAAGGGATAGCGAGTTAAGGCCTTAGTGGAATAGCTAGGTAGGCTCTAAATATAGGCATAGAACAGAGGAGGAAAATGGGAAATCTGAATATAAACCAAGTCCACGGAGTCAGGTACTGAAATTATGTACCACAAGGCATAGCTCCTGCTAGAACACCACCACCAAGGAAGCCTTCCTCCTTAGCACATTTGGATGATGGGTAGTTCCCTGGCATATTGTTTTTTAACTTTGGCCTTGAAAACCTGAAAATTTTTCTATTGTCTCAACCCAAAAGTTGGGTTTATAGGAACTTGCTAGAGCTACAGCAATGCTAAGGAAATAATAACCAAATCTACATTTGATCATCTCAATAAACACTGAAAAAGGATTTGAATTAGACAGATATTGTAAAAAGCAGTCATTCATCGATGAAGAGAAGACAAATTCTCCAACTAATAAAAAAGTTGTGAAGCATGCAGGTGGTGACATGCTCTGGTGTAATGACTAGGTGCTTTGCCTTAAGCTCTGGGGACTACATGGGACATCTGATTCTGTTACTTCAATTTAACATCAGAAAGCAATTACAAGCAATACCACCTTGCTTTTCAAAAGATGTATTCTGTAGAGAAAGTCAAAGGTAACCAACCGAAGACCTTTAGAACTAAAAACAAGTTCAGCACGGGCAAGACATGATATCATTACATGCGATCGATAGTATATGCCTCCGCTGAACAATTTCAATAAAAAAAATTTTAAAACTACCATTTACAGTGGCATTTATAATGAGTTCAGTAAAAAGTAAAAACCATTGATGAAAAAAAAAAACTGAGAAGTCTACCCAGAAAACTCATTCCATTTTCCTGGATCTAAGAACTTAGTATTGCCAAGATGCCAATATTCTCTAAATTGAATTATGGGGGTAATCAACCATTTTATAATTGGATTCAAGGACTGCTCCACAAGAGGAATTTCATGTTTGGTACCATAAACATGGTTAAGGACCCATGACTGGAGAGCTCATAGGCCCTCGGAAGAGAATACATTGGTGATATTTGGCCCTCCAAATATTTATATTGTTTTTTCTTTTTAATACTTTTTATTAGGTATTTTCCTCATTTGCCTTTCCAATGCTATCCCAAAAGTCCCCCATACCCTCCCCCCGACTCCCCTACCCACCCACTCCCACTTTTTGGCCCTGGCGTTCCCCTGTACTGGGACATCAAATATTTATATTGTTTTCCATTTGTTTGTCAAGGAAGCTTCTTGCGGTGAATAATAGCTAAGACAGAAGCCCATAACTGGTCAAATTGCTGAGAGACTAGATATTGTTGAGTGCTCACTGAAAGGTGGGTCATTGGCAACTGTCTCCCTTCAGCCAAGGTTTAAAGCACACAAAGGAGAGAGTCTTAGAATAAGTGAGGGACTGTGAAATGCTGTCTTTTGGACTTGACATGGATGATGCTCATGTCAACTCATAGGGTCTGTGCTTGCCTTCCCAGAGGTGGGAAGGGGCTCTAGAGGCCCCATAGTCTAACTAGTGAGATATTGCCATTGTTAAGAGAGATAAGTTCCTTTCCTTTGGCGGTATGTTTGCTGGTAGTTTCTTCTTATTACAATTGATGTAGGCAACATCAACTGGACTCGTGGCATTGATAAAATAATCTGTGATGGAGAAATAGTTCAGCAGTTATGAGCACTCACTGCTTTTTGGAGGACCAAACTTTCTCACGGCACAAACATCTAGCAGCTAATATTTATCTACAACTTCATCCCCAGGGGTTTTGATGCATTCTTCTGGATTCTGTGGGCATGGGCATTCATTCACACCTACTCCTATCCCAACAGACACATACACACAATTAAAAATAGAATAAACCTTTATAGAATAAAAGGAGATAAGGCCAACAGTTTTCAGGATCTGAAAGGTAGTTGAAGGGAAGTGAGGAGGAGGTGGTTATAATCAAAATATACTGCCTTCATGTATGACAGTTTCAATATTAAATATTTTAAAGGTTTCTATAAAGAGAATAGAAATAAAGTGAATTTAGAGAAATTGGAGAAAAATCAGGAACAGGGATGTATAAAAATATTGATATAGCAGGAAAAGAAGTTACAATGTTTAAAACTAAATACCCACTCCAAAAATATCTTAAAGGGTTATACACTTAGAAATCTTTAACTCTTCTGTTTTGACCTAGTCCTAAGCTAATGTAGAGTTAGTTTGCACTTTCAAAGCATGGCATCACATCTAGTACTTTTATTGGTCCCTGACCTTCCACTTTTTAGAATGTTTTTGTTTTACAAACATCAAATACATCATGGAGGAAATGCCTCAGCTCTGATGATAGGCATTTGTTTGTGGATTCCAAAATACCTTGATGTTTTAATTTTAAAACATTTTTAAAAGATGTATGCATTATTTTATGTGTATGTCTGTGTGTCTGAGCATATTTATGTTTACTGTGTGCCCACAGAGGATGGAAGGTGTCCAGGTTTCTGGAAGTGAAGTTATAGGAGTTTGTGAGCTGTCATATGGGTTCTGGAAACCGAACTCTTATCTTCTCTGAGGTTATTAACTGCTCTTAAACCCCAAACTATGTTTCTAGTCCTTTAAATAATTACATATATATGTAATATGTAATAATTTCATGTGGGTAAATAATAACATGGGCTCTTGGACAACATTAAACCAGGCAATTGAGAGGGAAATTTCAGTCCTTTGCTGAATGAAGATATACCCAACAAACTGGGGATGGAAAAAGGAGCCTCAGCACAATGAACGGAATGGGGAAAGTGCGTATTTATGCACCCGTCATGAGTCATTTGTGTGAAATTGCTCTGTGAATGCCTTTGGAACCAGCTTTAACTCCAAGTTTTCAAAATTTAAAAAAAAAAAAGCTGAAACTGTCTATGACTTACAAGAGGGAAACTATCAGCTTTGATTACCTAAATGTAGTGAATATGATTTGGCTTAAAAATGACTTATTACATGTAGAGTCAATGAATGGAGTGAATGAGGCAGAAGCCAAATTTAATAAGGAGGAAATTAAGTTCAAGGAATTTGATAAGTACTAGGAAATAGTTGTGCTGTATTGTCTCCACAGATGGATTAAATTTAAGAGAAAAAAGACAACCACAATGATGCCCAAACCAGGAAGCTAACAAGACAAGCAGCTTGTGCCATGTGCAATTAGTGGCCTGTCAGATTTCATACAAGGCATGCCTTTAATCCCAAAGCCTTTCCAAGCCTCTAGTCCAAAAGGACTTTGGGTGAATAGAGATTCATGGGCTACAATAACTCTGAAATACAGAAAGGCAGACGAATCACACTTAACTCTGTGTTCTGATGTAAAAGGCTGGATACAACCGTCAGGCAAAGATGATTCACCATGTCTTGAGGAAATAGCTCATTAATTGTGCAACAGGATTGTTGTAGTGAGAAAGGGATGCTAAGCAAGCCAGTTTCAGTCATCTCATAGAATTATGTTTTATCACTTACTGTGCTAATGCAAGGCCATGTAATAACTCTGTGGTGGTACTATGAAGCTTAGTTTATAAGTACATAGAAGAGTTTTTTAATAAATTCCCAATCCAAATGTGATGTTATTTACCCAGTTAGCAAACACTGTCACAACACAGTTTGTCAGGTTCAGGTGTGAATGCTTTAAAAGCATTCGTTTGCTTATTTCTTAACAAAAGTTGGTTAGACGAGTACTGTAACATTGCATTTGAAGGAGATACTGTGCAAAAGTTTCAATAACTTGCTAACATAGCAGTCTGAGCTGAATTTGTGACTTAACTGCTAAAAGACTGCATATATCAAGTATAAACAGCAAGCCTTGCTAGGTATTGAATATTGGGTAGCAAGCATAAGGAAGGATTTGGGGGAAAATGAAATGAGATGTTAGAGAAAGAGAGCAAAAAAGAAGACAGGCATGCTGGAGGAAGGCATGATCCTGTTTACTTTTGGCGTGTTTGCAAGAGATTTAAATCAAGCCAGGAAACACACATTCAACTGTGGACCCTATAATGTTTGAATATGAAACTTAAAATGTTTGCAGTAACTTCAAAAGCAAAAAAGGCTGATCTCAACTTGAGTCATGGAAAATCATATCACCCACTCATTGAAATTTAGCAATGTCGAAGTCCACGACAACAAGTTCTTTCCCTGTCCCTAAATTAATGTTAGCTACAGCTTTTAATTAACTCACTAGTACTACTCTGATACAGACAGACTTGAAAAGTCTAATACGTGAGGGAGGCACTACATGTTTCAGAAACCACACAGCCAAACAAACGTATTCATTATATCCAAAAACTACAAAAAGTCACATCAATGCTCATCGAAAACTAATGAGCAATTCTGGGACACTGCCATGTTCCTGAGGGTACGAAGCTCCTACTTCCACAAAACTTCCAGGAAGATAAGCTGGAAATCACACGTGCATAAACTAAGGCTCTCCTCAAAAGCAAACAGGATGTAGCTGGACGCATGTCATACAAAAGAAGGCTGAGAGAAATGCTTAAGCCTAGAAATGGAAGCACCTTCTAGTCAATGAGCTGATCTGAGCATTGGAGGAAGCACTGTGTTGGGATAGCAAAGATGGAAGAGAAGACATTTCTAGAGAGATAGAAAAGGTATATACAGCCATTAACAACGGAGACTCTAAAACCTGACGTCCAGATTCTGGCACTATGCAAACGAGCTTGAGCAAGGTTTTCACCATCTATGACTCATCTTGCAAAGCATAATAAGTACAAAGATTTGAAAAATATATAGACAAGGTTAAACAGGATTGTTTTTAAACACTACTCACTTATTGCTAACTTACAGAGAATTAGGTTTCAAAAAGGTATATTTCAAATCAAATTAGTAAATGTGCTTACCCCCTGCCAGTTCATTCTCATTCCCTCTTCTTCTCTTGGACTCTACCAAGCCATTGCCTGATTCACACTTTAGTGTAACCTTTGATCTCTCCTTTCTCTCAACATCTTTCACTCCACTCTTGTGGTCTTTTGTCTAGTATCCCAGTCTGTATTTCTGCATCACAACTGCTTCTTTACACACAGGAAAACAGTACAAGTTAGTATCTATGTAGCAGTTTATTTTTATCATTTTGTGATGTCAGAGTTCATACCAAAGGCCTTGAGAAAGCTCAATAACTGGTCTCTATCCAGTAAACTTAAGATTGAAAATAAACTGTAGTGACTTGAAAGAAGGGTAAGAAATTAACATAAAGAAAAAATTAGAATAAATTGTTGCCTTTGATATATATCAATAATTTCAGATGTAAGTGGAGACTCTATGTAGTTAAAAAGAATATAATAATTACAATAAATACCTAATATAAGGGAAAATTAAATAACCAGTTGACAACCATTTATGAGTATTCATTCTTCAACTCCAATATCTTCTTTATGTGAGCTGAAAATTTCTGTTCTAAGGTTTGAGACAGGAAGAAGGGCGTGTGGAGAAGAGAAGAGGGATAATAAGTCTAAACAGCTAGTAAATATTGTGCAATGCCAAGTGGACTATCCAAACAACTGTCAAAAACACAGGAAGCTTTTTTATTAACCAGATGCTACCAGGTCCCAAACAAACACAGAGAAGAACCCCCACTCAGGGCACTGTGTGGTTTTGACAGGTCTGATTTATGAAACAGCTGATTTGTTATTTATTGATCAGAGACCTATTCTCCTCATCCAGTTTAGACACAGCTCGATAGAAAGCAAGCATGGCTCTCGTTTGGTTACAAGCAGAAAGTGACTATTGACTTACTCTGTCGACTGGCTTTGATACTATGGCATCCAGATGTTCAACATGAACACACTTCAGAAACACAACAGACTGAAACAATAAAAAATTTTAAAACAGAGCAAAGCATTCAAACCATTTCCATGAAGAAAAGAACTCCTCAGTACCACACAATAGAGTCTGAAACAATCTTAGTAAAACATAAGAGACATTCATTGAATTGTTTTTTATTCATTCATTTATTGAATATGCCTTCTTCAGAGTCATGTTAAATGCATTTGGGACTGCATACCACTGACAGTTTAGAATGCTTCAAGTGTGTGTCACCTGCATTAACAGAGCTATACGAACACATCAATTCAGTAAAATCTACCAACATCTTGAAGAATCTCTAGTATGTTTCCATCTGCCTCAATGTCAAAGTTGCAATTACTCCCCAAGCTTAGTATCATAACACAATTGTCATTTGTCCTTAGTCAGGAAGTCCCTTTACTTTGTTTTCTTCCCTAGTCAGTCCTGAGGAAATAGAAACATGTTTTCAGATAACACAAGGGACCTACATTCTAGTAGCATAGATGTGCTTTGGCACTTCTGTAACAAACTGTGCCATGTGATGATTTTATGTCTTTTCCTTTAGCTCTTCAGTTACTGAAAACATCAAATCCTACACTGCCATTTGGGCAATTTATGAATTTTCCTCTTTTCTTTAGTATTTTCAAAACCAGAAAAATAATGACCATCTCCTCTGAAGTCAGGAGGAAATTGTTTCCTTTCAACAAAATTTCTGGAAATGACTTTGTCCAATGTGGAATAATAAATGTATTTACTGGTAACTTAACCTGTCCTCCATTGGGATTTGAAGCAGATTTTCTTTTTCAACTTACTGTTGTCTGAGAAATGGATGGCTTTATCACCCTTGGCATTTAGTGTAACAAAACACATCATGGATTCTGCAGTCATTATTCTGGGAACACTGAGGGTGTAAATTTGATCATAACACTTGCTCGGTGAAGCTCCTAATGAGCTGCCTGCCATTATCTATAGTTGTATCCCAGAGGGGTATCTTCTGAACCAAACTCCCTAGAAACAAGAATCCCTCATCTTGCTCCCCTGGGTTATAAACTACAATGGAGTTAGTATATGAGTTGTGGGACTAAACATTTAGAGTGATTTTCAGAACCTCCTCTAATAGAAAAGATTGACCTTTCTGAGGCTTTTCCATGTCAATCTGGGACTGTGGCTCCTATCCCTAAGTCTCATTGAATTGATATTGGCTTTAGAACAGGCTGTCTGCTATAGTTACTTTTAAGAAATGGCTGGTCCATGCTTGCTAACTACCAAAAGAAAAACAATTTCAGTTACTTTTTTTTTTCTGGCTGGCCATTTAAAGGATGATAAAGGAAAAAAGGAAGGAAGGATTTTAAAGAAAATTCAAAGTAGTGGGAATGGTTTTCATTCTTGTTACAGAGCAGCATCTAGAGAAGGGGCTCTCATTTGACTAACTAAAAATATTAGCCCATTTTCATAATGCCATCCTTGCAAGTCAAATAGAAAGTTTTGGTTTCTTTGGAGACTCGTTTGTGTCATGAGATGCTTTTCTGGAAACTGTCATATGAGAGGATGTTTTTTTCTGAAGCAGATACATGACAGGATGTTTTGTTGAAATCAGACAGTTGATGATGTTTTTCTGGAAGCTTCCTGGAAGAAGGGCACGTGATGCTTTGCCAGAGCAGATATGTGAGAGAACATGTGACGTTAGGGAAGGGTATAAATATAACCCAATGCTGTGTGGTATTGGTTTGCCTTGCCACATTTTGCTGGTCATCATTTGTTAGGACTTCATAGAGAGACACACCAAAGATCTTCTAGTAGTTTGCCTGCAACTCTTGCCACTTCCAATTTCTCCTGCATGAGCTGCCATTGCTGATCATGAATGGTGTTTGCCACAGGGTGTAGCTATTGCTGCTGCTTTGTGTGAAGCAAAATACCGATATCGTGACAATGCAGATTTGATTTGTCCCAAAGAACTATATCTAAACAGGTCCACCTTCTCTTTTCCTATTTATTATCTTTTCTCCCCTAACTTTGGATAGAAGGGAGGTCAAAGCATTTGAGAACCCTTATTAAAAGTACAATTTTTTTTTTAAAAAAAATCTAACCCTACATTGCCTCTATGGATAATAAAACAACACATATTCATTTGTCTTTCAAAGTGTAAATTCTACACAATATTATTTGTTCCTTTTGTAGCTTAAGTGAATTAAATTTGGTGGTCAATCTAGAACAACATAGCTTTGCTGATCATCACAGCTGACCACACCCACTTATTCATTTATTTACGTAGAAAAATCACAGTACCTACTTTGCACCAAAGAAAATAACAGCATTACCACCCCCAAAACATTGCAATAGTCCTTAAGTGATGGGACTCTCAACCCATTGTGAGCAAATTCATTTTACAACACTGTAGACTGAACAGCAGCAAGAAGGCCTTGCCCATGATCGAAGGTCTCACAATACTTGCTGATCACACACTCTCTCCTTGTGCTATTTTGACATCATTCCTACAACCACAATACCACATCCTCATTTTGGAGTTAAAGGGGTGAAGTCTAGCCTTGTTAAGTTTTACATGTCTGAATTCAGAGTTAATGAAGCTAGGCTTGATTCTGCTGAAGGCACAAAATCCATATTGTTTTCTTTTGTTTTCTCACCATGTGTGAAAAGTAGAGACTCTTGGGTACAGTGATCTGGAAGGAAAAGTCTATGGAAGATTTTAGTATCTTCAGACATAAACAGTTAGACTTTCAGAAAGGTTAAAAATGAAAGGAATTGGAAAAAATCTAAAAAATGAAATAAAGTCTCTAAAATGCTAATGTAATGAGATCATTTAATACTTCTTTGAACTACATTTTCCCTCATAATTTATCATATAAATACCCTCTAATACACAGAGTTTGGTATAGAGCCTTACAACTAAGCCTTAGTAAGTGTCCATTGACTATTATGGGATATTCCATCTTTCAATATTCTAAATATTTACTATCTGGAAAAACAAAATTTTTTTCTTGTCTGAACTGAGAATATTTTCCGTGAGTTCAAGGTTTATTTATTCATTAATTTACTTAGAGTTTTACGTGGAGGTGCAGGACACAGAGTAAACCACTGGCTAAAGAAAAGGTGGAATGACTGCCCCCTACTCTTAGTGTCAAGTTTATGTTTTACAGAAAAATTCCAAATTTGGAGTTAGAGTGACTCAGGATTATCATCATGACTTTCAAGGGTAGCCAAAGTTACAATGAACTCGTGCTGGGCCACGAGATGATGTAAAACAGTATAAGGGTAGGCTGTACCACCAGGAAGTTAGTCATTAGATAAAATAGAACTTTAAGTTTAAAACACAAAATGCCAATTTCAAGGATGGAGACTTTAGTTTTCATCTTTTTTTTTCAAATTGCCTTTATCATGCTCCCTGTTTCTTCTGTTGTGCTTGTTTGTTACATGGTGGTTTCTTTGACAGACATGAATCTGTGAGCACAGAAGCCATGTTCTCTGTCACCCGTTTCCACCCTCAACCTCTACTACACGGTCTAGAATCCACTGAAAGTTTAGCTTGTGCTTCGTAAATGTAGAATCATGTCAGTGCAGTTGCCCTCACTCACTGGCTTGACATTTAGTGAAACTAGAGAGCATGCTTGAAGTCTCTTGTGTTTCACTCCAAATTCCAAGTTCTGGGACAATTTCTGGAGGTATGATTGACTCTGTGTAATGAATCCATCATAGCCAGTGAGATGGCTCATTAAGATTAGTAAGCTATTAGGAACGAATGATACCCGTTTTGCAACCCTGTGTGACCTTGTATTAATCACATAACAGGAGTCTCAGCACCCCAGCCTACTTTCTCCTCAAAAATTATAAATGGTAAAATAATCATTTAAGCTATTATTAATTTTAAACATGCTAACAACTAAACATTCTGGTAGTCATAACTAATGAGCTTCTAGATTCTAAAAGGGCAGAATGTGTGCATAGAAAAACTATGCCCTGAAGAGGCAAGTTTAATTCTGATTCAAATCTTGAACAATAGAAAACAAATGAGTTTAAAGGAGTCAAAACGCCCAGAAAGCCCCATTTGTCGTGTCATAATGTTCTCCTCCCGAAGAAAATGTCACGAAATGAAGCGTCACATTTACATTCCTGAGAATAGCATTACCATATAAAATTTGATCCATTTTTAAAGTATTTGTGAATTTGATCAAAGGTAAAAATTTAAAATAGCTTTTTGCTAAGGAAAAGGACGGATTCTGCCTCCAGTCAAAACATTCACTTTTTAAAGAACAAATTAGCAGAAACTGAAGGCATAATAGCATTTTCTGTGGCACAAATTGGCATCCCTAGTAAATATTCTTCATATGAGTGGTGGAAAAACTTTCACAGTCTCAGGCTATTATTAAATATTACCTTAAATGAGAATCAAACTAATATAAAACATACATTGGATGTCAAGTTTAACCAAAACAATGTCATCAGTGATTCAAAACATGGCCAGAAAAACGTATGCCTTGGAAACTAGAATAAAGCGTCATGGGGGAAGTTCTGTACATAGAGCAGATCACCAACTCTAAGAGAATAAAGCAAACAAGGCAGGCGGCTCTGACAGGTTTCTTCCACTTTAATGAAACAAGTTTCAGTAGAAAACTTAAAAGATTAAAAACTCACAACAAAATAACTCCCATACATTTTTCTTAGGGCTGTCTTCAGAGCCCAGATGAAGCACAGACTTGGCAGGTCTCCTATAATGGGATCAGAGCAGACAGTCAAGCTAAATGAGACGCTAAAGAAACTGCATTTTCTAGATTAGTTGTCTAGCCTGATCAAATAAACTATAGATTGGCTAAATTTCCAGTTCATGATATGCTGGGTACACACACAAATCCCAGCTCTGTTTGGCTCCAGAGTAGTAATCAATTTCCAGAAATAACACGTCCACCTTCAGCATGTCTTTGGCAATGCTTCCGTCTTATTATCTTGGAATTACGCTATTTTTCATGGCTTATGAAAATCTATGAAGGATATCCAAACAGTTCTTTTATATTGGCGATTTGTACTGAAATGTATATTGAAATTTATACTCCTTATTATGTTCAACTTATTGACTAGTTCATTATCGGGCAGTACACTAAGACAGCACCAATTAAATGCACTGACATTGTTATGGGAATCTGTAGTGGTTTTAAAGAACGTTATTATCACCGATCACTCACACGATAAGATCGTTTCTTCTCTAATTTGATGACATCACAAACCACTTAGTTTTCATAACAAAGCATATTTTGGCTTTTACTATGAAAACGATTTTTGTTGTTAATCTTGTGTGTGAATGATGGTAAACACTCCACCTTTAAAAGCACAACTGACACTGAATGATGCTACACTCATTATCAGGATCACACGAAACTGTTTTCTAAAAAACAATTTAAGGATTGCAATCTCATGTTTCCATTAGTAAATATAAACTGTCAGTGCCTACAAGAGGTGCTGTGTTGCCTATAAGCAGATAGGCAGAGGAACACAACGATCATTTACTAACATTTAATCTCCAGAATTTGTCAAGCTGGTGTGACTAGAAAAAGTAAACTGTTCTTGGTCAGCCGTGGATATCAGAAAGCATATTTTTGAATCTTTCTAGCAATGAACTTAATCTTATAAAATTCTACCATAAAATTATACTCTTTTTCAGATTGTTTATTTTTTGCTCATTTGCTTTTAATGAAAAGAACCTGCATACTCTATCCCTATTAATTATCGGGTAGAGGTAAGCCCTATTAATGAGCAAAGGACCTCAAACAGACGGTTCATACTATTTGACTCTGTCTGATTAATTGAGTGGAAGGCAATTCATTTAATTGAATTTGGAAAACGCATTTGGTAAAATTCAAAGCCAAAAAAGAATAAATGGATAAATAAAAAGCACTGTGCTTCAGCTATGTCATAGCCTCATCTGTTCTGCCCAAATACAATTAACATAATCTTAAATCATTTATTGCAACCTCATTGGGTATGATTGACTAAGACTGTTATGAGCAAGCCCTAGAAAACATTGGAAGCTCCAACTTTGAGCCATTTTGGGTAAATATTGATAGTGTCATGCTGTGTGCATATTAAAAATACCAAACACATGGGCACAACATTCCCAAGGGCAAAGATGTATGCCCAAAATACGAAAGACAATAAAACAAGTTGTACAGTAGGAGATAAACCAGATTTCTGTTCTTACTTCATAGTTCCACTCAGTGATGCCTGGATGAGTCTAAATCAGTGAAGGGACTGTATACAGCAACATGTGTTTTGGTTCTGGCTTGTTAGCAGACCAGCACATTTAGGGACATTGGCATTTAAAACCCATTAGTAACACAGTATTTGTTGGACAGGTAAGTTATTTGATCTAATTTGTATGTAGAAAAGTCTTAACCATGCAGGGGGAAACAAGTTACTATAAGGGGCAAAAAGACAAATCACGGTGCAATTATTGTTAAAATTCTGTAGAGACCCACATGAAGACCAAGCTGCACACATTTGCTACCTATGTGCAGGGAGGCCTAGCACCAGTCTGTTTGTCATTTTTGGTTGGAGGTTAAGACTCTGAGAGCTCCAAGGATGGTCGCACACAAAATAAAAAGGAAGGAGATGGAGTTATGATATGGAAGGTGAAATAGAAGAAATATTTCAAAGAAACAACAAGAAGAAATGGGCTGGGGATCTATCTGAGGTTATAGAGTGTCTGCCTTCACCCAAATCCCTTGGGATTCAATCCCAACCCTGTATAAAACTGGAGGTCAGTGTCTGACACATGGCAAGGCCACAGGTTATCATCTGGATTCACTTCACTTGCTTTATGAGAGGTGGGTTCCCCATTAGTTTTCAACAGGAAAATGATGAACCTTTTGTCAAAACCGTGGTAGAGATAGCGGTTATTGAGATCTAAGTATTCTGTATGATAATTTTTCACAATAAGATGTTATTAAGATATACAATTTAAAAGTTAGACATATTATTTTTATTTAGAGAATTCCAGAGGAAAAAATGAAAAGCAAGTTCAGTTATTGAGGAAATGTCTTATTTGTTCTTTACTTTTTATTCACTTAATGTACAGCAATTCTGTGAAAGGTATTATTTCATATGAATCATAGATCAACTAGGCAAAGGGTATCCAAGGAGCTCACACTTGAGATAAACATACTTCTACTGACATATCAGTGTGCACAAATACTTACTGATATTATTATTAAGAACTTTAAGGCTTTGAGTATATTCTTGTACTTTGTCCCACACAAATACAAATCCTGCCACTATTTACTGGCTAATTGGAAAGCAAAATGGAAACATATAAAGAGAAAAACTTAGATAATATCCTCTATAAATACATATAATAACTATTGCTGCATTTTAGGAGTGTGCAGTGGCTTGAAGGAGAATGGACCCCAGAGGCTCTTACACTTGAGTGCTGTTTTTTCACTTGGTGGACTCAGTTGGAAGAATTAGGAGGTGTGTCTCTGACAGTTGGCTTTGAACGTGTCAAAAGCCCACAACAGGCCAAGTCTCACTGGTTCCCTGCCTTGGGTTTGTGGATCAGATATGAGCTCTCAGCTGCTACTCCAACACCATGCCTCCCTGATTACTGCCATGCTTCCTACTACCATGATCACAGACTAACCCTATGAAATATGTAAGCAACACTCGAATTACATGCTTTCTCTTATATGTTGCCTTGGCCAAGATGTCTCTTCACAGTAATAGTAAAGGAACTAAGAAAGACTGAACTACATAATTGATAAATCTATTCCTCATTGCTGGTTTTTTTCCTTTTTTTTATTGGATATTTTCTTTATTCACATTTCAAATCTTATTCCCTTTCCTGGTTTCCCCTCTGAACCCCCCCTATCCCATCCCCTCTCAGTTAGTTGATACTGTTGTTCTTCCTATGGGTTGCAATCCCCTTTAGCCCCTTTGGTCCTTCTCCTATAGAACCATATCACTGGTTCCTTGTGAGTCAATTCCCATGTTCTTGGGGACAAATTACTAAAAGGGATTTGGAAAGTGAAAAGTGGAAAATATAGACATTGAGTAGAGAGGGTGGGGCAGGCCCTAGCATTGGCCTCGGGTTTTTTGACCTATGTTTTTGGTGAAGCTGAAGGGCTCACCTCTGTTTTAACTCCTTTTGAAACAACTCTTTCTTTGCCAGCATTTTTTATCCTCATGTCCATCAATGAAGCACTCCATGCTGCCCTTTAGACACTCTTTAGTTACAGAATTTGGGATTTCCTTGTTGATGGAAATATAACTATATTTGGTTGCTGGCACATCCTGGAGCTTGATTCTGTTTTCTTGTTTCTTTTTAAATTCAAGCTGCATTCATTCATTCACTCTGGACCAGAGACTGAAGACAAAAAGATAACCTTTGGAGAGAAAGCTTGTTTGACTTCTCACCTGTCTACCTGTGGGGATTTGTGATGCTGGCAATGATCCTTTGGTGCTTTTGGAAAGAATCCTATGATATAAAGATGTTTTAAAGGCTTTGTAAGTGATAAGCTCTCAATAAATGTTCATTTCTTTCATTCTACTGTAGGAGGAAATGTGGAATGTCGGCTAGAGTTTTCCTTGCTTATGCATAAGACCCAGAAAAAAATCGACTTGCTAAAAGCATCAATAGTGCCACCTGGTATTCAGAATTATTAATGGAGAAAGTGATATAAGCATGAGGTGATTTGTTTTGGTAGAGAGGCAGAATAGAAATAAAGAAAGTGGGGTAGGCATGATAGCTCAATGAGTAAGCCTGAAGACCTGAGTTCAATCCCAGGGAAACCCATATTCTGAAATGAGAAAACCAGCTCTTTCAAGTTGTCCTCTGACCTCAACACTGTAGTAAGCACAGGTTCACCTACATTCACACACACACACACACACACACACACATATATACATATATGTATATATAAATTTAATACAAAACTAAAAATTAATGAAACAGCAGGGGGTATTTAAACCCTTCTATGCTCTTGACATCTCTGGACATAGAATATATACCTCTGGAGATTGATGTGTGTACACACTAAGAACATTTCCCTTTGTATATAAAGATTCTGTGAGTTATCATAATATTTATTAATAATTAGGTTTTTGTCACTGTACATCATCTCAGTCTATTTTTAAAATAGCTATAATGTAAGAGAAACATCCTCTTTGACATGACAAAACAATCCTTCTCAAAAGTTGAAACACAGGATAAGTGCATATACTGTACAAAAAGAAAGAAAACAGAGTTTGGGACTCTGACCTCTGTCTTTCAGATGTGCCTAGTTTTCATTTGAGAGCAGAAGGTATATGAAGACATCGTTAATGGAAAGGGCATTCACAGACTCTGAGAGCCTGAGTGTTTCACAATGCTCTGGGTCTTTTGTAACAATGAGAGCAATGTTCTGGGTCTTTTGTATCCATGAGAGCAATGCTGTGGGTGTAATTACAATACCTGTATTTGAAGACATGGAAACCAAGTTCGGAGAGGTGAATTCACACATTCGTGATATACCTACAAATCAATGGGCTGAAATATGACTGACGTCTTCAGCAGCTCAGGGGCCTCTTGCTAGTTGAGCATCCCAGATATGGGGAGCTCTGTAATGTCTCACTGCGTTGTTAGGACTGGGGGATCCTTGGATCCCAGAACCCAGATGAATTTGTCATTGCAGAAAAATTATGTAAATGCTATCTTCATGTTTGGGTTATGTAGTTCAAATCATATGCAATAACACATCCATATTTAAAAACAACACACAGGTACATTGCCAAATAAACTACACAAAAGGGGATACCCAGAAATGGTACAGCAACCTTTGAAATGAACTGGTTTCCTCCTCCTTCTGTTTTTCTGCATTCACTTTTTCTTTTGATGTTGAATCTATTTTTTTCTTCTTTTCCTAAATTAATTTGATTTCAACGTGATTATCACAGGTCCAGTTTTAAGTCTTTGTAAGGTTGTGAGTTGTGATTTAAAGGTCTGTGCGGTAAATCTCTCCAACCCAAGAATGCCCCGGCAATGAAAACATGACTCAATTAATATGAATATAGGCTGTGTGCCTAAATGGGGCAGATCTACCGCTAGACTACCATAGTCCACCTCTATGAGACCCCTTAGAACTTTCGGTTTCTCCAGGCCATGTCCTTCTGCTTTGCTTTTCTTCTTCTTCCTCCTCTGCGTCCTCTCCCTTTTCCATTTTCTCCTTCTTCCTTCTCTCACCATCTCCCACTCCACTGTCCCTTTATCTGCCCAATCATCAGCTCTTCTTTATTTTACAAATTAAGATGGGAAGAAGGTTTACAGGAAATCACCTGAATGCTGACTCATTCCTTGTTCACACCCCCTCACAGGAGAACAGAATTAACATCAAATACAATTAGCCCCAGGGTCATCCACAACAAAGGTCTATGTGTCAATCCAGTTTCTTTCTATGGTCTATGCATATAACATATAAATACATGTAAGAACAATTCATGAAGAAGAAGGCCATACATGAGAAAGAAAGCAAGGAGGACTATATAGGTGAGATGAAAGGGAGGAAGGGAGAAATGATATGATTGTATTAAAACTTTCAAAATAGAATTTCCTTTAAAAAGTCAACTTTCCATTTCCTTTTATAAAAGGCATCCTGGACTGGGTTTGGGGGAGCATGCCTTGAGTTCCAGAACATGGAACATAGAGACGGACGATCTGAGTTAACCCTCGTCTACATAGTTAATTCTGTGCCAGGCAGATAGTGAGACCCTATCTTTAAAAACAACCACCACCACCACAACAAAACAGTTTTAAAAACATGCTTATCTTTCTTTTTGGTAGAAATGAGCTCTTGTAGAAGATTCAATAATACACAATAAAACATGTCATGTGATAAATTTTACTAAAATTGGCTTACCAATTCTCCTTTTATCCTATTAAGTAATTTAGAAATGAGTTTTAAGAGGAAATGTATCCCTTTCTTATACAAAATTATATGGCATGAATAATGTCCAAGCTTTCTCAATGTTCTTTCTATAGCACACATTTCTCATTCACCAGTACTATGCAATCCTTCCCTAGAACAGTATATTTACATTTAAAACAAATGTTTGATGGAATATATGTACTTGTAAGCCATGTATAATAAAAATAATTTTGAAAAGTTTGTGGGAAGTAAAAATATTCACTAACTATTTTAAAATTATTAAGGATACCATTAAACTTTCATAAACGCTGAGACAGAGTTTAAAACCCTTTATTTTATCAGTCACCAAATTTTCCAAGTATGTAAGTATATACATAATTATTCTTTAGATTTAAATAATTTAATGAACCCTGGATATCATGCCATCTACAAATAAATGTAGATGTAACCAATAAGTAAGAGAACCATAATTTATTTCAAACTTAACACAATGTCAATCATTTGAGAAACTTTCTATGCTGAGGACTCTTTTACATTAAATTTAGCCAGTTTTAAGTGTGCAATTGAATGATGCTTTTTAAAATGTATTTTAAATTAGCTTTACTCTTTACAAAACAATTCCAAATAACACATAGAATTATCTTACATTCTTTGGCTTTGTCCAATATCAGCACCTCATAACCAGGGAACATTTGTGACAACTGAGTGTCACACTGGCATGGCACCCATGGCACTCTTCCCCAGATTCTAGCAGATCTTTCCCTGTCTTTCCACACTGGAAGCTCAGGCTCCTTTGCAGCCTTGCTCTTTAATCAGCCCATTCCCCAGTCAGCAAGCTCAGCAGCCCCTCCCTGCCTTTCACAGCTGCAGCTGTGATGAAAGCAAGCCAGTTACCTTGTAGAATATTGGCCCTTTTTGAATCATCCTGATGATTCCCTGCGATTTGACAGAAACATCTTAGACTTGGGTGAGGAATATTATCAGGACCCACTGTCGCTGCTGGCTTGTCCTAATGGGGCTAAAGAATGCCCGTATATCTTATTCCTCACGACCCTGACCACTTGCTTCAGACGGCATTTGCCAACTTCCTACACTATGAAGTTACTATGATAATGAATCTTATTAAATGCATTTTTGGCATCTTTAGAGATGATTTTTTCCTTTACTTTATTAAATGATGAATGATATTAATGCATTTCCTTATGTTTAACCACCTTTACATCTCTGGAATATACTTCATCGGGTCATGATTCAATGCTTCTTTTAATGTACTTTTCCATGTGGTAACTAAAGAAACTTTTTTTGGTGTAATAGATTTTCAAGGTCAGTTCCCATCCCATTAGAGAACACTATACTGTTATTTAAGACAGTTAACAAAGTAATAAACATACTGAAACCATATAAATAACACCTAGTGCCACTGCAATGCCTGCCACTGTCAAACTCCTCCAAGGCCCCTGATATTAAATACTAGAAAATCCAAAGAGTGGGTGAGCAATGAGGAGGTCATCTTCCCTTTCAATATTAGTGATGCTTAATCCAATCACATCCATCTCCATGAGCGGCTCTTATTGAATGTGGCGGCTTAGCATCTGTTGCACATAAGTCTCACGTTTTTATTACTTTCTAGGTCTTTTCTTCCCAGAGGTATGGTACCAATCAAACATACCTCCCATCCATCATCCACCTCACTGGCTCTTCCTTGCTCTGCGGTCCACGGTCCAATCAGGGTTGCATTTGGCAAATCTACACTCCGAATAAATACAACTCCATGATGATTGATTGATTGCTTTTGCTGTTGACCAAGTTTCCTCACCAAATCATAAGTTCCTTAGAACACCAGGCTTATGTATTCTTCACCACTGCACAGGCAGCCCATAGCATCATTGCACTTCATAAAAACTAGGGATTTAATGAGTGTTAAGTGGAACTGAATCAAACTTGACACTTTGTAAAAGATTGTATTTGATTTTATTTGATATGACACAGTTTTTATGAAAAGTCCAATTAACTGGGGGGAAAAAAGAGAGCCCTCACATCAGAAATGTTTCTACCATTCTTTGCTCTGGATATTTGCCTTTAATTGACAAATATAATGCCTTCCTGTAGGAGTTTGTTTGCTCCAGAGAAGGCAAATCCCTTGACAACCAAATTTCTTTTAATTTCACTTTTGGTCTAGAGAAATAAAAAAAGCCCTTTATTTATGAACCTTACAAAACATTCTTATAACGTCTGATGCACAAATATTGATCCAGGAAGGTGTTACCTCCTGTGGCTTCCCTGTGGGTTTCCACTTTGAATTGCCAAGGAAGGCTCACAAAGATAGAAGGCGAATGTCATGTCAACCGTCCTTTGCTGATTCTTAGCTGTGAAAGCCATATGTGTTGTTTTTTAAGCTCACAATAACATCTGCAGAATCTAATGTCAGAAACATAGAAAAAAAGGCAGTATAGTTCAAAAACATTCTTACCTATTTTGAAAAACCATTTTTAGCTTTTATTGACTTTATTTTTTGACAGTTTAATCAGTGTATATAAATACATTCCGCTTTTTGTAAATCCAACCAACTTTAATATATCCTACCCCATATTATGCACCCCTCATCTCATCCTTGTCTCATACTCATGCCTTTTGGGGACTTCCTGAGTTCAAAATCATCTATGTGACCATGGTGGTAGAACTATCTCTTGGAATCTGTGGGTCTCCTTCAGGGTACACAACTGAGAACAATGACTGTTCCTTTCCCAGAAGCCATCAGTAGCCAACTTTAACTGGAGTGGTGAGCCTCTTCAATAGTCCCTGATGATCAATGACACGGCATAACTGTCCTGTTCAGGGATGAAGACTTAACTGTAACTCCTTCTCAGCACCATGAATAGACCTGTGTCTCTACCTGCCCCAGAGTTAATCGCAAAGAGAAGTGTCTCCGGTTAATTATGGAGATACCATGTGTGTGAGGGCTATAAGCATAAATATTTAAAAGGAGTTTGGCTCCATGAGAGCTAAACAGCAGTAGTAAGTTCACTTTTAGGACACAAGACCTCCTCAGGCTTGGGTATTTTAACTAAGTTTACAGTACTAGGAATGATTCCCTGCTATGAATCAGGCTCCACTCTCAAAGGATATTGGTTAATCCTAAAATGATTATGTCACTATTGCACCAATGAAGCCATCTTACTCAGTAAGGTGATACTGTAGTTCCTAGAATTCAAAGATAGTTATGTTTCAAAATCAAGTTATAAGGGAGATATCCTGTGTATCTAGATGCTGCAGTTCCTGAAGGCCGGGTTATAAAACACAAACTGTGGTTAGTACTAGTTATGAGATACCACCTTATTAATCATTGGGGGGGGGGTCAGTAAAACAATCCAGGCTCTTGCTACTCCCCGCTGCTGCCCACCAAGAGTAGTTGATAACAGCCTACTCTTGAAAACACGGTACACGTAGGCTTAAGAGTAGAGAGAAATCAAGCTGGAACGGAACTGGAAGACTCTTCCCTCATGATCGACCTACACGGTGCCTGACATGTCTACTCAGGATGTCAGCAGAGAGGCATAGGTGATTCTGAGATCATTTCTAGTTAGTAGAAAGTTAGTTAATTAATCCATATGTAATAAGATTGAAAGTTAAAGTAGAAAATGATTATATTTCTTAATGAATGGTAGTTTTAAAAGTTGGATAATCCATCAGCTCTTTCTTGAAAATGGTGTTTTATTCTTATGGCAAACATATTTAAATGACAATAATTACATTCACCAGGAAGAGTAGAAAGAACTAGAGAGATTTTTCTTTGTTAATCAGTTGTCAATATCTATTTCACAGCCACTTGGCCTTTACAACTGAATCTTCATCAAGACTGACAAACCGCCTAAAACATTTTCAGATAAAATTTATCTGAGATTTTTAAGACATTGAGAGATAATTTAAAAATCATCCCAACTATTTTTATGGGAAACTTCAGTAGAATAGCTTCATACTAGCATGAATTAATTCAATTCACTTATCAGAATCAAGGAAATGTGAATTCTATACACAATTTTAAAACCCTGGGTGCGTACAGCTACAAGAAGACTAAAGGAAATTGACCCAATGGTTTAACAAGAGCCAACAGTGCTATGGTTGTACTTCCATAACCTAGACTTCTTCTAATTATTAAACGTATATTCTCCCTTATTCCCAATGATAAGACCTAGACAGTAAATGAAAAGTGTAGCAAACAAATACTTATGTATTTGAAGAAGATGTTCCTTAAAAGGAAAAAAAAATCTGCTTTGAGAAGGGTGAAAATGTAATGGAAGATAAACAGTGACTTTGGTAGTTAGTGTGTGGGTTGATAGAGCATTGTTACAGCTGCATCTGCATGCAATCTCTATTGATGTCACATCAGGGCCTCTGAAAGCCCCAACCTACTTGTAAGAAAACTATAATTAAAGATGCAAATAAACTTGATTAGAGAAATAGCTCCACGACTAAGAAGAGCAAGACAACAACAACAACAAACACCTTTTGAAACACAAAGGGAAGACTAAGTCTGTTGACTGGAGTTCAATCCCTATCCCCTAACAAAAATGGAAACCACAAACTTGCGCTTCTTACCTCCACCTGCTCACCAGAAAGCACACTACATACATGTGCACACACACACACACACATTGAAAAATATTAAAGAAGTTAAAAATAATTTATAATAAATGTGTTAATTATTCTGATCATAAAATGGTCTTTGATACTCATTATACAACTACCTAGTATACCAATGAATTAACACTATATTTCATATATGTGTATATGAATACATAATGTTAAAACCCAATTTGATTCATTTCTCAATTTAAAATTTGATACTTAAATTGTATAATCTTAGTGACCTGTCACATCTGACCACTATTTTTCCTGAGATACACATTCAGGCAAAGACATTATTGTACTTTATGAAAAATAAGCAATGGAAACCATTTCTACAACGTTTTTGAAAGAAACATCTTATCACCACGTGCTCTAATTTACTGAATATTTAATGATGTAAGATGAATTCGGCTGGTCATACTACTTTTGTAGAAGGTTATCAAAATAACAATTGACAAATCCTGGGGTCTTTGCAATACCCGTTTCTACATAGAATACCTTTTCCCCTATCATCATTTTTCAAACTGGTAAAGACTTTTCTCTATGGAGAAAAAAAAGTGCCAGATTTCATTATTTTCATGTTTCCTTTTTAATTTGCATCCTTAAAGAAGCATTCCTTCATTCCAATTCATGAGTTTACTCGTTTGCATTTAAGTTCGTGACAGTGCACTTAAACTATTCAGTCACATCTACCTCTTCTGGGAAATTTTGACATCTTTCTCTAAAATGCTTGCACAGTTTTAGGTTTTCCCTTTTAAATTCAGTAGCAGATCATCAAGCCTTTGAATATGGCATGCCTGGCAGTTGTCAAAGCAGAGAGCCATACATGTTTGCAAACACAACAGATGTTCTTCTAGTTGACATGAGTGTGTCTGTTTAATGAATGGAGGCTGAATTAATCAAATTATTTTTTCTGTATTCCAGAGCAGAAAAGTTACTAAAATTAAATTATTCATGTAGACTAGGATCCAAGAGCAACAGCTATCATACTCTGAAACATATTAGCAAACTATTTGAGGACCTTAAGTCCTAGAAATATATGTAAAAACCTCTTCACAGGGGAAAGCTCCAGAACTCTAAAAGAGATTCAAGCACTTCTAAGTAATGTTGTTTTCAGATAGTTGTTTCTCCAAACTTAGATTTTTTCTAACATGATTCATAAGTCCCTGAAGACTAATATTTTTGTAATTTCTGATCTTATATGTATATGTATGTATGTATACCTTCTTGCATCAATATTTGTTAAGTATACTTATGTACCAACACTAAGTTGGGCTTCTCATAATCACACATAGAATGCTGGATACTGTAAGAGTGCCTGTGAGTTACTTAACATATCATAGATATGATATGATACCACTAAGAATATTATGTCATTTTAATGACTATGAAATCACCATAGTTTTACTGTGTTTTGTGTGGAATTTTATTTATCAGTACAAGTAGTTTGCTTTTTGATAGAGACACATGAGGAAGGAAGTGGAGTAATTCTGCTATACTAAATTCAGGTAAGTGCACAAGGGTGATAACTGATTTAAGCTGCAATTTCCTTATCCTCAGAGAAAGGTCAAAACGTGTTTACATTTTTTGAGTTGGGGGGGTATAAATCAACAACTACATAAAATTTAAATATAAAGTGTATATGCAGAAACATGCCTTGTATGTTAGTTTTTTGTTAACAAAGATTATACATAATATCAAGGTCAACCAGAAGAAAATTATTCAAATTAGTAGAAACAGAAAAAAACCATAAAATCATAATATAAAAATCTAATTATTTATTGATGGATACTGTACTGGCTAATTTTGTGTCAACTTGACACAGCTAGAGTTATCACAGAGAAAGGAGCTTCAGTTGAGGAAATGTCTCCATGAGATCTAACTGTAAGGCATTTTTTCAATTAGTGATAAAGGGGGAAAGGCCCCTTGTGGGTGGAACCATCTCTGGGCTGGTAGTCTTGGGTTCTCTAAGAGAGCAGGCTGAGCAAGCCAGGAGAAGCCAGTCACTAAAGAACATCCCTCCATGGCTTCTGCATCAGCTCCTGCTTTCTGCCCTGCTTGAGTTCCAGTCCTGACTTCCTTTGGTGATGAACCACAGTATGGAAGTGTAAGCCGAATAAACCCTTTCCTCCCCAACTTGCTTCTTGGTCATGATGTTTGTGCAAGAATAGAAACCCTGACTAAGACAGATATACAGTTACCTTTGGTATGTAATATTATATAAAATTAATTTTAGAAGTACATATTGTATACTAATAAGACTAACATACAGGAATGGGTTGCTTTGTTTTAATATGTCTAATTAGTGTTGTACATATTAATATTAAAAGTTAGTTATTCTCTAAGGCTTTATTAGATTTTACTATTACAAAATTAGTCTCTCAAATCTGTATTGTTCTTGAATGTTGATTTACGGTGAATACGTTTTATAGCCTTTACAGAAATTTTTACTACTTTTTATCATTCTTGAAACACATGGCTAAGGTCTGGCATAATTTACCATTATCATATATTTGCAAATATGGGACTACTTGAAATATAATTCTACATAAGTCCTATTTTAGGAATGACTGCAATGTGCTTTTGTCTTAGTGAACTCCTTAGCACCTGTCCTGTGAAGTTGGGGTAAAAACTGCTGAAGGTAGGTGTTGAGGAAAATGCGAGTGTTTCAATAGCCTTCCTGGGAACCCAGCTCATTAGTTTTCCACTCTAGGTAAGGATATACCCTTAAACTATGTAAATTGATTGGTAATTAGAGCGATAAAAATGAACATCTGGTTCTTTAGATGCTGACCTAAAAGATGAGTTCAATTTTTAGAAATTATGCTATGAAAAAAAAAAGTGTGTGAATAAGGGTGTTACACCTGACTAATTTAGGAATTACTCTCAAGTTGGCAATTAATGAGACTATTTCTTGAATGGAGTATATTTTATATGCAATTATTGAAGAAAACCTGCAAATATCAGGCTGTTATGGTTTGGATGTGAAACGGCCCCCACAGTCTCTTGTGTTTAAACATTTGGTCACCAGGTGGTGAAGCGGTTCTGGGAACTTGTGGACACGGTGTTAGCAGATGAGTAGAGATCGGAAGCCATCTTTGAGGGTTCTGTGAGAGCCCTACTTCTGGTCTAGCTCTTGGTTTTCTGCTCTGCCAAGATGTCAATAAGAAGTCTTTCTCCTCTTCCCTATCCCGGAGAATCCATGAAGATTTCAGTGCTCTCAGATCATGAGTAACAAAAGCCCTTCAGTGTTTTATCTAATTTGGAGGAGAGCTGCTAATGATCAAATACATATTTATTCCCTCTTTCTTAAAAAAGATTAACTGTGATATATTTTAAATTAAATTAACACTTCTAACTTCTTTGCCATATAAAATAAAAATATTATATGAAAATATCAGATATCTATCCTGAAATGTGTAATCCAAAGAGAAACTCTAAGAAGATTCCATTTTTAAACACACATTGTATTTGGAAATACTACTAAGTTGATGATATGGAGAATATATAAGGGCAGAGATTGGATGTTTAACATAAATACTTTAATTAAAATAATGCTTTGTATACTAGATATTTAGTAAGAAAATAATCCATTTTAATTTCTTTTATCTCAGAAACAAGGCCCATATTTTAGGTGATAACTGTATTAATTTACTTGACTATGGCAAAATATGATTTCATATAGATCATTCTGAAAACCTCAAATATATACAAAATATCCATTTTTAGTTTGGATTATTTCCTATTTTGACAAATAAAATAACTTCATTGAAGATTTTCTGTAGAATTCTCAGCTGTTCATTTGTTAGTTAATGAGTTTTGGGGAGAGACTCATGCTTTGGGAAATCTAATCACATAGAATGTCCAATTATATCAACTAAACTTACAAATAAAGCTAGGGAGAAAATTTGTTAGATATTTGCGAATTATTATTGACAACTGAGGCATATATTCTTCAAAACTTTGGAGGATAAGAGCAAATTTTGGAGTCCCCAGAGCCTTATGAGAGACTCCTTGAAAACACTAGTATTTTCACCTATTTTAGAATTTAATTTATGTGGAAATGCATACTTAACACAGTACGATCATCTCTTTTTAAGCAGTGGAACGTTTTATTGCCAATGTAAGGTCAGTTGTATGAGCAAATGCAACTGGAAGTGGGTGCTGCCAACAACAATGGCATCTTAGTAATTGTGGTTACATGGCATCACCAGCTCTCTTAATTGAGTAACCAGGTGATTCTCAGGAGGAACTGTTAATTGTGGAGGATCCACAGACAGAAGGGTGTATTTCACAAACTCCTCCTCAGAGACCAGCTGTGGTGTCTTGCTAGATAATTGATTGTAATAAACTATATTTTAAACATGCTGCAAAATCCAAGGGAACACTTTACTCATCGTAAGAGCAGCATGCCTCCGAGAAGACAAATTCTCAAACCCATTCCGCATGATGGCTCTGCAAAATACATCCTTCTCATTTCTTGAATCTCTAGAAATACAAATCCCATCAGATTTCATGGAGTTGCAAAGAAAAGTGATTAACTTTCACTTCTTTTCAAGACTGGATATTTGCATAGGTCACTTTTTAATTTAAACTGCTTACCTAACCTATAAAGCGCAGTTAAACCGAGTGCTTGCTATCAATCACGACTCCAGAAATGTAACCTTTAATTTATTTTTATTACTTTTTCAAAATGTAAAACTTTATTCAAATGTCACAGCTTCCCTACTTCCATCAAGAGAAACCTAGTTTAACAAAAGAGTGTGAAACCTTTACCAAAGCTATTTACTGCAGAGACTCTGTGGGGTTTGCCCTCAGTTTCAAAATGTATAGTTTCTTTCTCTCCAACAGTTAGCTACAACATGTGGTCCATACATGCACTTTTACTATAGTAGACATTATGTCATTGTAGTATGTAGCTGAATCGTAAGAGTGCAATTAATACACTTTTGTGGAGAATGTTTGAGTGATAATTTTGTAATACATACGTGCAGTACAGTGGCAATGTTTGTCTTTTTTTCACTTTCTGAGAAAGGTTTTCTAATATGATTTTTAAAACATGGATGTCTCACACATTAAAGGTAATTTATTGTTCTAAAGACAGCATTATTTATATATGCAAATCAGGAAGTATTTCCTTATTATCATAAAATGGCTCATATTTTGAAAAAAAATGACCCAGCACACACACACACACAAATCTTGCACAAGATTTAAAATAAATACAAATAGCAACATCATGTTTTTGTTTTTGTTTTTGTTTTTGTTTTTTTTTTGTTTTTGTTTGTGGTTCAGAACCAGAGACAATGTAAAATTTTCAGAACAGGTGTGCTATTGTGAGACAGGAAGCTATATGAACTATTTTATTGTTTGGATGTAGATGACAATAGTAAAAAGGAGTACTTCCTCAGAACAGGACAGAGAGAAATTCCTTCACCTCACTGGAAGTCTCATATGGGATCCAGTGAAATGGACAGTGTTAGCATTCTCCTCCTCCCCTCCCCTCCCCTCCTCCTCCTTCCCCTCCCCCTCTTCTTCTTCTTCTTCTCCGCTCCGCCTCCTCCTCCTCCTCCTTCTCCTCCTCCTCCTTCTTCCTTTTGCTTCTTCTTTTTAATTAATAGGTTATTTTATTGATTTATATTTCAAGTGTTGTTCCCCTTCCCAGTTAGTCTCCTCTCCACAATGTCCCCACCCCATCCCTCTCCCTCTGCCTCTACAGGGTGCTTCCTCACCCACCCACCCACCCACCCACTTCTGCCTGCCCCCTCTAGCACCCCTCTACTCTGGGACACCGAGAATCCACAGGACTAAGGCTTCATGTCCCACTGATGCCTGACAAGGCCATCCTCTGCAACATGTGTAGCAGGAGCTATGGATCGCTCCATGTGTACTTGTTGGTTCGTGGTTTAGTTCCTGGGAGTTCTGGTTGGTCTGGTTACTTGATCTTGTTGTTCTTCCTATGGGGTTGCAATCCCCTTCAGCTCCTTCAGCTCCTTCAGTCCTTCCTCTAACTCTTCCATTGGGTTCTCTGGGCTCAGTTCAATGGTTGGCTGTGATTTTCCGCATCTGTCTTAGTCAGATGCTGGCTGAGCCTCTCAGAGGACAGGCATCCTTGGCTCCTATCTGAGAACACTTCCTGGCATCTTCAGTAGTGTCAGGCTTTGGTGTCTGCAGATGGGACAAAAAATGGCTCTCTCTTCTCAAGACCATGAAATTGTGTTTGAGAAAAAAATAAGAGAGTCACAATAAACTCTTAGCTTGTGAGTGCTCTTTTTACACTGAAGAGACAAATATACAGTTCATTTGTAAGTTTATTTGTCATTAGATATTATTTGCAAAACTTGTTTTTTATAGTATCAATTCATCAATAAATGTACGCTTACTTAAACTAATTCTCTTAACATTCACTTCAAAGTCTTTTTTTTTCCACTGTTTTTTTTTATTACATATTTTCCTCAATTACATTTCCAATGCTATCCCAAAAGTCCCCCATACCGCCCCCCACTTCCCTACCCTCCCATTCCCATTCTTTTGGCCCTGGCATTCCCCTATATTGGGGCATATAAAGTTTGCAAGTCCAATGGGCCTCTCTTTCCAGTGATGGCCGATTAGGCCATCTTTCGATACATATGCAGCTAGAGACAAGAGCTCCGGGGTACTGGTTAGTTCATCATGTTGTTCCAACTATAGGGTTGCAGATCCCTTTAGCTCCTTGGGTACTTTCTCTAGCTTCTCCATTGGGAGCCCTGTGATCCATCCAATAGCTGACTGTGAGCATCCACTCCTGTGTTTGCTAGGCCCCTGCATAGTCTCACAAGAGACAGCTATCTTTGGGTCCTTTCAGCAAAATCTTGCTAGTGTATGCAATGGTGTCAGCGTTTAGAAGCTGATTATGGGATGGATCCCTGGATACGGCAGTCTCTAGATGGTCCATCCTTTCATCACAGCTCCGAACTTTGTCTCTGTAACTCCTTCCCTGGGTGTTTTGTTCCCAATTCTAAGAAGGGGCACAGTGTCCACATTTTGGTCTTCATTCTTCTTGAGTTTCATGCGTTTAGCAAATTGTATCTTATATCTTGGGTATCCTAAGTTTTGGGCTAATATCCACTTATCAGTGAATACATATTGTGTGAGTTCCTTTGTGATTGTGTTACCTCACTCAAGATGATGCCCTCCAGGTCCATCCATTTGGCTAGGAATTTCATAAATTCATTCTTTTTAATAGCTGAGTAGTACTCCATTGTGTAAATGTACCATAATTTCTGTATCCATTCCTCTGTTGAGGGACATCTGGGTTCTTTCCAGCTTCTGGCTATTATAAATAGGGCTGCTATGAACATAGTGGAGCATGTGTCCTTCTTACCGGTTGGGACATCTTCTGGATATATGCCCAGAAGAGGTATTGCTGGATCCTCCGGTAGTACTATGTCCAATTTTCTGAGGAACCGCCAGACTGATTTCCAGAGTGGTTGTACAAGCTTGCAATCCCACCAACAATGGAGGAGTGTTCCTCTTTCTCCACATCCCCGCCAGCATCTGCTGTCACCTGAATTTTTGATCTTAGCCATTCTGACTGGTGTGAGGTGGAATCTCAGGGTTGTTTTGATTTGCATTTCCCTGATGATTAAGGATGTTGAACATTTTTTCAGGTGCTTCTCTGCCATTTGGTATTCTTCAGGTGAGAATTCTTTGTTCAATTCCGAGCCCCATTTTTTAATGGGGTTATTTGACTTTCTGGAGTCCACCTTCTTGAGTTCCTTATATATATTGGATATTAGACCCTTATCTGATTTAGGATAGGTAAAGATCCTTTCCCAATCTGTTGGTGGTTTTTTTGTCTTATTGATGGTGTCTTTTGCCTTGCAGAAGCTTTGCAGTTTCATGAGGTCCCACTTGTCAATTCTCGATCTTACAGCACAAGCCATTGCTGTTCTATTCAAGAATTTTTCCCCTGTGCCCATATCTTCAAGGCTTTTCCCCACTTTCTCCTCTATAAGTTTCAGTGTCTCTGGTTTTATGTGAAGTTCCTTGATCCACTTAGACTTGACCTTAGTACAAGGAGATAGGAATGGATCGATTCGCATTCTTCTACATGAAAACAACCAGTTGTGCCAGCACCATTTGTTGAAAATGCTGTCTTTCTTCCACTGGATGTTTTTAGCTCCCTTGTCGAAGATCAATTGACCGTAGGTGTGTGGGTTCATTTCTGGGTCTTCAATTCTATTCCATTGGTCTATTTGTCTGTCACTATACCAGTACCATGCAGTTTTTATCACAATTGCTCTGTAGTAAAGCTTTAGGTCTGGCATGGTGATTCCACCAGAGGTTCTTTTATCCTTGAGAAGAGTTTTTCCTATCCTAGGTTTTTTGTTATTCTAGATGAATTTGCAGATTGCACTTTCTAATTCGTTGAAGAATTGAGTTGGAATTTTGATGGGGATTGCATTGAATCTGTAGATTGCTTTTGGCAAGATAGCCATTTTTAAAATGTTGATCCTGCCAATCCATGAGCATGGAAGATCTTTCCATCTTCTGAGATCTTCTATAATTTCTTTCTTCAGAGACTTGAAGTTCTTATTATACAGATCTTTCACTTCCTTAGTTAGAGTCACGCCAAGATATTTTATGTTATTTGTGACTATTGAGAAGGGTGTTGTTTCCCTAATTTCTTTCTCAGCCTGTTTATTCTTTGTGTAGAGAAAGGCCATTGATTTGTTTGAGTTAATTTTATATCCAGCTACTTCACCGAAGCTGTTTATCAGGTTTAGGAGTTCTCTGGTGGAATTTTTAGGGTCACTTATATATACTATCATATCATCTGCAAAAAGTGATATTTTGACCTCATCTTTTCCAAATTGTATCCCCTTGATCTCCTTTTGTTGTCGAATTGCTCTGGCTAGGACTTCAAGTACTATGTTGAATAGGTAGGGAGAAAGTGGGTAGCCTTGTCTAGTCCCTGATTTTAGTGGGATTGCCTCAAGCTTCTCTCCATTTACTTTGATGTTGGCTACTGGTTTACTGTAGATTGCTTTTATCATGTTTAGGTATGGGCCTTGAATTCCTGATCTTTCCAAGACTTTTATCATGAATGGGTGTTGGATCTTGTCAAATGCTTTTTCTGCATCTAACGAGATGACCATGTGGTTTTTGTCTTTGAGTTTGTTTATATACTGGATTACGTTGATGGATTTCCGTATATTGAACCATCCCTGCATCCCTGGGATGAAACCTACTTGGTCAGGATGGATGATTGTTTTGATGTGTTCTTGGATTCGGTTAGCTAGAACTTTATTGAGGATTTTTGCATCAATATTCATAAGGGATATTGGTCTGAAGTTTTCTATCTTTGTTGGGTCTTTTTGTGGTTTAGGTATCAGAGTAATTGTGGCTTCATAGAATGAGTTGGGTAGAGTACCTTCTGTTTCTATTTTGTGGAATAGTTTGTGAAGAACTGGGATTAGATCTTCTTTGAAGGTCTGATAGAACTCTGCACTAAACCCATCTGGTCCTGGGCTTTTTTTGGTTGGGAGACTATTAATGACTGCTTCTATTTCTTTGGGGGATTTAGGGTTGTTTAGATCATTAACCTGATCTTGGTTCAACTTTGGTACCTGGTATCTGTCTAGGAACTTCTCCATTTCATCCAGGTTCTCCAGTTTTGTTGAGTATAGCCTTTGGTAGAAGGATCTGATGGTGTATTGGATGTCTTCAGGATCTGTTGTTATGTCTCCTTTTTCATTTCTGATTTTGTTAATTAGAATACTTTCCCTGTGCCCTCTAGTTAGTCTGGCTAAGGGTTTATCTATCTTGTTGATTTTCTCAAAGAACCAGCTCCTTGATTGGTTGATTCTTTGAATAGTTCTTCTTGTTTCCACTTGGTTGATTTCGCCCCTGAGTTTGATTATTTCCTGCTGTCTACTCCTCTTGGGTGAATTTGCTTCCTTTTGTTCTAGTGCTTTTAGGTGTGTTGTCAAGCTGCTAATGTGTGCTCTTTCTAGTTTCCTTTTGGAGGCACTCAGAGCTATGAGTTTTCCTCTTAGAAATGCTTTCATTGCGTCCCATAAGTTTGGGTATGTTGTGGCTTCATTTTCATTGAACTCTAAAAAGTCCTTGATTTCTTTCTTTATTCCTTTCTTGACCAAGGTATCATTGAGAAGAGTGTTGTTCAGTTTCCACGTGAATGTTGGCTTTCTATTATTTATTTTGTTATTGATGATCAGCCTTAGTCCATGGTGATCTGATAGGATGCATGGGACAATTTCAATGTTTTTGTATCTGTTGAGTCCTGTTTTGTGCCCAATTACGTGGTCAATTTTGGAGAAGGTACCATGAGGTGCTGAGAAGAAGGTGTATCCTTTTGTTTTAGGGTAAAATGTTCTGTAGATATCTGCCAGATCCATTTGATCCATAACTTCTGTTAGTTTCACTGTGTCCCTGTTTAGTTTCTGTTTCCATTATCTGTCCATTGGTGAAAGTGGTGTGTTGAAGTCTCCCACTATTATTGTATGAGGTGCAATGTGTGCTTTGAGATTTACTAAAGTTTCTTTAATGAATGAGGCTGCCTTTGTATTTGGAGCATAGATATTCAGGATTGATAGTTCCTCTTGGAGGATTTTACCTTTGATGAGTATGAAGTGCCCCTCCCTGTCTTTTTTGATGACTTTGGGTTGGAAGTCAATCTTATCTGATATTAGAATGGCTACTCCAGCTTGTTTCTTCAGACCATTTGCTTGGAAAATTGTTTTCCAGCCTTTCATTCTGAGGTAGTGTCTATCTTTTTCTCTGAGATGAGTTTCTTGTAAGCAGCAAAATGTTGGTTCTTGTTTGTGTAGCCAGTTTGTTAGTCTATGTCTTTTTATCGGGGAGTTGAGTCCATTGATATTAAGAGTTATTAAGGAAAAGTAATTGTTGTTTCCTGTTATTTTTGTTGTTAAAGTTGGCATTCTGTTCTTGTGGCTGTCTTCTTTTCGGTTTGTTGAGGGATTACCTTCTTGTTGTTTCTAGGGCGTGGTTCCTGTCCTTGTATTGGTTTTTTTCTGTTATTATCCTTTGAAGGGCTGGATTCGTGGGGAGATAATGTGTGAATTTGGTTTTGTCGTGGAATACTTTGGTTTCTCCATCTATGTTAATTGAGAGTTTGGCTGGGTATAGTAGCCTGGGCTGGAATTTTTGTTCTTTTAGTGTCTGTATAACATCTGTCCAGGATCTTCTGGCTTTCATAGTCTCTGGTGAAAAATCTGGTGTAATTCTGATAGGCTTGCCTTTATATGTTACTTGGCCTTTTTCTCTTACTGCTTTTAGTATTCTATCTTTATTTAGTGCATTTGTTGTTCTGATTATTATGTGTCGGGAGGTATTTCTTTTCTGGTCCAGCCTATTTGGAGTTCTGTAGGCTTCTTGTATGTTCATGGGCATCTCTTTCTTTAGATTTGGGAAGTTTTCTTCTATAATTTTGTTGAAGATGTTTGCTGGTCCTTTGAGTTGAAAATCTTCATTCTCATCCACTCCTATTATCCGTAGGTTTGGTCTTCTCATTGTGTCCTGTATTTCCTGGATGTTTTGAGTTAGGATCTTTTTGCATTTTCCATTTTCCTTGATTGTTGTGCCCATGTTCTCTATGGAATCTTCTGCACCTGAGATTCTCTCTTCCATCTCTTGTATTCTGTTGCTGATGCTTGCATCTATGGTTCCAGATTTCTTTCCTAGGGTTTCTATCTCCAGTGTTGCCTCATTTTGGGTTTTCTTTATTGTGTCTACTTCCCTTTTTAGGTCTAGTATGGTTTTGTTCATTTCCATCATCTGATTGGATGTGTTTTCCTGTTTCTCTTTAAGGACTTCTACCAGTTTGGTTGTGTTTTCCTGTTTTTCTTTAAGGACTTGTAACTCTTTAGCCATGTTCTCCTGTAGTTCTTTAAAGTCCTTCTTGATGTCCTCTACCATCATCATGAGATATGCTTTTAAATCCAGGTCTAGTTTTTCAGGTGTGTTGGGGTGCCCTGGACTGGGCGAAGTGGGAGTGCTGGGTCCTGATGATGGTGAGTGGTCTTGGTTTCTGTTAGTAAGATTCTTACCTTTTCCTCTCGCCATCTGGTAATCTCTGGAGTTGTTATAGTTGTCTCTGTTCAGAGGTTGTTCTTCTGGTGATTCTGAGTATCCTCTGTCAGCAGACCTGGGAGACAGGCTCTCTCCTCTGAGTTTCAGTGGTTAGAGCACTCCCTGCTGACAAGCTTTCCTCTTAAAGGGAAGGTGTACAAATATCTGGCGTTTGGACCTCCTCCTGGCCGAAGAAGAAGGCGGAAAACAGGACCTTTCCCAGATGCTGTGTTGCTTTGGCAGGTCAAAGAAGCTGTAGGCTTCTGTGGTGCACACTCTCAGCTGTGCAGACTAAGTTCCTAATTTCAGTGGAGTCCTGGATCCAAGATGTGCTCCCTGCTCCTGAGGTAGAGGGCTCCTGTGCAGGGCAGACCACTGTCTTCCAGCTAGGAGGGTGCCGGATGTCTGTGGCCCCAAAAGGGTGCTGCCTCAGTGCTCTGTGGCTCCCGCCTGTCCCAGAAGCTGTCTGCCTCTGTGGTCCTCAGTCTTACCTGTACAGACTAAGTTCGGCGGAGTCCCGGAGCCAAGATGGCGCTCCCTGCAGGGCAGGTCACTGTCCTCCGGCTGGGAGGGTGCCGGATGTCTGCGGCCCCTAAAGGGTGCCGCCTCAGCGGCTCTGTGGCTCCCGCTTGTCCCAGAAGCTGTCTGCCTCTGTGGTCCTCACTCTAACCTGTACAGACTAAGTTCGGCGAGTCCCGGAGCCAAGATGGCGCTCCGTGCAGGGCAGGTCACTGTCCTCCGGCTGGGAGGGTGCCGGAAGTCTGCGGCCCCAAAAGGGTGCTGCCTCAGCGGCTCTGTGGCTCCCACCTGTCCCAGAAGCTGCCTGCCTCTGTGGTCCTCACTCTAACCTGTACAGACCAAGTTCGGCAGAGTCCCGGAGCCAAGATGGCGCTCCGTGCAGGGCAGGTCACTGTCCTCCGGCTGGGAGGGTGCCGGATGTCTGCGGCCCCAAAAGGGTGCTGCCTCAGCAGCTCTGTGGCTCCCGCCTGTCCCAGAAGCTGTCTGCCTCTGTGGTCCTCACTCTAACCTGTACAGACCAAGTCGGCGGAGTCCCAGAGCCAAGATGGCGCTCTCTGCAGGGCAGGTCACTGTCCTCCGGCTGGGAGGGTGCCGGAAGTCTGCGGCCCCAAAAGGGTGCTGCCTCAGTAGCTCTGTAGCTCCCCCCTGTCCCAGAAGCTGTCTGCCTCTGTGGTCCTCACTCTGACCTGTACAGACTAAGTTCGGCGGAGTCCCGGAGCCAAGATGGCGCTCCGTGCAGGGCAGGTCACTGTCCCACTTCAAAGTCTTAAAGCCCACAAGTGACCAAATCTCTTAGGGACACTTGGAAGACCACTGTGAACAGAATAGTCTTTGATTCATAAGCTCACAGAATGTATATTCTAGTAGAAGAACAGAAAATGTTGAAGAGGTTTCAGCTAAAACTGTAAATTAGGTTTCTAGGACTGACCTTATTGCGAAACTCAACCTTGAGTAAATATCTGAAGCCAGCAAGCAGCCAAACATCTGGTTATCTAGAGAATACATGCATGGATAGAAGATAGAGACCAAAGCCTCTAAAACAGGGACAGAGCCACCTGTGAAATTGGAGGAAGAGCAAAATAACTGTTGCAAAACAAAACAAAACAAAACAAAGACCAAAACAAAACAAAACAAAGCAAAAGACAGAATAGTAGGGGTAGGAGACAGGGTCAAATATACCAAATTTTATAGTGCTTGTAGGTTGCAGGGAGGCTTCACATCACCTTCTAATCAAGGAACATTCAGAGTGTATTTGATGATTAGGACAATGTGCTGTTAGGTCTAACGTGGTTTGACCTGCTGTGACAGGTGACTTCTAAGGGTACAAGAGTTGAATGTGGAAGATGACCTATGAAGAAAGTGAACAGTTCCAGGTGAAAACCATAGACACCAAAATCAAGATAATATTAATGCAGTGTGATGAATCCTTAACAGATACTTAAAGATAAAATGCACAGATGTCCTGATGGTCCTGATGCGGCTTATGAGACAATGACAGAAGCCTGTAGACTCCAATCAAGTCTTCGGATGTTACTGTCAACATTGAGCAGGAAAGAAATTGCCACCTAGGAAGCTGGTCTTCAGAAAATCTTATTTGATATTTATCATATGTGATGCCTTAATTACCAAATGACATTATAGTATACTTCAGGACACTGGTTTAGGAAAAATATTAGCATGACCCCAGAAGTACAGACTACAAAAGCAAGCATTGATGAGTGGGATTCTAACAAACAGCAAAGCTTTTCCAGGGCAGAGAAAACAACATGTTTACCCAGGAGACAAAAATGGGAGAAAATACTTCAAATTCTTTATCCTCTACAGTACTGGTAATCAAAATACAGAGATAATTCAAACAACACCATAGCAAAATATTGTTTCTGCTTTCAGTAACTGGATAAGCAACGTTCTCCTTACAAATGGACATGTACATTGTTTAACCTCTGGCACTTCAGTATTTTCACATGACTCCTAAAATTGTCCTTTCTCCTTTTCATACCACCAAATGGTTTTCATTATACAGAGACAGTTATCAAAGTTCTGCCCCTTCTTAATTGCTTTTACTTTTATTCTAAATGAAGCAAAGATTTCACAGATGTCAGTCGAATCGCTATCTCACATGAAAATATTAAGATACAGGATTTTACAGTATAAGGGTATGGGCCTGGCTCCGATGAACTCTCCTTCACCCAACACATCCACTTAATGGGCAACCTGAAGTAACATCAACTATGCCTTAGGTTTGTCTTTCAGTTATAGGGAATGTGTGATCACCTAGAAGAGAACCATGTACAAGCTAAAGAGAGGTCCTATATTTTCGCAACATAACATTTTTTTTTAGCAAATGCAATAAAGAAACTAGGCCACATATTTAGCGTAGAGGTATATATATATATATATATATATATATATATATATGAATCAAATAAAATAAATAGCCGCCTATTTCCAAGCCAAATCAATCCTAAGCAATTTAACTTTGGACTTTGAGTATTTCATAGATAATCTCTGATGACCAATGATTCATGGAATATAAATGACTGACTTCATACCTCCCTGGTCCCTGTGCACTCCCTTTCTGCAATTAGGTTTGGCTATTCAAGGCAATTCCCTGTGACAATTTTATTTGAAAGCTCAGACTGACAGAATACCTCATCTCAGCTCCCACATTTACTTTGGGGTTTAGGATGCAGTGATTCCATTCACACTAAATATTCAGACCTGTCACTGTAAAATATGCCCAGGATGGTTCTGCCTCTCTTTTGCTGTGGCTCGGAAGCCTTTCAGAGGCCCGTCGGAGTGGAAGCACTCAAGCGAGTAAGTTTTAAAGTGACAGTTCTATATCCAAACTCTATGGTCTTAATGAAATCTTTATTCTAAAACGTGAACTTTTAACTCAGCAAGAGGCACTGTACTCTCCTGCCTCTCTCTGATTAATTATTTCCAAATCAAGTTCACGGGCACAGAAAACATTTTCAGGGTACTCGGGAGACCTGACTGAACTCTGTAGTCCGTGGAATCAGGCACCTCTGAGAACATAGAAGGACTTTCTCAAGTATCTTAGGTTTGCAGTTTTGAAGTGCTTCTCGGGGCTTTATTTATTATGGGGAAGGAGAGTGGCTTTAGTTTGCCAGTAGACGTTTTCAAAGGTCCTTGACATTACTAGACCACAAACAAAGTTCACTGTGGAACCTGGTGGATATTTGTACAGTTCTTAGATTTGGGCATGCTGTAATGAACTTGGCAGACTCTGATGGCTAAGCACCATGGCCACTGGCAGCAGAAGGATGGCAGGTCAGCATCCTGATTCACTGCCAGACTCTCCTGGGGAATGCTTCATGATGCTTGGAGCAGGTCCAGATAGCTAGTCCCTGAAGAAGTTTCCTGAAGAAGATGCTCACTCTCAAATTAACCTCAGCAATTTAAAGCCGTAGCGATGGAAATAGTGAATCCCAGAGACTCATGCTATCAGCTGAAGTTCTGCCAGTTTCTAACTGCAATGTTTTTGCTCTTTGCATAAAAATGACCACACTTGTGAGCTTTAACAGCGTGTAAATATCCAGGTACCCTTGTGAGAGGAAAGCCAACGTGTCTGTTGAAGCCATAAAGCTAACTCCACTATGTAAACTCTTTGAGTCACTATAGTCCGAGGCTGTGTGAAACAGACAAGTCACTGTCACAGCTCAGTCTTCTGGATTCACTGTCTAAGGCTCAGTCGTAGAAGAGTGCTAGGTTGCTTTGGATGATCGGTGGTTGATAGAAAGAGGCAAGCTAAATCCCTGGCCCAGTTCTTCTCACCTGTGCTCTTCTTTATAATACCAACAGTGAACTTTTCCAGGCTTCTTTTATTTGCAGCGGTCCTATCCACTGAAGGTTGACAATGAGCAGTAGATCAAGATGGATTTCACCTATTGCATAAGTTAATTTTACCATTAACAAGGTACATTTCTACGCCACGGTTTCTTCATCTATGGAATAGGTTTGTTGTGCAGCATGTATAAAAAGCACTTGGAGAAGTTTCTAGCACATTGTATGTGTCATGGATCTGTTAAGTTCTATTGTTCTGGGTGAGGGGTCACTCAATGATTTCCACAAACTGTAAGTGGATTAGAGGTAAGGATTTCATATTCAAAGCTGTTTATGAATGGCCAGAGATAAAAATTAACACACTAAACCTTGAGTGTCTCATCTGCTTGTCTCTCGAGATTGCTGTAGCAATTACCAGCAGCACTGTTGTAATTGCTAGTATCTTCTGCTACTGGGTCTAGAAAAACAAAAGTAAAAGCCAGCATCATGTCCCTATCCAGAATGCTCTTTCTCAGATCTGTAATAATTAATTTCTTCAGATTTTTACCCAGTATGCATCACAGATTTTCTGTCAGTCATGGCCTTGAGATACCTGGAAAGTTCATCATGACAGAGGCAGTGGAAAATGCCACTCCTACAGATAGTAATTTTTTTTTTAGTGTAATCATCGCCCAGTTATAAATTCTTTTAGCTCATCTGATCTACTTTGCGAATTATTACAAAGTGACACAGAAGCCTTGGGGAATGTGAGTCAATGCTGATCCCATGGCACTTTCCTGATTTACTCATAGTTACCTTAATATTACAGCAAACAGAAAGTAAAAACAAAAGCATGGCTGGAAGGATAGGTCAAAGGGCAAAGCAGGTATCACTCAAAGTACGAGAACTCAAGTTCAGATTCCCCAGTCCCACGGGAAACGGATGTAGCGTGGGATCTTCAATCCAGAACTCCCTTGGCAAGAGGCAAAGACAGGAGATTCCTCAATGCCTATGAAGTAGCTAGCCTAGAGTACCCAACATAAGACAGCAGAGACTTTCTGTCAATAATAGAATTTCAAGTGCTCTCCTGATTGTCATTTCATTTCACACACACACACACACACACACACACACACACACACACACACGAAAGAGAGAGACAGAGACAGAGACAGAGACAGAGACAGAGACAGAGACAGAGACAGAGACAGAGACAGAGACAGAGATTCATACCCTTATACACATGGGTATAAATGTATGGACACACACAGATTTTAGAAATGTTGGTCATCCTGTTTTTCAGGGGCATCAGCATCTCCTCCACCTAGAGACCTGAAGCTGCATCATCTCTTCTCCTTAGAAAGCTGGAGAGGCCTCTGGAGCTGGTTCCATGCTTTCTGCTTCTCACACCACTCGGCTCACTTCTCTGCCTTAGCATGCACACAGGGGATTCAGCTAGAGACTCCCATGGATTGTCACACAGTAACATGCCTTACCTTTAGAATTACAATTTCATTGTGACCTACAAGAGGGACACTGAAACCGATTTTGTAGTCTGGGACGATGACAGACATTCTCATTATGGTGTGTTCTAAATTTCTGAGAATGGTGTTAGACATTCCTTCCCTAGAGAATGTGATTTTTTTTTTTATCACAGACAGGGGAAAGTCACTTCAAATATTTCATATCTTACAACTTAAGGTATTCACTTATTTGGTAGGTACATATGGAGGTCTTGATGCATGTATACACATATATTTTAATTTCATCTCTGTCTGGATCTCTCTATATGTACTCATCTTTGTCTATTGAGATGTAATCTTGTTATTCAGCCTTCTACCCCAACTCTCTTTTAATTCCTAGGTTCAAGCGATCCTCTGCTTCAGCCTCATAATTAACTGAGATAGCAGGTGCACATCCTGAATCCAGTAGCACATCTCATTTTTTTTAATACAGGAAAAATGTTTATATAAAACAATATTTTGTGGAGTTGATCTTCTATCTAGGAAGACAGACACATAACAAAGTTAGTACAACTCAGTGTTTTATGTAATAGACTGTGCAGAAAACATAAATGGATGCCAGGAAAGCTATTGGCACCTGAAAAATCATAGAAGAGAGAGCCTTTAATCTCAGTACTGAACGATAAGCAAACTGCAGTCAGGACTTGGGGATAGCTAATACTTATAGTTTAATATTCTATCCCATAAAGGATAACAAGCAGCTCAGTAACACACTGGCTCTTCTGTCAATCAAGGAAATTGTTCTACCATCAACTCTCCCCTCAAATCTTTGAAATGAATTTGATATGCTCTCAACCTTCTACATTATATTATGAGCACAGTCAACAGAAAGGTCCTTACAAAGTTTCATTCAAACCCATCATTAAAACATTCAGAATTTTCCAATGACTCTCTTGACAAAATCAGAGAATAAATGCCACAGGATAAAATCAAATAACAACAATAACATAAAAAAATAATATCTCTAATAAAATCAGACTCCTAAACGTGGTCTCCCAGGCCCTGAAAAATCTCAGACTATTAACATTAATCATAGCCCAAGTACACAGCTTTGAATATAGGTCCCAACAGCATAGCAACCTTCCTCTTAGGCGTGCTTCCTTTGTCTGGTGCACGTTTCCTCCGGATAGTCTTACATCTCATTTTCTCTTGACTTCTACACTCAATGCTCTCTTGTAATCCCCAAGGCCACCCCTAACAATACCATCTAGTACACAAGGCCACTCCTGTCAATACCATCTAGTACCTGCCATCCCTAACAATACCATCTAGTATACAAGGCCACCCTTAAAAATACCTATTATACAAGGCTACCCCTAGCAATACCATCTAGTACAAAAGGCCACCCATCAATACTACCTAGTATACAAGGCCACCCCTAACATTACCATCTACTACATAAGGCCACGCCTAACAATACCATTTATTACCCCAGCCTCCAAGTCTATTGACTGTCCTTTTTAGCTCACAGGAACATTCCTGGCATCATGTATCACTGGGTTTCTTCTGTATAGTTGCTTGTATATTCACCATATAGAGCCACTAAAATGTGAGCTCTATGGGGCCACACATTTAAATTCATTTATTTCTGTTATAAACCCCATTTGTGAGGATTTCCAGAGCACTTAAGTGTATGAATTTAAATTAGTTTATTTTTGTATAAACTCTATTTGTGAGGATTTTCATAGCAATTAAACTTTAGGAATTAAAGGGTCCAAAAGTTGAGCTGATGACATTTTCTGGAAAAAAAATTGCTAAGATATATTAGGAAATGTCTCCTTCTCTTATAGGTACAGAGAGTCCACTGATTGGAATAGAATCTTTGGAACATCAAGTGGCATCCTTGTCGTTTACATAGCTCTGTGTGAACCACCCATGCACCCTAATGTGAATTCCAGATGTGTGAGCCCTGAAGAGAATGTGCTTATTCAAATAACTGGGGATGTAAGACTTCCATTTCTATCATGCAGACAACAGAGTCTGACTGGACCTGCTCACTTCTGGTAAAAGCTATTAAAAAAAAATCAATGAAGCCTATGAGTTTGGAATTATGGGTATGCACACAATTGAATGGAGGATGGAAAATTAAAAGCATCATATGATAATGTGGCTGTCTAATGTAGTAGGCCTGCTTTTGTTCATGTGGAAAAACATGAAAGAGGAGTTTACACAGTTCACGATATCAGTTGAGATATAGAGCAAATTTCTTGAGTCAATGTAGAGATTTTCAAATAAGCAGTGATGTACATGTGATTATGAGTTAGAGTGCAAACTTCATTGTGTGTGTTTTATAAAATATGGAAAACGAAAGTCTGAGAACAAGGAGCTTGTGCCTTGTGTGGTGGTATTCTGCAGTTTGAAAGAAAGGTGATGCCAAGTAGACTATGAAAAAAAAAATAGATGTCCAAACTCAAAAGCCAAGCAAAATTAAAGGTGAAATTGCAGGAACAGATACGATGTTTCTGTAATTTGAGGGTTGTTATTTATATAAATTGTGGCAGGGTTCACTTTGTTTCAGAAAATGAAAATTAAAAAACCTAAGAAATACTCCAAAACTTTACAGATGAATATTCTTTGGTCATTTGGATCGCTAGTTTAGTGGTCACTATTGAGTGGCTGGACAATCACACCTCATGACTTCCTCCTTCAGTTGACAGATATGAAAACAAACAGCTACATTCCTTATTACAACAAAGGTGAATAACTGTATGTAGACACTGTATTTTATCTTGGGTAACTAATCCTTACTTTTAGCCACAAGCTGCAATAAACACCATCTGCAAGTTTCTTCCCATTCCTGTCAAAAATGTCAATGAAATCTTGTTACTTGCTAGTGATATGAAATATATACAAGGGAAAGAGAGCAATAAAACACCAGAAGAATTTCACATAGGGAGCATTATATTGAGCAAGAAGATTATTTTTTTTCTTAGAGATACTTTCTAAATAAAAAAATAAAACATGGGTTTTTTTCCTTTTTAATATGGTCACATCACTTATTTTGAATAGACTGGACATGGTTAAGTGAAGAACTATGTTATTCCATTCTTTGCATAGAATTAATGGATTGATAACAAAATCTCACATTTAGTAATGGGAAGGTAGAATTATGAAATATTTAGGTGATTTTTTAGATGACTACAGAGTTTTAAAAAGAAGTAAAACAGAGACAAGAGTTCAAATCTATAGCACTAACATTGTTGACCTCTAATTTGTATGTGACATATTATGAAAAACACGCTTTTTGGTAGAAAACATGGATAATTTTCACTGAAGGTTTATTGACTAATTGATAGTGCAAGAGTTATAGTATTACTTTTCCTGGAATTTTAAGGTAAGTTGAGCTCAGGTAGAAAACAGTTGGGCTAGCTCAATTTCCTTGGCCTTCGATGCAATCCAGTCTAACAAAATAGATAGAATAAGTTATGAGGTTTCTGTCCTATGACTAGTCCTAACCTGGTACAGGAAACCTAGCCAACTACTGAGGACTAGTGAAAGCATGGATCTTGGACAAGAACCTATTATCTCTGCTTTCTAAGATTTCATAATCCCCAACTATATCCTAAGTATCTGTTCACATGCCCATGAATAAGTGGATTCCTCACCCTTCATCAGACATATGAGCTGAACAAGACAAACAAGACCAAGACCAAGACGAAGAAGAAGAAAAGGAGGAGGAGGAGGAGGAGGAGGAGGAGGAGGAGGAGGAGGAGGAGGAGGGGGAGGAGGGAACAACAACAACACAGACATGCCAAAGTGGGCAAGAGAATGTGCATGAGGCTTCAACTATAAACAAGAAGTAAGTTCCTAAGGAAACCCGAGAGCCAGAAAAGTCTTCCCCAGAGGAAGAACGCACCAATTGGTTATCCAATGTCAAATGGTCAGCCCTGAAAACGTACATACAAGTCACATTATAAAGACGGAATAGAATATATCATTATGTTTATATATTTAGAAATACATAAATGAATATGTACAGTCCATGAAAAATAAAATAAAGGCCATGGATTCAAAAGAGAGAACTCAGTGGGGTTACACGGGAGGGTTTGCAGGAAAAAAAATGATGCAATTAGTTTATAATCTCAAAAAAAGTTTGGTTTTTTGTTTGTTTTTAAAAAGGTCCTGATATCTGCCTTGTACTTTGGTATAGTAACTGCTTGCTCTGAGGGGCTGAGTGTCCATTCAAATGACACAAATGTTGGTTCTGAGTTGTGAATGCTTCTGCCACACTCACCGGAGACCATTTTGCAAACAGAATGTTTTCTCAAGTGTTCAACAACACAAACACATTCTGTATTAGGATCATCATTTCCAGTCATCCCCAGTTGGTACCTGTCTATCACTATTGTATTCTCTTTATCTCTTCCTTTATGGATATCCGCTCATCCAAAGGTTGCATAGCTCTCTTATAACATCATTTATTTGGTCAATAGTCATGTAAAAGACCTTGGGTTAATAGCACTTCCTGTTATCTGGCCAAGGTGATATTTCTGAATAAAACCACTTACTCCTGACTCATTTATTTGACTCCCCAATGTAGTGGGGTGTCTCTGTGTGTGTGTGTGTGTGTGTGTGTAAAGATTTTTTTTTTTTTGGATGCCTTATGTGATAGGGGCTGGGCATTACATCATGGCTGCCTTCATGCTAGAGTGGTTAGAACCTGACAGCTGTGTAGTTCACATAGCTGATGTTTTTGGAAGTCCCAAGTGGGTATTGGAGGCCCAGAGATGAGCTGCTGGCCTTCAATTCAGCAGTTGAATCTGGAACTTGATGGCAGCAGCCGATGACAGCAGCCGCACGTGAGCATGAATTCAGGAAGAAAAGGAGGAAGCCAGCTGACACTATTCCAAAAAGCAAGTTGCAAGGCGCCGAGCATTCTGAGAGTACTTCCCAGCCTTCAGTTAATCCTTTTTTTGGAAGTGTCCACACAGCTAGGAACAGACAGGTGTTCCCTGGGTTGACTCTAACTACTCTCAACCAGACATTTCAGACAAACCGTCACACCAAGCTTGGGTTTTAAATACAAAAATTAAGAGGGTAAATATCTCAACAAAGGTATAGCTTAATCCTTTCAGAACAGTAAAATTAGATGAAATAAAGGCAGGTAATACTAAAATGTGGTAATGAAGTCCTGACATATTTATACACAGGTGTGTTAGTTTAACAATGGTTGTAGGCCAGCACTATTCTATCTCAGTGGGAATTGTCACAATTAAATTTCTTTTCATTACACATAGTATTGGGGACATTGTCCTTCTTCTGTCTGAGGTTGTTGTGAGATAGAGAGGCAGAATAAAAGCAGAGATAGTCTTAGCCGTAACTAGACTATGCAGCAGAAAATATCTACTGAAAATCTCTTGTTCAAGCTGCAATTCTTAAAATTGCTGAGTTCACCTTTTAGGTTGAGATTAGCTTCATAAACTGGAACCTTTATTTTCCTTTCATGCCTATTGGGGGATTGGTCTCGTGCTGGATAGATCCTAAATTCTGTACCCCAAGACTTGCTTGCCCCAGACAAGAGATTTCCCACATACAACAGCTTTTATTATATAAACCTTCCTCCCCAATTTAAAATTGTATTGTTTAATTAATGTATGAATTAAACAATAATAAGCAATCTAAACAAGGTAGCTATAGCCAACTATTGGAGGCAATAAAAGTAGGCAGGATTTTTCCCTACAATGGATGTCAGTAACTAATTTTATATTCTACAGACAACAGTCTGAGCCCCAGTTCCAGAACTTACTACCTATGCAGACTCCAGCAAAATACCAATCTTCTAGATTCTTTTTGTTAGGTTAGGAAATGAAGTTATGCTCAAACTTCAGGTTGTTTAGAAGACAAATATTAGTGGGTGGGTATAAATTACTTAAATTATCCTCAACTAGCTTCCAAAGGAAACTCAGACTAGGATTTATTTATTTAGCTTTTGCACAATTACTGGGGGATGACCAAAATCTGATTTTCTTTTTTTTTCTTTTTTTAATTGGGTATTTATTTCATTTACATTTCCAATGCTATTCCAAACGTCCCCCACCCGCTCCGCCACCCACTCCCACACCCACCCACTCCCACTTCTTGGCCCTAGCATTCCCCTGTACTGAGGCATATAAAGTTTGCACAACCAATGGGCCACTGTTTCCACTGATGGCTGACTAGACCATCTTCTGTTTCATGTGCAGCTAGAGACGTGAGCTCGAGGGGGTGGGGTACTGGTTAGTTCATATTGTTGTTCCACCTATAGGGTTGCAGGTCCCTTTAGCTCCTTGGGTACTTTCTCTAGCCCCCCCATTGGGAGCCCTGTGATCCATCCAATAGCTGACTGTGAGCATCCACTTCTGTGTTTGCTAGGCCCCGGCATAGTCTCACAAGAGACAGCTATATCTGGGTCCTTTCAGCAAAATCTTGCTAGTGTATGCAATGGTGTCAGCATTTGGAAGGTGATTATGGGATGGATCCCCGGATATGGCAGTCTTTAGGTGGTCCATCCTTTCGTCTCAGCTCCAAACTTTGTCTCTGTAACTCCTTCCATGGGTGTTTCGTTCCCAATTCTACGAAGGGGCACAGTGTGCACACATTGGTCTTCGTTCTTCTTGAGTTTCATGCGTTTAACAAATTGTATCTTATATCTTGGGTATCTAAATTTCTGGACTAATATCCACTCATCAGTGAGTACATATTGTGTGAGTTCTTTTGTGATTGGGTTACCTCACTCAGGGATGATGCCCTCCAGGTCCATCCATTTGGCTAGGAATTTCATAAATTCATTCTTTTTAATAGCTGAGTAGTACTCCATTGTGTAAATGTACCACATTTTCTGTATCCATTCCTCTGTTGAGGGGCATCTGGGTTCTTTCCAGCTTCTGGCTATTATAAATAAGACTGCTATGAACATAGTGGAGCATGTGTCCTTCTTACCGGTTGGGACATCTTCTGGATATATGCCCAGGAGAGGTATTGCGGGGTCCTCCGGTAGTACTATGTCCAGTTTTCTGAGGAACTGCCAGACTGATTTCCAGAGTGGTTGTACAAGCTTGCAATCCCACCAACAATGGAGGAGTGTTCCTCTTTCTCCACATCCTTGCCAGCATCTGCTGTCACCTGAATTTTTGATCTTAGTCATTCTCACTGGTGTGAGGTGGAATTTCAGGGTTGTTTTGATTTGCATTTCCCTGATGATTAAGGATGTTGAACATTTTTTCAGGTGCTTCTCTGCCATTTGGTATTCCTCAGGTGAGAATTCTTTGTTTAGCTCTGAGCCCTAATGGCTAGACTGGCTACTTCCCCAGATAGGCTTTCCAAATCCTTGATGTTTGTGTCTCTTCAAGTTATCTCTGATCTACCAGCCTGTCTTCAGGGTGGGCACATGCTCCTGGTTCATGACATGTAATGGAGATCTCTATTCCCTACGTCTTCCTCCTTTAATCTCTTCTTCCTACTTTCTACTCCAGCGTACAGAACTCATTTTTATTTCTTTTCTTTTCATAGCACTAACTTTCTTCTTCTTCTTCTTCTTCTTCTTCTTCTTCTTCTTCTTCTTCTTCTTCTTCTTCTTCTTCTTCTTCTTCTTCTTCTCCTCCTCCTCCTCCTCCTCCTCCTCCTCCTCCTCCTCCTTGTCCTCCTCCTCCTCCTTCTTCTTCCTATTCTTCTTCTTCTTATTCTTCTTTTTTTTTTATTTTTTTTGAGACAGGGTTTCTCTGTGTAGCTCTGGAACTCACTCTGTAGACCAGGCTGGCCTCAAACTCAGAAATTCACCTGCCTCTGCCTCCCAAGTGCTGGGATTAAAGGCATGCATGCGCCATCACCGTCCAGCTAGCACTAACTTCTTATCATGAGATAAATGTTTTTTTTGTTGTTGTTGTTGTTGTTTTTTGGGTTTTTTTTTCTTTTCTTTTTTTTTTTTTTTTTTTTTGAAAACTGATAGTTGCCTTGAAAGCAGAAAGAGCAGAAACTGAAAAGGAAGGACAGATATTTCAATGAATCTGATCTAACTAATTCCTTAGTGTCAATACCTTAACTGCCAAGGTGCAGAATTATCTAAAGAAGGCCACTATCAAGTACTTTCCATTATCACTAAGTAGTAAAAAAATAAAATAACACAACAGATACTTTCTTACTGAAGAAATAAAATACACATTTAAGAAAAATAAGTAAATATGTTCTGATTTCAATTTTTTTGGATCTACTAAAAGTATTTACTCATTTACATATTCTGCTGTATTTCATTTATAACTGTATTCTTGGAATTCATTACTATCAGCGTTCAATACCCTTGTTGTAAATAGATGAGTAAGGTTATATAGGTAAATAAAATTAGGCCACAGGTAACTTATATGCTATGTGATTTCCATCTGTTATCTCTTTCCATCCTCAAAACATTGTAGTGATGTAAGAATGTGATTGCTACAGTTTTCACAAGCAAATCGATCCTGAGTGAAATAAAATAACTTCCCACTGTATTCCGTCTAGAGAATAAAAGAATAGGGGCTTGTCCCCATTAACTTGACCATCAAATCCATTTTCCTCATTGTAGTACTATATTGCAAAAGACTATTAAATTTTACAAAATTAAATCATCCTTAAAAACACAATCATCTTATTTGTTTAAAATAATGTTGATTTTATTTTGTGTTACTAATTACTTAATCCTTTCTTATCCTTAATCTAAAACTGCTACTCTCATATTCCAACATAACCACTTCATTTGAATATGATATATTTAATGTGAACCACAACTTTGGAAGAAATATGCCTGTTTTTTAAATCATTCAAATGTATCTCTTCTAAAATTCAAATAACCTTTTATATATTTAATCTTGATACATATCTCTTGTAATTAAAAGTAGTAATAAAAATAGAAAGATTGAAAGAGAAGAAGAGGGGAGAGAGATTATTAAAACTCAGGGGATTGTGTGTTAAAAAGCAATTATTTATTTTAAAATTGACATGGAATTTTTTGTTTTCTTTGGAGACTCAGTTGTGTCATGCAACCTGTTTCTGGAACCTGTCTTATGAGAGGAGGTTTTGCTGAAGCAGACGCATGAGAGGAAGTCCTGCTGAGAACAGACACATGCTGTTTTCTGGAAGCTACCTTAGGAAAGAACATCTGATGCCTTGTTGCAATGGATGCTCGAGAGTGCACAAGATGTTTAGAAAGAATAGAGATACAACCCCACAAACAGTGAGAGGACACTCTTGCATGGGTTCACCTTGTAATGCTTTGCTGGTTTTTGCTGATATTTGCTTGTCTTGATTTTGTAGAGAAAAAGGTGCCAAAAAAAAAAATCTCCTCATGGTATCCTGGCCATTTCTTCTGGGGACTTGCAGTTGGTACTGGTTTGCATTTGGTGTTTGCAATTGGACTGAACTGGTGCAACTGATTCCTGTTTGGAATCACCCAGAAAAAACTACTTCTAAACAGGTGCCTATCCCCATTTCTATTAAACTTTCTTCTCCCCTACCTTTGTTCAGTGGGCTAGAAGGGAGGTCGAACCCGTAGTAAAGCAGATTTTGAAACATATAAGCCTACAAAAAATAGCTAAAATGTGGATTTTTAAAATATTTTCAACCTTAAAAAAATGATAAATGCTTGAACTGATTTGGGCCAATAACCTTGCTATGATTGCAACATTTGTGTATGGAAAGTTTATACTGTACTCCATACATTTATATAATTATTATATGCCAAAGAATAGCTTAGATTAGAAACAGAAAATAATAAAAATCAGATGAGATTAAAAAACCCATTGCTCAGATATTTAATTGACTTTAGAGAATCTGGACCCTTGGTTAATGGTGTATCAATATCTACCTGTTATAATATTTTTATTTCACTATTTAGCAAGTTATCAACATTAAATATGTTTTCAACTGCTGAAAAGACACTTGAACTTAGCAATGATTCTGGATGATAGTTAATAACACTGTTGGAACATTTTCTCTTATCAATTTCCCCTTCAAAGCAAGTGACAATCACAGTAAATGAAAATATGATTTTCCTTTATTTAATGTGTGTGTGAGCACAATTGCACTCATGATGTGGCGCGTGTGTGTGTGTGTGTGTGTGTGTGTGTGTGTGTGTGTGATTTAGTGGAAGTTGGTTCTTTCTATCATATTGATCCCAGAGATTGAAATTGGGTCATCAGGCTTTAGCTGGTAAGCATAATGAGTCTGGTCTAAAAATGTCTTTGTAGCTCTCTTTTGTTTATAAGATATCTCTTTTTTTTTGTGTCAGAATTTACCAGAGCATTGAAACTCTTTTATTTTTTGTACTCAAATAAATTTATACAGTTCTTGAATTTTAATAATTGTGAATGAAAATAAAACTTACCCTGAATATAGTGAATTGAGTAAAATATTCTCTCCCCTGTTCCTAACATCTAATTCATGGTGGTAAAGAATCTCTGTTAGCCAACTATTGTACTATTAGAAAACAATATGCAATGTGTGAACAAGATAAGATGGCATGGATGAATGGCAGTCTTTTGGCTTAAATATTATTTATGTGGAAACAAGAACCATAACACCCAAATATATAGAAAAGATTCATGAAGTAGAGCAAGATTCTGGGTTTTGAGAGACAACATTTGACTATGAGGGTTTCAGTGGTGCTATGAATTTCACTACTCCTGATTAGAATTTCCTCACTCATCAGAATGTTTCTATATTCCCCAACCTTTCTTGCACTTCCTGTATAAGTAGCTTTATTTGTGTGTAACCAAATAGTAAAAAGTGCTACAAGTGTCTCTATGTCTATTAGAAATATACAACCTATGTTTATTAAAAACAAGCTATTCATTTATCTAATAAAGACATACAAAATAATATATATATATAGATATATATATGTATATCTATATATATAATATGAGATGCAGTGTTTGTGAGATCTCGGGGTTCAGATTAATTGCTGCTCTTCCTACAGGGTCTCCCTCCTTTTCAGTTTCTTCCAGCTTTTCCCTAATTTAGTCATAGGGGTCAGCAGTTTCTGTCCATTGGTTGGGTGCAAATGTCTGCATCTGAATCTTTTAGCTGCTTGTTGAATCTTTCAGAGAACAGTCATGCTAGGTCCCTTTGTGTGAGTGCTCCAAAGCCTCAGTAATAGCATCAGGCCTTGGGGCTTCCCCTTGAGTTGGATCCCACTTTCAGCCTAATGCTGGACCATCTTTTCCTCAGGCTCTTCTCTATTTCCATCCCTGCAGTACTTCCAGACAGGAACAATTCTGGGTCAGAGTTTGACTGTGGGATGGCAACCCCATCTCTCTACTTGATGCGCTGTCTTTCTGCTGGAGGTGGAAGTTCTCTCTCCACACTGTATGGCATTTTATCTAGGGTCCTTCCCTTTGAGTCCTGAGAGTCTTCTACCTCCCAGGTCTTTGGTACATTCTAGAGGGTCCCCACAACCTCCTACCTCCCAAAGTTGCTTGTTTCCATTCTTTCTGCTGGCCCTCAGGACTTCAGTCCTTTCTCCCCACCCAATACCAGACCATGTTCCCCTCTCCCCTCTTCCAATTTCCCTACCATGTCCCTACCTCCTCCCTTGTGTTTACTTTCTTCTCCCTCACAAGTGGGACTGAGGCATCCTCACTTGGATGCTTCAGCTTGTTGACTTTTATTGGTACTGTGGATTTTATCTTGGGTATTCTGGTTTTATTAGTTTTTTGTTTTGTTTTGTTTTTTGTTTGTTTGTTTGTTTGTTTGGCTAATAATATCCACCCACTTATGAGTGAGTGCATACCATGCATGTCCTTTTGCATCTGAGTTACCTCACTTAGGATAATGTTTACATGTTGCATCTATTTGCCCTCAAAACTCAGGTTGTCCTCCTTAATAGCTGAGTAGAGTTCCATGGCATAAATTAACCACATTTTCTGATTCTAGTCTTCTGTTGTGGGACATCTGGGTTGTTTCACTTCTGGCTATCACAAATAAGGCTGTTATGAACATACTGGAAAATGTGCCCCTGTGGCATGGTGAGCCATCTTTTGGGTATATTCCCAAGAGTGGTATTGCTGGGTCTTCAGGTAGATCTACTTCCAATTTTCTGAGGAACCTGTAATTGATTTGTAGAATGGTTGTACCCACTTGCAATCCCACTAGCAGTGGAGGAGTTTTCCTCTTTCTCCATATCCTCGCCAACATGTGTTGTCACCTGAGGTTTTGCTCTTATCCATTCTGTTCTTTGATTAAAAAAAAAAAAGTTAAGTCTATGTCTGGAAAATACTTGAATTTGAAAGTACAACTAAATGAGGAATTTTTTTTGGTTGAGGCTGTCATTGATGGGCTTCAAAAAGTCTCCAGATCTGGGGAAAATAGAGTGCCTGGGATTCCCTTGTCTGTAGAGACAACCCTCAACTGGGAGACATGATAGTGATAGGTGGGGTATTTTTTGGGGGGGGTGCTGAAAGTCCAACTAAATAATGCCTAGAAGATGTGTAAGAAACAAATCTTGTTAGCTTACCTCACTGTGAAGATTCCTTCAGTGTATCACCAAAAGGACCATCCCTGGAATTCTTCATTGGTGCATTTAGCCTGCTAAACTCACAATGGTAGAATAATATTAAACACAAAATACTACCATGGATAACCTTTTAAATTGTAAGTTTATGTAACTTAAATTCCAATCTGAAAATATTAGTCCACAGAGAATTATCTTTCTATTTGTTATCTTTTGATGTATTGTTGCAATAACAAGACATGATGTTATTTCAGTTAGAAAACCTCTGGAGAAATTGAATATAGGCAATTAGTTCAACCTTCAAGGGGATACAACCACAGAGCAGACATACGATTTCTTCATAGTATTGTAGAACAGGTTATAGCTTCGAGTGCTAAGAGTTTTCTAATGAGTCATCTGATTTTATTTACACATAAATATTTCTTGCTTGTTTTGAAATAAAATCTCACTCCATGAAAGGTCAATTCAGAGTATCTTCTAAGTTTGCTCAAAAGTTACAATTTCAGTAGATGGTATTTGAATGTCTATATTCCAAACAATATCAAACCAAAGTGACCTGTTCAGTGTAAGGAAATGTTAGAGTTACCTGACTGAGTTATAATACAGTAACTTGGCTCACACAATTATCTAAGTTTCTTGGTTTCTCTTAGAGAAGTCACAAGGCATTCAAACATTAGGTTCCTGAGATGTTTAGACAGAAAATCTAAACATTTCCAGTTCATCGAACATTGTCATTAAATGATGTACCAAAGGCTCAACATCAACAATATTGAGCAGCTGAAATCAGAGAATAATTATAACAAAATTTCTTACCTTCCTGAGGAATGGAAATAAATTACATTATTCAGCTCATGCTAATGATTTATTAGTAATCATATTTCAAGACCATTTTTCAGAAGCATTCATTTTGAAGACTAAAATTTCTGTCTATGTAAGTAGAATCAGTTGTGCAATGTGTGGAAACATCACCTGTCAATAATTTGCTCTTGCTCTACCAGCTTAGGCAGAAAAGAGAGAGGTGTAAGTTTTGCTACAGAGAGAGAATTTCTGGGATAGTCAGATGCAGTGATTTGCCCCAGATTCTAAGGAAGATGGTCACATGAACATGAGGAAACATATGGCTGGACTTAGAATAGAATAAATGAGATAACTGAGTTACAAGCTAGTGGAAACAAGCCAAAGCTTTGACCTCGGCATTTATTCTTAATTCATTCTGAGTCTTTATTTCAGCAACTTGGGCACAGGTGGGCAAGGCCACAGTTACAAATAGCATACACACCATCAGGCATAGAATCCAAACTTAGAAAAGTCTCAGGTAAAAACCACAAATAAACATGTCCCCAAACTGATTTCATATTAAGGTGGGAAGTAAAATCTCTTTAAGAGAGAGAGTTAGAGGAAGACTTTGAGCTAGCCCAGCTTGCAGGTGCTAGAGCTGCTCCCTACCCCGACACTGATCTCTCTCCAACCAGAGCCTGAGGAATTAATCAATACATGAGGCTTCTCCCAAGTACAGCAGGGTTCCAGAGAAAGGCTGGAAAACATGCTAGGAAGAGCTAGACAGCACTTTTCAGACCCACTCAGGAAAAGCTTATAATAGCCCAGAGAAAGGTTCTGAAGAGGATGGAGCTTTAGTGAACTGACAACAGCAGCCTGCTAAACCAAAGTAAGAGGTTGAAGTTAACCACCACAGACACATGCTGCCCTGCAGAGCCTGAAAAATTTTCTGGAAATTCAGTAGTACTGAACTTGTAGGGTATTAAGCTCAAAAACAATAAAAAAGAAAAAAAAAACGAGGTACAAAAATATCATACAAAGAAATATTTAGTTTAAAAACAAAAAGGTGAAGTTTGTAAGAAAAGAGTTATAAGTTATACAAAATGTTCTGTATTGAAAAATAGAGAAAAATAAAATGACAGAGGCCATCTGGATCCCATTTTGTTTGTTTCACCTATCAGTATACAAATAATTTTATATATATGAAGAGAGAGATCAAAATAAGGCAGACAGAGGAAAATAAAAATGAAAAATGGAGGTAAACCTTAGGAAAAATAGAACTAATAATGAATGCAAAAAGGCTATTAGACCTTCAAGGACCAGATCTGAACTTTATGAATGGATTAAAACAGCTGTAGATATAGTTTAATGCTCACAATTCAGTTATGGTTGGACAAACAATTAATTACAGGAGATATATACACAAAAGACTGTGGCTGTGAAAGATCAGGTCAATCCCTAAATGACTAAAGACAAACAGTTCCTAATGATAAATTCTTCTAAAATCACAATCATTCAGGGAGAAAATTTTCCATGAAATTTAGATTGTAGGGAAGGAATGGAGATAAGGCATAGGAATATAAGTCATCCAGGGATTGTAGGCAAAGCATTCCTAGAAACAATGTGGTTTTTTCCTAGAGATAATCTCCAAAGAAGGCTCCAGACTTCTGGAATAATCAAAAGCTATGGCACATGCCAAAAATGGACTAATGGATGTGGATCAAAAGGAATAAATAAGGAAATCCCTTACCAAGAAATGCTGCAAGAGGCCCCATTATCAAATTCAAGTTGACCATTTTAGGCTATAAAAACAATTCCTAAGGATAAATTCTTTTATAGGAACAATAATTCAGGGAGGTTTCTTGTGGGATGTACAAGATATGGAAAGAATGGACATAAAGTTTGTGAATGTATATTCTCCAAAGATACTAATGACAATTTCGTAAAGTCAGAAAAGTGACTAAGAGCCTTTACTCAAGGCCCCACCAAAAACAAATAAAACAAAAAACAAAACAAAAAACAAAACGAAACAAAACAAAAAACTGGCATGAGTCATTCATTTCATCTCCACCAAGGAAAGCTGCTCAAAACTTAAACAAACCATTTAACAGAGATAGAGCTATTCCTGTGGATAAAGCAAGAGATTCTGAAGATACCAAAACAAACAAAAACAACCTCCCTCTCAAAAAACCAAGATGTTTTAGCAAATATCCACTACTGTAAATGCTAAAAATAATAAATGTACAGTAAAATGGGATTGAGAATAAAAGATCAGTGAACACTGACTGATACAGATGTAACTTAAGCATCACAAGAGTTCTTGAATCCATCTTGGCTGCTTCAAAGGGTTTCTACAAAGCTTCTAGGAATTGTGACATTTTTTTTTTCAGGTGAAACAAAATACAAAATGGTTTAAATGCATAGGATCAGAAGATCAAATAGGAAAATTAAAGCCACATTTGGCCAATATAGTGGAAAGCCATGGGGAAGAAATCTATTTCAACAGTGGAAAGCATAGATTAGCATTGTCCTCAAACTTTAGAAACAGGATGTTAAAGAAAAGATGTTGTTAATAAAAACTTTTAGTTTTTTTTTTTGTTGTTTTTTTTTGTTTTGTTTTCTTTCTGTTTTTTGAGACAGGGATACTCTGTATAGGCCTGGCTGTCCTGGAACTCACTTTGTAGACCAGGCTGGCCTCAGACTCAGAAATCTGCCTGCCTCTGCCTCCCAAGTGCTGGGATTGGCATGCGCCACCACCACTCGGCTTAAAGATGTTTTTGAAGACAGTTACAGACTAGACAAGTTGTCTATAAGCTGGATACAACAAAGGGTGAGTCTTCAACTTTATATGACCACTTCTAATAGACCACCAGCTGCCCTACATACTAAAGAGGAAAATTGACAAACTTGTTTAGGTAGAAGATTGGCTTATGACAAAAGAAAAGTCCACCAGACCCTGGAATACTCCTGAATTTGTCATTAAAATGAAAACAGGAAAATGGAGGGTGTTGATATATCTGAAAGTAATTAATAAAATTATTCAGGCAATGGGATCTTAAGACCCTGGAATGAATTGCCTTCCTTATTACCTAAGCCATGGCCTATTATAATGATTGATTTAAAAGACTGATTTCTTATACTCCCTTTATGTGAGAATGATAAAGGTTTGCTTTCTCGGTACCTTGGTATAATAGAAGTTTTCTAGTAAAGAGATTTCTTGTGTCCTTCATAGGAAATATTGAATAATCCTACCTTATGCCAATATTTTGTACAACCACCAGTAGAAATTCATAAACGGTTTCCTCAGTTCAAAATTTACCATTATATGGATGATATCTTAGTGGCTGATTCAGATACAAATGCCTTGGTGGTGGTGGTGGGGTGCTTGGTGAACTGAAGAGAATTTTGCCTTGCTAGGAATCACAAATTACTCCTGAAAAGGTCCAGAGAGAATTATGTAGGATATAAGATAGGTCTACACAAGATTTGACCACAGAAAGTACAAATCAGGAGAGACCAATTGAGAACTCCTAATGATTTTCAAAATTGTAGGGAGACATTAATTGACTACATACCACTATTGCATTAACTACTCCAGAGCTAAGTGATTTATTTCAAATATTAAAAGATGATAAAGACTTAAGTAACCCAAGAAAAATACAGGCTGAGGCTGAAAAACATTTAGCTCTGTTAGAAAAGAAATTATAAGAGGCATGTATAGATAATTGGATACAAGGTTGGTTTATATTTTAGTTATGTTACCTTCCACTCATTCTTCCACAGGCATTCTTATGCAGAGAGAAGATAATATTCAAGAATGGGTGTTTTTAGCACAAAGGGTAAAACATTAAAGACTTATAAAGAAAGGGTTTCTGGGTTGATTTTGAAAGAAAAAAAATAAATTAGCAGATAAAAAAATCAAAGATGTATGTCATTCTTATGGTAATGTTAGACTTTCCCAGATCCTTTTAACCTAGTTACTGACTCTCAACATGGAGAATGAGTTGTTTCCTATGTAGGAATTCCTGAACTTATGCAGGATGATTCTGAATTAATTTCTCTGTTTCAACTATAACAAGTTATCAGATATAGAAGTAAACCATTGGGTATTATACATATCATACCCAAAATGGTTCTGTAGCACAGAATAAAAATGAAATTGATCAACTATTAGTTCATTAACATGCTAGAAGCATCAAAGTTTCATTAAAAAATCATACTAATAGCAAAGATTTAAAGAAAAAAAAAGATTTAAAGCTAAGAAAATTACAAAGAAATGTCCTATGTGTTCTTTATATAACTAGATGTCATTAGCTATAGGGAGTAACCCAAGATGTGCCCAAAGAGATGAAATTAGGCAAATGTGTGTGTTTTATTTTACAGAGTTTGAAAAATTAAAATATATATATACCATACAGTAAACACATTAAGGATTTCAGTGGGTGACTTCTTTAAGTTCTGAGAAGGCTGATTCATGAATAACATTTATTATAGGTTATGGCACTATGGGAATACCTGCACTAATTAAAACTGGCACTTTTTCATATTATAACATAAATTATATTACAGTTATACCACACAATCCTATAGGAGAAGCAGTTATAGAGAGATCTAATCACACTTTTAAGTAGATGCTTAACAAATACAAAGGGGCAACAAAAACTCTCAGAGATAGATTTCACAGTACCTTATTAATTCTAAGGTTTTGAAAGCTAATGAACAATAAAACAACAGCTGCTGAAAGACATTGGATGATAGAAAAAACCTGCTGAACTAAATCAGCCTGTTTATATTGAGGTTGTCCTAACTTTATAATGGAGGGAAAGGAAAGAGTTACACTAGGGAAGAGGCTTTATACTTGTTTCCATGGGAAAAGAAAAGCTGTGAATCTCTTCCAAATTCATAAAAATCAGATTTGACAGGGGGAGGCCTTCGGAAGATTTTGGTGCAGATGGGAAGAAGTAAATCAAGAAGAAGAACAAAACAAGTAAAATATATGCTGATCCCTCTACATGGAAACAGCCCTGAGAGGATGAGACATGAAAATGTCTCCAGCCAGAACTTAAACTATGTATAACCAATCAATGTTGATGGTTAAAAAATCCTCAAGACATGTCATGCCACCCTTTTAATGGCACTGATAAATTATTATATCACAAAAAAATTATATCACAGTTTGGTTATACAATCTAAACTAACTTATAAGAAAAGTTTGAGTTACTTACCTGAAAAGAGAGCCATCTTTAACTGTATTTTGTATACTGTAATTCTATACTTATGTTAATGAACAAAGGTATAATACCTTTGAAAGTTTATAAGTTTACAGAGCAAAGGAGTGTGGACACCTAAGAAGAGAAGACAACCAGATCAGGTGATTAAACCTCAGATTCCTTCAATGCCGTTTTCTCAAAAAACTGCATCTGGGACTATTTCAAAATGGCTAGCTAGATTGTCCATCATCACAGATTGTTCCAGTCAGGACTTCAGTTAAGCACTGAACTTTCATAGCATGCAGAGACTGGACAGCAAATGATACAGTTACTTTTCTTAAAACTGACAAATACACCATTTCTTTAAAAAAAAATGAGACCCCCAAAAAGAAAGTGATGCGTCAAATCAACATGAAGACAATTCAAGAAATCAGTGCATCTCATTCCCAGGAGGTTGGTGGATGGTTTTGGTCATTCAATAGACGATGGATGTTGCCATTGTTTAAAAGGAGTTGTTTGCACCTTCTTAATTATCTTTATCAGGGAGGAAACAAAGTATAGGAGGTTAGATTCGGGGATTTCCATTACCTTCTTTTCTTTAACATCTTTCTTATGCTAAGAGGAAAATGGAAAGAAGATTTGAAAAAAAGGGAGTAGTAGGAATAATAAAATAAAAGGGTACATTATTGAATCATTTTTAGAGCAAGGAACATCAATAAGACAAATATTTTCATATTTGTATGGACATTGGATATTAATAGATTTAGGATTATATTTTGCTACAATATACTATGTGTGTGTGTTTCAACTATTGTTTAAGGTATTATACCTGTGTAATGTGAAGTTATAGTCCTTGGAAGCTGCTATTAAAAACTGTTTAGAATAATTAAAAAGATCAAGTTAGCAGTCAAATAGTCAAATTCACCGTCATGTTAGGTAGTAGTGTAATTAATTACAGTAAGATATTTTGGAAGTTGAACATAGTAAAGAGCTAGAATAAGCAATATTTGCCTATTCAGATATAGTATAGATAGATGGCCTTCAAAAACCTCAGAGTTCCGTGAAATATAACATTTAAAGTTGTTTTATCATGAACAGACTTTTTTGGCAGTGAGACCTGTTTGCTTCTGGCAGCAGCCCTTTTCTATTCCAAAGAAGATGATGAACACCAACGAACATCCTTATGGAATTTGTGTCATATATGGCAAGCTAACCAGTGGGCAGGCTTTACTCTTGCTTCAATTGCTGAAAGAATGTTCTCCAGACTGGACAAATGAGATACAGCAAAGTCAATTGCTAAACTTTGGCAAGACAAGGTAAGTGGTTTTTCATATTTCCTGCTTCATGAAAAGTCTGTCAGATATTCTGGGCCAGAGACTAAAGATGGATGAGCCAACATTACACAGAAATTTCAGGGAAGGTCTATACAGCCAGCTTTTTCTGTCCATTATCTAGTTTTGGAAGTTGCTTGCCTACACTGCCTACTTACTCAGATAGTATTTCTTCCTTCTCACACATGTGATGGGGATGATCACTAGATAGTTATAGTCTCATATATAAGTTTTAAGATGTCTAGGATTAAAGAAAATGTTCTTAAATCTAAGACAATGTTTTAGATTGATAATGCAAGTTATAATTGGAATTGATTATGAGTTCTCTGGTGGAATTTTTAGGGTCACTTATATATACTATCATATCATCTGCAAAAAGTGATATTTTGACTTCATCTTTTCCAATTTGTATCCCTTTGATCTCCTTTTGTTGTCGAATTGCTCTGGCTAGGACTTCAAGTACAATGTTGAATAGGTATGGAGAAAGTGGACAGCCTTGTCTAGTCCCTGATTTTAGAGGGATTGCTTCAAGCTTCTCACCATTTACTTTGATGTTGGCTACTGGTTTGCTGTAGATTGCTTTTATCATGTTTAGGTATGGGCCTTGAATTCCTGATCTTTCCAAGACTTTTATCATGAATGGGTGTTGGATCTTGTCAAATGCTTTTTCCGCATCTAACGAGATGACCATGTGGTTTTTGTCTTTGAGTTTGTTTATATACTGGATTACGTTGATGGATTTCCGTATATTGAACCATCCCTGCATCCCTGGGATGAAACCTACTTGGTCAGGATGGATGATTGTTTTGATGTGTTCTTGGATTCGGTTAGCAAGAACTTTATTGAGGATTTTTGCATCAATATTCATAAGGGATATTGGTCTGAAGTTTTCTATTTTTGTTGGGTCTTTTTGTGGTTTACGTATCAGAGTAATTGTGGCTTCATAGAATGAGTTGGGTAGAGTACCTTCTGTTTCTATTTTGTGGAATAGTTCTCAGAAGATGGAAAGATCTCCCATGCTCATGGATTGGCAGGATCAACATTGTAAAAATGGCTATCTTGCCAAAAGCAATCTACAGATTCAATGCAATCCCCATCAAAATTCCAACTCAATTCTTCAACGAATTAGAAAGTGCAATCTGCAAATTCATCTGGAATAACAAAAAACCTAGGATAGCAAAAACTCTTCTCAAGGATAAAAGAACCTCTGGTGGAATCACCATGCCGGACCTAAAGCTTTACTACAGAGCAATTGTGATAAAAACGGCGTGGTACTGGTATAGTGACAGACAAATAGACCAATGGAATAGAATTGAAGACCCAGATATGAACCCACACACCTACGGTCACTTGATCTTCGACAAGGGAGCTAAAACCATCCAGTGGAAGAAAGACAGCATTTTCAACAAATGGTGCTGGCACAACTGGTTGTTTTCATGTAGAAGAATGCGAATCGATCTATTCCTATCTCCTTGTAGTAAGGTCAAGTCTAAGTGGATCAAGGAACATCACATAAAACCAGAGACACTGAAACTTATAGAGGAGAAAGTGGGGAAAAGCCTTGAAGATATGGACACGGGAAAAATTCTTGAATAGAACAGCAATGGCTTGTGCTGTAAGATTGAGAATTGACAAGTGGGACCTCATGAAACTGCAAAGCTTCTGCAAGGCAAAAGACACCATCAATAAGACAAAAAAACCACCAACAGATTGGGAAAGGATCTTTACCTATCCTAAATCAGATAGGGGACTAATATCCAATATATATAAAGAACTCAAGAAGGTGGACTCCAGAAAGTCAAATAACCCCATTAAAAAATGGGGCTCAGAACTGAACAAAGAATTCTCACCTGAGGAATACCGAATGGCAGAGAAGCACCTGAAAAAATGTTCAACATCCTTAATCATCAGGGAAATGCAAATCAAAACAACCCTGAGATTCCACCTCACACCAGTCAGAATGGCTAAGATCAAAAATTCAGGTGACAGCAGATGCTGGCAAGGATGTGGAGAAAGAGGAACACTCCTCCATTGTTGGTGGGATTGCAAGCTTGTACAACCACTCTGGAAATCAGTCTGGCGGTTACTCAGAAAATTGGACATAGTACTACCGGAGGATCCAGCAATACCTCTCCTGGGCATATATCCAGAAGATGTCCCAACCGGTAAGAAGGACACATGCTCCACTATGTTCATAGCAGCCCTATTTATAATAGCCAGAAGCTGTAAAGAACCCAGATGTCCCTCAACAGAGGAATGGATACAGAAATTATGGTACATCTACACAATGGAGTACTACTCAGCTATTAAAAAGAATGAATTTATGAAATTCCTAGCCAAATGGATGGACCTGAAGGGCATCATCTTGAGTGAGGTAACACAATCACAAAGGAACTCACACAATATGTATTCACTGATAAGTGGATATTAGCCCAAAACTTAGGATACCCAAGATATAAGATACAATTTGCTAAACGCATGAAACTCAAGAAGAATGAAGACCAAAATGTGGACACTGTGTCCCTTCTTAGAATTGGGAACAAAACACCCATGGAAGGAGTTACAGAGACAAAGCTTGGAGCTGTGATGAAAGGATGGACCATCTAGAGACTGCCGTATCCAGGGATCCATCCCATAATCAGCTTCTAAACGCGGACACCATTGCATACACTAGTAAGATTTTGCTGAAAGGACCCAAATATAGCTGTCTCCTGTGAGACTATGCAGGGGCCTAGCAAACACAGGAGTGGATGCTCACAGTCAGCTATTGGATGTATCACAGGGCTCCCAATCGAGAAGCTAGAGAAAGTACCCAAGGAGCTAAAGGGATCTGCAACCCTATAGTTGGAACAACATGATGAACTAACCAGTACCCCGGAGCTCTTATCTCTAGCTGCATATGTATTGAAAGATGGCCTATTCGGCCATCACTGGAAAGAGAGGCCCATTGGACTTGCAAACTTTATATGTCCCAATATAGGGGAATGCCAGGGCCAAAAGAATGGGAATGGGTGGGTAGGGAAGTGGGGGGCACTATGGGGGACTTTTGGGATAGCATTGGAAATGTAATTGAGGAAAATATGTAATAAAAAATGTTAAAAATTAAAAAAAAAAAAAAGAACTGGGATTAGATCTTCTTTGAAGGTCTGATAGAACTCTGCACTAAACCCATCTGGTCCTGGGCGTTTTTTAGTTGGGAGACTATTAATGACTGCTTCTATTTCTTTGGGGGATATAGGGCTGTTTAGATCATTAACCTGATCTTGATTCAACTTTGGTACCTGGTATTATGATAGAACTTTGAACTCACCAAGATTAGATAGATAGTAGAATACTTTCTCCAAGCATTCCAAATATACATGGACTTCACATTGTGAATGTAAATCTTACCTAGTAGTTTCATAATTGTTATTATTGTAAATAGTTTGTTATTGTGAGAGAATCTTTTATTGGGAGAAATGTATAGAGAGAATCTTTTTAAAAATGTATGGAAGCATTACCTGTCAATAATATACTGTTGGCCTATTAGCAAGAAATAGGGAGGTGGTAGTTCTAGTACAAAGAGAGGATTTCTGGAATAGTCAGCCACAGGAATTTGTCCTGAAATCTGAGCAAGATGGAAACATGAACCTGAGTGGCGGTAACTAACTCCATGACAAGACTTAAAATACATAATTTAGATAATTTGCTTAGAAAGTAGCAGAAAGAAAAAAACCAAAGCTTTTGTCCTAGCCATTTATGTATAAATAATTCTGTCTTAGATCATTATTTTAGGAACCAGGGCCTGGGTGGAAAAGTTCACTGTTACAAAATTTCCTTTCTTTTAGTTGGAAAAAAATATTTTATTATGTATTGTTTTTTAAAGATTTATTTATTTAATGTATATGAGTACACTGAAACTGTCTTCAGAAACACCAAAAGAGGATATTAAATCCCATTACAGATAGTTGTGGCTCACTACTATGTGGTTGTTGGGAATTGAACTCTCTATCTCTGGAAGAGCACTCAGTGCTCTTAATTGCTTAGCCTTTTCTTCAGCTCCTCATGTATTGTTTTTAATACTTATAGAAACTTAGTCATGCTCAAAGCAAATTAAATGCGAAAGGAGATTATGAGTTTATTCCATAGTATACTAACTTAAAACTGAAAAGAGAGTGAATCTGTCCCTGGAAAAGTGCCCCCCATTGCAATAAGCCCTAGGAACTGAAAGGGAGAAATGAACAGCTTGATATAAATAATTCTCAAAAGTCACTTTGTTGATAAAAGAATCCTTTGTTTTATGGAAATGAATGATTGTATTGCTACATACTCCAAACTAGTTAAGAGAATGGTCAGCAGAAACTTTTATGAGTCTGTAATTAAATTTATCCAGATAATAATACTTCTCTGGATGCTTAAAGGTGAAAACTTAGAGAAGCCATGCACCTGGGCATCTGATTGACATCATCTTTATTTAATCTAATAATGCCAATTGAGTTCCTCTGAGAAGTTCATAATAGCCTTTATTTACATTTAATTAGTACCTCTCTGAATTAATTCCTCATTTTATAAACCTAATGCAACCTTAATACTAGAAGATGTGAATCGAATATGATAACAACGTGTACCTGGTTGTTTTAATTAATCTGTCTAAACTGAACATGCCACTTCAAATTCATAAAGCTCAAGCCCATGCTACCCTTAGACTTATCATCATGTTAATTGGCTGCTGTGCTAGAAGATGGCTTCTATATTATCTCACTCTGTGGCAGATTTCAGTAGAGATTGGTATGAAGAGCAAATATATAAATTTTGATTCAGATATTAGGCTAGTAGGAAATAAATAAGTACTAAAAGTGGTTAATAATAAATGAGAGAAAACACAAACAATATAAATATATTTTCATATTTTTAGAGTTATCTGCAATAAACACAGATAACTTATTAATGAGACAACTATAAATCATATACATGATATATTTGTTAATATATTTAGATATAAAAATAAGCCATCATTGTATATTCTCAGCTCTATTACAAAGTACAAATTTGTGCCTTAGAAATCCAAGGAAAACTCTCATCGTATCAATGTTCTGACTGTATTGTACTGACCTCAACATTTATGAAGATGAGTGAGAACCAAGTAAAGAAATTGTGAGACTACACTGATCTCAATGGTGTGGTCTCTACAAGGAACAATAGGTATGTTGGGTATTAGAATGAATAAATTCTCCCATTTGGGAAGATAGTGGGAAATCTCAAGTATAGAGTAGTTATAACATTCCAAATATATGTCTCCTTTATATATATTTTTTAATTTACCTGCTTGCATCGGGATTGGATCCAAGACCATTTGTTTACAGTCAGAGTGCAAGATCAGCATCTGTTCTCAGTAATTAAATAAGTGATTGCTCATTGTATCAGAGCTATATACCACTAAATTTTTATTGTGAATCAGCCATACTGAGATTAGGATACAGAAGACTTATCTACTTAGAAAGGCAAAGCATTGAAAATCCACCAGGATACATCAGTAAATGCAAAGTAGCAACCAAAGGAATGCTGTCCTGTGTGTTAAAAATCAAAAATTCCTAGAAAGAAAATACAACATGCAATGTCAAATCCTAGTCAGTTCTGTCAATTGGGAAAGATGCCAAAGTCAACCACAATTAATGTTGCAAAAGCCTAAAGTATAAAAGTCACTTGTGGTAATTTCCTAACTGATCCAAAAATGTAGACTAATGTTGTCATGTTATGAGTATTGCCATGGCATATTTAATGACAAGTTTATAAAATTTCGATATAACTGAAGAAAAAGCAGATGGCAGTGTCTACATTTCCTTTTTGACTAAATTTGTTCTTTGACAACTTGATAAATGCACAGAATGCATTGTTCATCTTCTCTACACACTCTCTTCCTTCCCCTAGAGTTGTTTTCTCTTTCTTCCATACAAGCTCCTTTCCCACACTCATCTGTTTTCTTTTTGTTAGTTTTGTTTCCTGACCCTCTGACTTTAATCGACTCTCTACAAGACCATGTTTTTGAAAATATCCATTAGCTGGGCGGTGGTGGCACACACCTTTAATCCCAGCACTGGGGAGGCAGAGGCAGGTAGATTTCTAATTTCAAGACCAGCCTGGTCTAGAGTGTGAGTTCCAGGACAGCCAGGGCTACACAGAGAAACCCTGCCTCGAAAAAACAAAACAAAAACAAAAACAAAAACAGGAAATATCCTACTGGGTCACCTTGGGCGCAGAGTTGGCAGACACCCCCAAGGTCCCGAGAGGACTCTCCATGCAATCTTAGTACCACCAGTGAGTGGAACACAACTTCTGTTCCATTCCAATCTCGCAGGAATTGGAACAGAATTAGGGAAGCAGAAAACCCGGCCTGACAGGGGTCACAAGTCCCTTCAGGTCAGCACCAGCACCAGGTCTCCTGGGTGAGGAGTCAGAGGATACTCCCAAGGTGCCTAGAGGACAGCTTCTGAGGCAGACACCATTTCGAGGCTCCAGATATCCGGGCACCTTCCCTGCCAGGGGACAGGTGTCCTCCGCACCCAGGAGGGCTTTGCCAGAGCACCTGGGGAAGCCATCTTGGTTCCCAGATTCCTCTAAGACTAGTCTGCACAGGTGAGAATATGGACTACAGAAGCTAACAGAATCTGGGACAGGCCCTGTTTCAGGCCTTCATCTTCTGCCAGGAGGCAGGTCCGAACCCCAGATATCTGTGCACCTTCCCTACAAAAGGAGAGCTTGCCTGCAGAGAGTGCTCAGACCACTGAAACTCAGGAGAGAGCTAGTCTCCCAGGTCTGCTGATAGAGGCTAACAGAATCACAAGAGGAACAAGCTCTAAACAGAGACAACTATAACAACTATCTCCAGAGATTACCAGATGGCGAAAGGCAAACTTAAGAATTGTACTAACAGAAGACCACTCACCATCATCAGAACACAGCACTCAAACCTCATGCAGTCCTGGGCACCCCACCACACCCTAAAACCTAGACCCAGATTTAAAAGTATATCTCATGATGATGGTAGAGGACATCAAGAAGGACTTTAATAACCCACTTAAAGAAATACAGGAGAAAACTGGTAAAGAGTTACAAGTCCTTAAAGAAAAACAGAAAAACACAACCAAACAGGTAGAAGACCTTAAAGACAAACAGGAAAGCACATCCAAAGAGGTGATGGAAATAAACAAAACTATACTAGACCTAAAAAGGGAAGTAGACACAATAAAGAAAACCCAAAGTGAGGCCACGGTGGAGATAGAAACCCTAGGAAAGAAATCAGGAACCATAGATGCCAGCATTAGCAACAGAATACAAGAGATGGAAGAGAGAATCTCAGGTGCAGACTATTCCATAGAGAACATCGGCACAAAAATCAAAGAAAGTGAAAAATGCAAAAAGATCCTAACTCAAAACATCCAGGAAATCCAGGACACAATGAGAAGACCAAACCTACGGATAATAGGAGTAGATGAGAATGAAGATTTTCAACTTAAAGGGCCAGCAAATATCTTCAACAAAATTATAGAAGAAAACTTCCCAAACCTAAAGAAAGAGATGCCCATGAACATACAAGAAGCCTACAGAACTCCCAATAGACTGGACCAGAAAAGAAATTCCTACTGACACATAATAATCAGAACAACAAATACACTAAATAAAGATAGAATATTAAAAGCAGTAAGGGAAAAAGGTCAAGAAACATATAAAGGCAGGCCTATCAGAATTACACCAGACTTTTCACCAGAGACTATGAAAGCCAGATGATCCTGGACAGATGTTATACAGACACTAAGAGTACACAAATGCCAGCCCAGGCTAATATACCCAGCCAAACTTTCAATTACCATAGATGGAGAAACCAAAGTATTCCACGATAAAACCAAATTCACACATTATCTTTCCACGAATCCAGCCCTTCAAAGGATAATAACAGAAAAACACCAATACAAGGATAGAAACCACGCCCTAATAAAAGCAAGAAAGTAATCCTTCAACAAACCTAAAAGAAGACAGCCACAAAAATAGAATGCCAACTCTAACAACAAAAATAATAGGAAGCAACAATTACTTTTCCTTAATATCTCTTAATATCAATGGACTCAATTCCCCAATAAAGAGACATAGACTAATAGACTGGTTACACAAACAGGACCCAACATTTTGCTGCTTACAGAAAATCCATCTCAGGGAAAAAGACAGACATTACCTCAAAATGAAAGGTTGGAAAACAATTTTCCAAGCAAAATGCTCTAAAGAAACAAGCTGGAATAGCCATTCTAATATCGAATAAAATCAACTTCCAACCCAAAGTTATCAAAAAAGACAAGGAGGGACACTTCATACTCATCAAAGGTAAAATCCTCCAAGAGGAACTCTGAATTCTGAATATCTATGCTCCAAATGCAAGGGCAGCCACATTCATTAAAGAAACTTTAGTAAAGCTCAAAACACACTTTGCACCTCATACAATAATAGTGGGAGACTTCAACACACCACTTTCATCAATGGAATCCTGGAAACAGAAACTAAACAGGGACAAGGTGAAACTAACAGAAGTTATGAAACAAATGAATTTAAAAGATATCTACAGAACAATTTATCCTAAACCAAAAGAATATACCTTCGTCTCAACACCTCATTGTACCTTCTCCAAAATTGACCATATAATTGGTCACAAAACAGGCCTCAACAGATACAAAAATATTGAAATTGTCCCATGCATCCTATCAGATCACCATGGACTAAGGCTGATCTTCAATAACAACATAAATAATAGAAAGCCAACATTCAAATAGAAACTGAGCAACACTCTTCTTAATGATACCTTGGTCAAGGAAGGAATAAAGAAAGAAATTAAAGATTTTTTAGAGTTTAATGAAAATGAAGCCACAACATACCCAAACTTATGGGACACAAAGAAAACATTTCTAAGAGGAAAACTCATAGCTCTGAGTGCCTCCAAAAAGAAACTAGAGAGAGCACACACTAGCAGCTTGACAACACACCTAAAAGCTCTAGAACAAAAGGAAGCAAATTCACCCAAGAGGTGTAGACAGCAGGAAAAAATCAAACTCAGGCAAAATCAACCGAGTGGAAACAAGAAATATTAAGAATCAACTAAATGAGGAGCTGGTTCTTTGAGAAAATCAACAAGATAGATAAACCCTTAGGCCTAGAGGGCACAGGGACAGCATCCTAATTAACAAAATCAGAAATGAAAAGGGAGACATAACAACAGATCCCGAAGAAATCCAAAATACCACCAGATCCTTCTACAAAAGGCTGTACTCAACAAAACTGGAAAACCTAGATGGAATGGACAAATTTCTAGACAGATAACAGGTACCAAAGTTAAATCAGGATCAGGTTAATGATCTAAACAGTCCTATATCCCCTAAAGAAATAGAAGCAGTGATTAATAGTCTCCCAACCAAAAGACCTAAAAAGATAGAGAACTTCAGACCAATTTCTCTTATGAATATCGATGCAAAAATCCTCAATAAAGTTCTAGCTAACCAAATCCAAGAACACATCAAAACAATCATCCATCCTGACAGAGTAGGTTTCATTCCAGGGATGCAGGGATGGTTTAATATACAGAAATCCATCAACGTAATCCACTATATAAACAAACTTAGAGAGAAAAACCACATGATCATCTTGTTAGATGTGGAGAAAGCATTTGACAAAATCCAACACCCATTCATGATAAACATCTTGGAAAGATCAGGAATTCAAGGCCCATACCTAAACATGATAAAAGCAATCTACAGCAATCCAGCAGCCAACAACAAAGTAAACTGTGAGAAGCTGGAAGCAATCCCACTAAAATCAGGGACTAGACAAGGCTGTCCACTTTCTCCCTACCTATTCAACATTGTACTTGAAGTCCTAGCCAGAGTAATTTGACTAAAAAAGTAGATCAAGCTGATACAAATTGGAAAGGAAGAAGTCAAAGTATCACTTTTTGCAGGTGATATGATAGTATATATAAGTGACCCTAAAAATTCCACCAGAGAACTCCTAAACCTGATAAACAGCTTCAGTGAAGTAGCTGGATATAAAATTAACTCAAACAAGTAAATGGCCTTTCTCTACACAAAGGATAAACAGGCTGAGAAAGAAATTAGGGAAACAACACCCTTCTCAATAGTCACAAATAATATAAAATACCTTGGTGTGACTCTAACTAAGGAAGTGAAAGATCTGTATAAGAACTTCAAGTCTCTGAAGAAAGAAATTATAGAAGATCTCAGAAGATGGAAAGATCTCCCATGCTCATGGATTGGCAGGATCAACATTGTAAAAATGACTATCTTGGCAAAAGCAGGATCAATATAGTAAAAATTAATATCTTGCCAAAAGCAATCTACAGATTCAATGCAATCCCCATCAAAATTCCAACTTAATTCTTCAAGGAATTGGAAAGGCCAATCTGCAAATTCATCTGGAATAACAAAAAACCTAGGATAGCAAAAACTGTGCTCAAGGATAAAAGAACCTCTGGTGGGTGGAATCACCATGCCTGACCTAAAGCTGTAATACAGAGCAATTGTGATAAAAACTGCATGGTACAGGTATAGTGACAGACAAGTAGACCAATGGAATAGAATTGAAGACCCAGAAATAAACCCAGACACCTATGGTCACTTGATCTTTGACAAGGGAGCAAAAACCATCCAGTGGAAAAAAGACAGCATTATCAACAAATGGTGCTGGCACAACTGGTTGTTATCATGTAGAAGAATGCGAATTGATCCATTCCTATATCCTTGTAGTAAGGTCAAATCTAAGTGGATCAAGGAACTCCACATAAAACCAGAGACAGGCAAACTTATAGAGGAGAAAGTGGGGGAAAGCCTCGAAGATATGGGCACAGGGAAAATTTCCTGAATAGAACAGCAATGGCTCGTGCTGTAAGATCGAGAATCGATTGTGGGTCCTCATAAAATTGCAAAGCTTCTGTAAGGCAAAAGACACCATCAATAAGACAAAAAGACCACCAACAGATTGGGAAAGGGTCTTTACCTATCCCAAATCAGATAGAGGACTAATATCCAATATGTATAAGGAACTCAAGAAGGTGGAATCCAGAAAATCAAATAACCCCATTAAAAGATGGGGCTCAGAGCTAAAGAAATAATTCTCACGTTAGGAAAACCGAATGGCTGAGAAACACCTGAAAAAATGTTCAGCATCCTTAATCATCAGGGAAGTGCAAATCAAAACAACCCTGAGATTCCACCTCACATCAATCAGAAAGGCTAAGATCAAAAATTCAGGTGACAGCAGATGCTGGCGAGGATGTGGAGAAAGAGGAACACTCCTCCATTGTTGGTGGAATTGCAAGCTTGTACAACCACTCTGGAAATCAGTCTGGCAGTTCCTCAGAAAACTGGACATAGTACTACCAGAGGATCCCACAATACTCTCCTGGGCTTATATCCAGAAGATGTTACAACCCGTAAGAAGGAAACATGCTCCACTATATTCATAGCAGCCTTATTTATAATAGCCAGAAGCTGGAAAAACCCAGATGCCCCTCAACAGAGGAATGGATACAGAAAATGTGGTACATTTACACAATGGAGTACTACTCAGCTATTGGAAAGAATGAATTTATGAAATTCCTAGCCAAATGGATGGACCTGGAGGACATCATCCTAAGTGAGGTAACCCAATCACAAAAGAACTCACACAATATGTACTCATTGATAAGTGGATATTAGCCCAGAAACTTAGAATACCCAAGATATAAGATACAATTTGCTAAACACATGAAACGCAAGAAGAACAAAGACCAAGTGTGGACACTTTGCCCTTTCTTAGAATTGAGAACAAAATACCCATGGAAGGAGTTACAGAGGCAAAGTTTGGAGCTTAGATGAAAGGATGGACTATCTAGAGACTGCCATATCCGGGGATCCATCCCATAATCAGCCTCCAAATGCTGACAGCATTGCATACACTAGCAAGATATTGCTGAAAGGACCCTGATATAGCTGTCTCGTGTGAGAATATGCCGGGGCCTAGCAAACACAGAAGTGGATGCTCACAGTCAGCTATTGGATGGATCACAGAGCCCCCAATGGAGCAGCTAGAGAAAGTACTCAAGGAGCTAAAGGGGTCTGCAATCCTATAGGTGGAACAACAATATGAACTAACCAGTACCCCCTGGAGCTCATGTTTCTAGCTGCATATGTATCAGAAGATGGCCTAGTCGGCCATCACTGCAAAGAGAGGCCCATTGGTCATGCAAAATTTATATGCCTCAATATAGGGGAACGCCAGGGCCATGAAGTGCGAGTGGGTGGGTAGGGGAGTGGGGAGGGGAGGGTATGGGGGACTTTTGGGATAGCACTAGAAATGTAAATGAAGAAAAAAACTTAAAAAAAATAAAAGAGCAAACCATACAAAATAAAAAAAAAAACAAAGAAAAAAAGAAAAAAAAGAGAAAATATCCATTAGAGCCTGGTTGCCTCATCATTGGATAGAACAGGAGACAAAGGCTAACCCTTCTCCATAAATAATCCATAGGTGGTATATCATCTAAAGAACATAGGATTTCGTGAGCCCTTTCTAAGACCTGATTAGTTGGTGACAGTCCTGGTCTTATGCAGACTCTTTGTATCTGTTCTGAGATCCTATTTGCAGTGTCTGTGTCATGCACTGAAGATGACACCTCACAGTCTGTTTCAACTTATTATTTCTTATGGTTTTTTTTCTCCTTCTTTGAGATGTACCCTGAGTATTGAAGGAATAGGAAAGTATGTCTTGAGGACTAAACATCCAAGTGACACATATTGTCAGAACCTTAAGCAGCCACCAATATGCACTGTTGTCTCCTGAAAAGAGAAGTTGCTCCGAGGATGAGAACAGCATTTGTGTCTGTGGTTATAAACAGAAAATACATTTCAGTTCGGTGCCTTGTCAGCTTAGCTAAGCAACAGTGACTTTCCTATGACCTTTCTAGCTTAGAACATTTTGGTAGTGTCCATAGTACTAGGCAGATATTTCCTCCTATAAAGTAGATGTCCAAAACAACGAGATCTATTGATGACCCCAGTCATGCCACTAGTGCAATAAACACGCAGTAACTGGCAAGTTGGCTCTGTTGTTTCTAGCACTCACTCCTGGGTAAGACCACTGAAGGCTTTTCCTCCCAGAAGATTTCCTATTACCTCTGGGGAAATATATAATATATAATATATAATATATAATATATAATATATATATATATATATATATATATATAAACTTTTAGCTCAGTTTCATATTGATTTCTCTGTGTCTGGCTACCCATGTGACTATGTCTTTACCAATAGGGCTTTATCTTCATGTGACTCGATTACTTTGCTCACTATTGTTCTTTTTATTTAATGAGTTTTAACTACTTGCCTGAAAATTCCAGAATTTTATTTTTACAGCACAATAAAATTCATACACACACACATATATGTGTGTGAGTGTATATATATATATATATATATATATATATATATATATATACTCACATTTCCATTATCTGTTCAGTTGTTAATGGACATCTAAGATGTTTCCATTTCCTAGAAATTGTTAATAGAGCAACAATGAACATGGATGAGCAAATACAATTTCAGTAGCATATAGATACTTTGGTTATATGCCCAGAAGTGATGTAAGTGGGCCATATGGTTCTATTTCTACACTTTTGAGAAATATCTACACAAATTTTCATAGTGAGTGCACCAATCTACACTCCTACACTAGTGGAAAAGAATGGCTCTTTCCTAACAACCGCTTTAGTGTCGTTTGCTAGAATAGTTGTGGTGTCAGGAATCTGTTAAAGTGTCAAGTGCATTTGTAGTTGAAGATTTAATGTTTTATAGACAGACACAGACACGCACGTATGTGTGAATGTGTGTGTGTGCATTTGTATGTGTGTGTGCACGTTTGTGCATGTGTTCGTGTGTGTGTTCATGTGCGTGTGTTCCTGTGTGTGTGTGTGTGGTGTGTAAGCTGAGGTTGCAGACATTATAGTACTGGATCTAGTGTTCTAAGCAGTTATGAGTCAATCAGCATGGAACTGAGGACCAAACTTCAATCCTCTGCAAGAGCAGTAATAGCTCTGGACCATCCACATTTCATGGGAGGTATTTTTGTTGTTCTGGTTATTTATATGTTTCATTTTGGCCTTGGGAATTTTTCTATTATTTTATTTAAAACACTTTCCATGACTTTGGAATAGAATTCGTATGTGTTCATAATCAATAACCCAATCCTTTTTGTAATGTCACACTTAACTTATTTTCCAATCATGGTTTTTGAAGAAGATTGTAATTGACCTTAACTGAATTATTTTAACCTATCTTCAATTGCAAATATAACTGTTTTTGTTGAGCCATACCTCCATCTCTGGGACTTGATCATGATAGATGCTGGTTTTAATATGTTCTTGAATTTGTTTTGCAAGCATTTTGTTAAGAATTATGTATGCCAATCTTCCTGGGCATTGGTGCTACAATTATCAATACGAAGTGTGTAAATTGATTTTAAAAGCACATCAAAGACAGTTCCCAGCATGATCAATTTGTTTCTTGATTATTCCACTGATGTCTTTGAGCATCTGGCAGGGCTGTACATAGGATGAATGGTGTTCTCTTTCAGCATTCTGTCCCCTAAGTTTTATTTGTTTTCTTAATCTCTATACTATGCCCAAAATAAAATTTTTAAAGTTTTGGACTTCATACTGACAGCCAAGGAAAGAATGAGTCTTGAAGAATGAGGGGGGAATCAAGTTTGAATGATAGATAAGCAGCTGGAACATAATTAACGAGGTGTCCTCCATTGTCCACTATTACATATTCCTCCCACTATAATCTTAGATGTTTATGTTTTCTCATTTATCCTGTATGGGTGCAAGCTGAGTGTGGCCATATTAACATCATGTTCTGATAAGGTGAATTTTCCTTCCTGGGAATAACAATATAGACACTGGTCAGGAGCCATCAAATTTGGATTTGGCATCGGCTTCTATCTCTATCTGATTTTGTAACTCGACCAAGCATAAATTCTTGCATCTGATTCATTCATTAGCAAAAGCTTCATGGATCTATGTGATTTTCGCTTCTTCTGAATCTCTTGTTGTATCTTTATACATAATGCTTTTGTGGGGTTCTAAACTGGGAAATTCTAAAAACCTGAATCAGTGCAGTTACTTGCAAGACTCTGTAATATGGGCTAATTAATTTTTCATTGGTTACCTTTAGTTGATATTTATAAATTTTCACTTGAATTCAGTGTACAGCATTGTATTCAGGTACAAATGTTCCATGATATGCATTTTTGTTTTTCTCTAGTATGGACAAAAGAATAGAAAAAAATAGTGTTATATGGCAAAACTATATTTAATAATCTGAGGACATACTATGTGTTCCAAAGTGTTTGTACCACTGTACAATACTAGCAATACGTATTCTTATTCGTTGTCATCTTAGCTCACATATTTTCTTTCATTTATTTGTCATTTTTTTTGGTAAGACATTGTTTTTTTACCTCAGTTTTGATTTATATATCCTTAATTAATTTTAAGCATTTTTGAGAAATTAATTTTCTTAATGAATTTCTCTTAATGAATTCCTCAAAGGATTTTAGCATTTATTCAAGTGCCTAACAATCATTTGTATTATCTTTGGACACATGCCATTCAAACTTCTGTTTTTCATTTGGTTGATTTGAGTTCTAGGAATTCTTTACCACGTAGCTAGTACATGATTGAGAGATATTTTCTCCCATTTTATGGGTTTTATTTTCAACCTTTTTATCCTTGAGTTTTGAAGGCTGAAATTACTTAATTGCTGAAATAAAATTTACCTATTGTTCTCTTCTTCTTGTTCTTGTTGTTGTTTTCTCCTCCTCCTTCTTCTCATCCTCTTCTTTCTTCTTCTCTTTTTTCTCTTTTCCTCCCCCTCCTTCCTTCTCCTTTTTTCTGCTTCTCTTTCCCTAAAAGAGAAAGATTTTTCATCTTTCTCTTCCTTCTGCTTTCCCTTATTCTCCCTGTGCTTCTCCCTGCCCCGGCCCCATTCCTCCTTCCTCTTGTCCTTGTCCTCCTCCTCCTCCTCTTCTTTTCTTTTTTATTGATTGCATTTCTAGTTTTTATATTTGAAAACCACTGTCCATGTCATGAAAATTTACTCTTTAATTTTACTCTAGGAACATGTAGTTGTGGCTGTATCATTAGATCTATAACTCCTTCTAAGTTGATTTTATGCATGGTCTAATGAGAAGGTAAGGTCTATGTATATTTAGTTAAGGATATTAAAATATCCAGTCATCTTGACATTGAAATGTTGTCTTACATATAGCTGATAATAATGTAATTATTTATTTGTTGTTATTGTTTGTTATTATCTACTTTTACTTTGTTTTTGTTTTAAATTTGGCAATTACCTGTTTCCTCATCCTCTTCCTTTCACTGAACCTGAACCATTTTTAGTTTTTCAAATTAAACACTGTTACTGACTTTTTAAAAATAAATGTGTTTCCATCTGTTATCTGTATCTTTAGGCATTCATTTATTTCCTCACATGATATGGCCTGTTTTTTCTTTTATTTCTTTTAACACAAAGTATTTCCCTGAGTGTCTTACAATCTCTTTTCAACTACTGATAATTTATAAGTCTGTTGATTAATATCAAATACTTTTAAAGTTCCAGTTTCTGATGTCTCTAATTTTTCCTCATGTAAACAGCACTTATGTGATTTCAATAGTTTAAATTTCCTAATGCAGACAACGCTACACAGTACTCCATTTATGCCTAGAATGAGCCTGTGCCATACTGTTACAGAATGGTGTATTATGGAGACAAATATTATAGTTTGCAGGCTTATACTTCTATTTAAATCTTCTATACATTGTTTAACTGGTGCCTGCTTCTTCTCTACCTTATGGAAAGTTGTATAGTGAAGTCTTCAGCCATTATGTCTAAATCTTCTGTCTCTTTCTTTACTTCTTTCATCTCTCACTATACATCACTTAAGCCCCTGTCTAGTGAAGTCTGTTTCTACTACAGCTTGCAGATAGAGCACTGTCCTTCAGCTGTATCCACCTTGAGGTTCCCTTTACATTGAAATCATGGCACTGATGACATCTAAGTTCTTTCAGTCTCAGGGATCTTATCTTCATGTAAATTTCTGGATGCCATTTCCATACTGGTATCACATCCAAATATTGCCGTGTACTACACGCTAGCTGATGGCTCTCCTTCCCAATGATGGCTTGAAGCATAAATTGTCTCACATTTTCTTCAAAGAGAGGTTTTCTACTTGGTTTGAAACGTTTTTTATGCCTATTTTTAAGCTATTTTAATACAGTCTTCTTATCACACCTTTAAGTTTGTTGTACCCCTCAGTCTGTTGCAAAGAACAGTGAACCTATTGGAAGGCTCCATATGTCATCTATGTCTACCCTAAGACTTCTACCATACTCAGAGGAAGAAGACATGGTACCGCAGAATTTTTCCATTCTTGCCAAAATTTCATACATTTTACTTAGATAAATATTTATTCATTTGCTTAACACAATTTCCTGTTGTTAATTTCTACGTGTCATAATTAGTTTCTGGGAAGAGTTTTGCTTACCTCTGTCACTATTCTGGAGTGCTTTCTCCTCCCTGGGATGTTTTTAATTAGTTCCCTCTTGTGGCTTGACTCATCTGGAGCACTTGCATGGAAATGGATCTTTATAGTATAATTTTGTCTCAACAAACATTTTCTGGCCACATCAGGTTGCAGGTTTGCTCCAGTCAGCATCTCCATGACCTCAGCCCCCAAGAACCCCTGGAGCTGTGAATTCAGATGAGGGTGGACCTTGGGAATCTGCTTATTCAGGTCTTTGGCAGATGGCTCTCACTTTATGTTCTGATTTGTATTTGTGGGAGGAGTAAGGGAAAGAATAACATGTTATTGAGGATTTGTTTTGGTTTACAATACAAACAGACTGGAAAAAATTTTGGTGAAGGCCTGGGAAGGCCTCAGAAATCATCTGTTATTTATCAGTCTCCTACATCAATACAACAGTTCCTATTAATGTCTTTTATGCCCATATAATGTGTAATGAGATGATACTTAGTGCCTTCTATGCAGGCCAATAATTTCTGTTTCCTTTGGGAAATTTCCATTTCTATTCCATCTTTTGTGTTTTTATGATGGTTAGAAATCTACAGGTTTTATTTCCTAGACTTTTTCCACACTGTCTTTGCTTTTGCACTAGGACCAGAGAATAGTGGTCTTCGGTTCTAGCAGTTCAGGATCATCTTGGACAGCGGCAGAGCTGGGCTGACTCTAGGACAACAGATAGAGGAATGCAGTGTGGACCAGGTGCTGCTTCCTCTGCGCTGATGACATCATGGAACTCAAGAATTCGGAATGCCAGGCTTCTTCTCCCTTACCACTGAGTGTAATACTCAGGATTGATGACTTTTGGTTAACAGAAATTTTTGTTAAAAATTATCATAGTTAAGCTTCAACTGGATTGGATTTAGAATCACTTAGGAGTCATACCTAGGATACCTCTACAGGGTTTTTATTGAGGAGGCAATACTCACCCTCAATCTGTTTTCACCTTGCTGTGGGCTAGGGTGTTCTGCAGAAAAAAAAGGAGAAATCTAGATGAGCAGTGGCATCCCTCTCTGTGCTTCCTAAAGACAGAAAGCCCAGTTGCCTCATCCTCTTACCCCAACAGCAAGAGCCACTCTCACCACTCTGCCTTCCCACCACAGTGGATTACACCAAGCAATGCTGAGTCTAAAGAAACTCTTCCTAAGTTGCTTTGGAGAGATGTTTTGTTGCTGCAACTGGAAAGATACATGAATAGATCCAAAATCCTACATGATATTATAAAAACTTGCCTTCTATATGGTGAAAGGCAGGAACTGGTTCCAGTAGTCACAAGTAGCAGAGAAACTATGAACAACTGATAAGTTCCCACTAGTCATTAGGGCAGGCATCTAGGCTAAAATGAAAGAAAGCTAATGTTATAAAACTTCTAGAAACAAAATCATAAGAAAAGCAGCCTTTCAATCAGAAAGGAGCAAATATAACATACAAAATAATAATTACAAAGAAGAGATAAATTTTTCTTTTTCAATGTGTAAAACTTACTAAATGTTTTAAAATTGAGTAAGCAAACTACAGAGTAAGGCTAAATATTTCACACACACTCACCCCACACACACACACACACAAGATTGGCTCTAGGATACATAAATAATTCTTATAACTCCTTTATATAGAGGTAATACAACTAGGAAAAGATTTAAAAGGGAAGAGATAAGCTGAAAGGATATACAATTCACCAAAAGCCCCCAAGGGTCTTGACATCTGTACTGGCTGGTTTTATGTGTCAAATTGACACAGGCTGGGGTTATCACAGAGAAAGGATCTTCAGTTGGGGAAGTGCCTCCATGAGCTCCAGCTGTGGGTATTTTCTCAATTAGTGATCAAGGGGGAAAGGCCTCTTCTGGGTGGGACCATCTCTGGGCTGGCATTCTTGGGTTCTATAAGAGAGCATGCTGAGCAAGCCAGTGGAAGCAAGCCATTAATGAACTTCCCTCCATGGCCTCTGCATCAGCTCCTGCTTTCTGACCTGTTTGAGTTCCAGTCCTGACTTCTTTGGTGATGAACAAGCAATATGGAAGTGTAAGCCGAATAAACCCTTTCCTCCCCACTTGCTTCTTGGTCATGATGTTTGTGCAGGAATAGAAACCCTAACTAAGACAACATCCTTTGACAACAGGCAAATACAGATGAAAGCTACAGGAAAACATAACCAAACACCTACAGGAATGGGTAAAATTAAAGGGTATAGAGCATCAAATGTTGACAAGACATGTAACATCGAACACTCACATAAAATATCCCCACAGTTTCCCAAAAAGATATCAAAAGAAAAGAGATGTGTCCCATGATCTCAGAGTTTCATTCCTAAGTATTATGTGCAAGAAATTAAAATATGTATTCTTTAGATATCTCACAGAAGAATTTTAATTTATCAGTCATTTTTTAATCACTTCAAGTTACAAATAATCTGTATCTCAGCTCTAAGAGTATGCAAAGCAGAGATTGAGACAACAATGCAATTTCATCCCGACACAAAAATTAGCGAGCAGTGGCTATAGTGGCCACATATGTTAACTTCACAAGTCATACGCTTCATGAAGCAACCCAGACATGAAATAATATTTAGCATGAAGCCATATTTATTCCATTTCTGGAATAAAAAAACCTTATAGAAGACAAGGAAAGGAGAGTGCTTGTTCTTGAGGTTGGTAAGGAAATAAATCTTGGTTGTGATAGATTTATCTTAATTAGGGAAAAAGTGTCATAGACTTGCAATCTACTGACACTCTTAGCGCTCACTTTGGAGCTAAGTTTATAACATTAAATAAATGGTTTCGGCCAAGAATTTTTAAAGGTTATCGAGTCAAACTTGGTGGCAGTGAATTGTTCAATTTTCACTAGTTGTTACAGACTTAAAGGTAAGTTATACATATTTATCATTGATCGTGCACTGAGGAAGTGTAGAATGTAATCTTTAAAACAATATAATTTTAAGAAAAGGTGATCATTAACTGTCTCAATCCATTTCCTGCCATCATCACTGAATAGACAAGGCTGGACAACCTCACGTGACAGCCCCCAAAGAACAGTATTACTCTGTCTCATGGGGTCCTTGCACAGTTTGAACTTATGACTCAAGACAAGAACAAACCTGTGTATGTGGATACAAGGAGAGGAAGGCGAGCTCCTCTAGGAGGTAACTTACATCCTTTTAAAAGCTCTATCCCACCCTAACTGCCCTGCTGTAGAAGCCTAGATATTACAGTGGAAGTAGAGCTTTGCCAGGCCACCAAGTTGACAACTGCATTTCAGGGGGAAGGCACTCACCAACCAAACCCTGTAAACTCATAGCAATGTATGGGTATGCTGGTACACACCTGTGACTCTTTCTTGGCTTCTGGTAAGAGCATCTCAAAGCTTTAAAAGATGTCATGAAGTAAGAGCAAGCAGAAGGGTGATCTCCACCACTACCTTTACCACAGATGGAAGCCTACGGAGGGATCTCCAAGTTTCAAATCATTTCAGAAGCCCAGTGATGATGATTTAGATTTGGGTAAGCAGGTTTGATGTCCTTCCCCACTCAGGCCTTCTTTTCCCTTTCCTAGATGCCGGAGGCTGTCTTGTTATGGTCTTATATCTTGATGTGAGTCTTTTAAGTTTGTGATTGGTACTCATTCAATCATGTACTAAACACTATTAGTTTTTCCTGTTCTGTGAGACCACATGTAGCCCTCATATAAGAAGTGTGTAAGTTCTAGCTGTGAGGAAGACAGGGGTATCTCTCTTTCTTTCTACACACACACACACACATACACACAGAAAGAGAGAGAGAGAGAGAGAGAGAGAGAGAGAGAGAGAGAGAGAGAGAGAGAGAGAGAGAGAGAGAGAGAGATTTAAATGACCAACTACAGAGTCATAAGTATCGTTGCTGATATGGCAAAGGCCGTTACAGAATATTGTACTAGAGAGACATAAAATCCCATTTTTGAAAGTCTAAATTAGGAAATAAAGTTATGTGGTTGGGCTGGTGAAATGGCTTATTCAGTAAAGGTACTTGCTACAAAACCTAAAAACATGAGTTTTATCCTCGGGATTCACGTGTTCTAAGAAGAGAACTAACTCCCATAAGGCAATATCTGACCCTTCTCCCCCACATACGTCAGAACACACAGAATAAGTGTTAAGCTGTGTTCTATTCCTGACACTGACTAGATGTAAAGTAAATGACTTTGGGTTGATTTTATTCCTTTATAAATTCATTCAAGATTTTATAAAATGGTGTCGAGCTCATAAAGTCTATATGAGAAAAGCTGTATAGTATGAAGCCTGAAGCTATAGAAAGACTGTGTGGATGACATGTGGGGAGGAAGATGGGCTCATAAGATCATTGAGGCTGGCTGGAACTTACTGGAAGAGGGACCTTGTGAGAGGTGCTTGCCTCTTTACAAAGGCTTGTTTTCCATAGAAGGGAAAGGAATTGGACTGCTGACTCTACAGCAAACTGCCTTGCTGACCCTAGTAATTTGATCTCCCCATTGGCCTTTGAGTTTCCGATAGACTCTCTCTCCATCTTCTCAGGGCCAGCCAGCCTTTCTCCTTGGCTGCCCATGCCCTCAGCCATAACTCAGCTTCCCAAGCCTCTGAGTTCCCTCTTCCTGAGCTCTCTGAGCATGCATTGGTGACATGGCTGCACATAACCCTTGGCCTCAGGGCTACATCTTTTCCCATCTATTCTTTGAACCAGGAGCAAATCTTAGCCACTATCATCATTCCTATTTTGTCAGTTAGAGGTTGTGACAAAGTTTCCAACCTCAGGCTAGTCTCAGCCCTCCCCCTCTCTCCACCCTCATGGCAGCTGGCTGGCTCTGTGGCACAGTTACTTTCCATTAGACTTTCAGATGTGCTCAGCACTTAATATATTTTCCTTGTCTTACTTCCAATATCCCTGCAAGGTGAATAGTCTTAGCTTCTATTTCCCAATGAGAAATGTGAGCATTAAGGAGATTTGCTCACTTGCCCAAAGTTATACAATGAGTACAAACTACAAATATATAAACTCGAGTGTGTTTAGTTCAAGAGAAAAAGAACAACACACAATGCTAATTATTTTGCTCCTAGTTATAAGGAAAGGAGAGCTATAACTCTGGCTATGAACACCAAGTAGAATAAAGAGTGCCCCCCGGAAGGAATTGCAGCTCAATACAGGAGACCCATTTCTTACTCCCCTTTCCTGGCCAGCTTTCTAGCTTTTCCATTCTGCCTACTTATAGATTAACACTGCAAGTACACTCATTTCAAAAGGCTTGCAGCATCTCTCCTCTCTCCCACTCAGAACTGCAGGTCAATCCATAACACACAACAGTCTCTCAAAATAGAGCATGTAGCCTTCAAATGAGTTTTAATTCTAAATTGGACAAGTCTTGGCTTTTGCTGACACATATCCTTGGTAGTTTTAAATTTTTCTTTCGGAGGCTAGCAAAATTAAGTGAGGGGCAAGGCAAGGAAAAGTATGTGTGAGTTTACACTTTTTCTTGGGTTCCATTTTCTTGATAAACACTGTGTAAATTAGGAAAGGGATTCTATGAAGGAAGCACACTGTCAACTAACCTAAGTCTAAGATCAAGTGAAAAGAGAGATTCCTCGGCTCTGTGAAGTCTGCATTAGCTCTGGGGACTTGAGCACAGCTCTTGCTGGCTCTAGAAAAATCATAAACCTTAATATACACTCTTAAATCTCCCTCTATATTTTTGAATAGAAAGTTACATCAGAAAAATTTCCCATTAAAGATTACCATGTATGAGACTTTGGCTTTTATATTTTTAGCAAACTAGTCTCAAACTATCTCGCGTATATTAAGTGTTGGCAAGTGATAAAAATTACAACACAATAGAATTGCATGAAAGCAGGCTAAAAGTAGGATCCTAGTAATGTTTCTCCATCAAACATTCAAGGCAGTGTACAGTGCAGAGTGTGGAGTGTACAGTGCAGAAAGAAACACGTGGATTTTAATTTTAGAACAAGAATGGAGAAATGTTGAATGATGTATGTCATAGGGGGGTTTGATGAGCAGCTGTGATTTGTATTGTTTTCCACTAGGGGCTTCTCCATATTGGAAAGAACAACTCCTTGTCTAACTCGCCTGTTTGAGTGACATCTTTCCCAAAGAGTCACCCGTTAACATTTAATTACTGTGTCCTTTTGATATTTTAAATATCATCTGAAGATGGTTTTGTATGTGGATAGGTAGGAGTTTAAACCAAAATGGAGCAAATAAACATCAGAGTCATTTTCATCAAATCACCAAGGGGCACAACCATGGACAAACACAAACTGTCGGATAAGCAGTAGCTGAATCTCAATTCCCATTCATGGGGCTGAGCATTCTACCCTTAATATATCTGTAAACACATTGTCATAAAATCAAACTTCTTGATGCTTCATCACTTGGAAATTGTGAAGGGACCTGGATGCAGGAAATGTAATTTCCCTGTTGCTTACCTTGTGAAAAACCCTGTTTTTAATATCAACCGTATATGAAGAGAGGGATGGCGACAACCATGTCTCTAATGCAATGAGAGCAGTGTTTCTTTTACTGAGTTTTGCTCATAACAAAAATGCAGAAAGTTCTATGGAGACAAGACCAGACGTGAGAGGACTCCTGGTGATTGTGAGAGTAGACAGTTATCATCCAGCATCTCAAACACTGGACAACATGCAAAATATGACCCGCATGCAGTGATAACATGCAAAATATGACCCGCATGCAGTGATAACATGCAAAATATGACTGGTATGCAGATAACATGCAAAATATGACCCATATGCAGGTACTTAGGCCAACAAGATCCTAGTGTACAGTACATTAGTTTTTCTTATATAACTCATTGTGACTCATTTAAAAACATGTGCTAAGTGTCCTTTACCTCTCTATGCAAAACCACAGGCAGTCCAAAGGATGCTCTTTTGTCTTATGGAACTTTATAGTCTGTAGTGTTGAAGCATGTGAGATCCCAGAAGAAAATTTGCCCAATGTCCTATTTAAATTAAATATATACATTGTATGTATGTATGTACGTATGTATAAGTAGGTGTGTGTGTGTGTGTTGTGTGTGTGTGTGTGCACATGCTCATGTTCATGTGGAATCTTGTAGCTGACAGCACGTGTCTTACTCACTTTCTATTAAACTCAGACATTGAGACAGGGACTCTCACTTGAACTCACAGCGTACCAACACTCTAATAAGCTGCACAAGAGTTGCCCTGTACTCTCTTGCATTCTGTTATTTCAGGAAGCTGCCATGCCTACTTGGCATTTTTGTAGGTTCTAGAAGCCCAAACTCTGATCCTTAAGCATTGTGACAAATATTTTCTCAAGCTGGCACATCTTTTCCAGTCCTAGAACTTTCTCTTTAAAAGCTATTGTGTTCCTAATGCATTACAGGTTTCATATCATGACAGCATAAACTGTGGTTGACCAAGATGTAAGGACTAAGCCACGTAAGTCTGTTCATGAGCATCTGACAAGAGCCAGAGACCAGTTCAAATGAATCGAAGACAACATTTCTCTCTTAGATATCTCTTTTTATATTTACCCTGCCATATATTTGATTTAGAAATTATTTCCAAGTTTATATCCACAGATATTTTGAAACCATTAATTTAGAAAAACTGTCAGTGTTTTGCTTAGACTGGATCATTCCTTAAAACTGCCTTTAGGAAAAATTTACAAATATATTTAATGCATAGTATAAATAGAAATGTATTTAAGTTGGGCAGTTATATTTTCTCTTTATGGAATTCTGATTTCATGGATGACAATTTCAAATTGATTAGTACATTTGTCTTGTGTGAAAAAACACAAATAAAATTATTTTACTGATGCTTATCTTCTATTCCTTCCTGGATGTATTGGGACCTCATCTCCATCTTGGAAATGGCAGAATACTTTTTGACACATTGACCAATTGTGCAACTCATGTCTCTCTCTTTTTTTTTTTTTTTTTTTTTTTTTTTTGTCCCAGAACAACATATAGGGCCTTCCATTTTATGGTGTTATCAGGGCCTGGTAGCCAGTTGTTCACCAGAGCTAAAGACTTAGCCTCTTTTCTCGGGAATTAAAACCAGACATCTGACCCCATGAATGATATTCTACTCCTCCACTTGCTGAGAGTCCCTTAGGCCCTTTTCACTTCCCACTGGAAACTTTGCTAAAACCCTTAGGACATAGTCAGGAACTTCTCAGAGTCTTGGTATGCAGAACCTCCTGAAACACAAGACTAGGGTTAAGAGTCTCAGAGAGTTCCTTCCAACCAGGCTCCAGGGCAACCACTGACCAACCTGAGAATAGACGGCACTTTTGAAGAATTGCTAGACTTGTCTGAAAAGCAAGACAGATGTCAAGGGGAATGTGGGTTAATGTGATGCAGATGGAAATCTGGATCTTCTGAGAGACACTCAGCCTTTCACCAACTATTAAGAGCAAGAAACCCATTCTTTTATGGCACTCAGGTTAAAAGTATAAAAAACATTTTAGCTATGTAAATTTTAAAAGTCTATGGATAATTCAAAATCTCTGATAGTGAGAGTGAACTCACAGGGTACCATAACAGCTCCAAACAACGTTCTTATAGAAGTAAGGTAAGCTTCCTGTGGGTTGAAACTATTTTGTCTATTCCTTGCTATATTTCTTCCATCTTGAATACTCTCTGACAGACAGATGTTACTCAATAACTGTTAGAAGCATGAATTGGTAATAAACGGATCAAGTATTAACTACTATTGCGCTAGCTCTTTTTTTATTTCTTTTATCAGGTGAACTTGATGGAAACTTTTATGATTGACTTAGTAACTAAAACTCTAAGTGTCTCAAGAGTGATATATCATATCTGGGTTTGTTACCAGTTTACACTTGTCTATCCTATTCCACCACTGAGGCAACATCACACTACCTCTCAGCTAGTAAGTCCCCTCCTTGGGGTTTGAAGCAGAAGAGAGTCAAGGAATCTCCTTGGATACCCAAGCCTAAATCCAGAAAGCAATCCTAGTCTTATTTCCTACCATCGAAAGATATTGGAAGAGATTCTAGCTGATAGAATCTAACTGTCCTCAGGAAGTAAGTGCATATATGATTTTTTTTGTGTGTGTGTGAGACACTGCAGTGTTTGTAAAACAGTTCCTCTGGTTTTCTTAATTTTTTTCTATGACTTTATAGCTAAAAATCCTGAAATCCCCTCTTCTTTCTTGCCTTACCTCCTCTTCTCGTCCTTCCCCCCCTACACTACCCCAACTCTCCCCCTCAGTCCTCTATTCTTCTTTTCTTTTAACTCTCTTATTTAAAATATATTATTTTTAAATAAAATACATCTTCTTTAAAATAGAAGTTGCATTTTAAAATCAATAACCACCAGTAAGTTGTCAAATCTCCAAAGACTGCGCCTCATAACCACATGACTAGAGTGAGAAGAACCATGGGGTTGAGAGGTTTTCATCCCTCAGATATGATTAGCTATTTCTGTTGATACGCACAGGGCTTAATATAGAAGATTAACATTATTAACAGAAAATTTTTCTTAATAAGTTGCTTTCTTCCCATTAGGTCTAATGCTATGTTTCTTGACAGTATGATTGATGCAATTATTACTCTAAGTGCCAATTACTGAGCAAGGCAAGCACTCTCTGCCTAGTATGAAGCTTCTAGGATGCCATGGGGTCAAAAGTCTGCACATCTTCAGGCCCAAAGCACCATCAGGATTTGTAGAAGGGACCTGCTTTCCTGAACTTCAACCTCAGAGGTCATTTCATCTTAATGAAACACATCTTTGTTGTTTGAGTATCTCAGCCTTTAAATGATACCGTGAAGATCACCAAAGGAAGAAAACACTAGAAGTTCATTTAAATGGTCATTATTTTTAAAATCCTTGGACAAACTGAAGTAGCACTTAATAAAAAGTACCATTACACTGTCCATTAATGATGGTTGAGATCTGCTAACAAGCATGCTTATTGTGCCAGGCTCCTTGAGAACATCTCTATACCTCCTGAATTATTAGTTTTCCTACGATTATTTGAACTGATTTTTAAGGCATAATATTGGCTCAGTTTCTCTAACAACATATGTGCCACAAAAACTCATACTCTAAAGACCTCTCCATCCACATGACTCTAAAGTCTCTATCCACATGACCCACATTTAGTTGTCCAAGGTTAAACTGATAGTCTGAAGTCTTCCAAGTGTTCCTGAAGAGTCGACCATCTTCCTCCTGATACCTTGCCTTCTTGTGGAAATTACAGGTAAATTTAGTCTGGAAAGTGGGAAAAAGAATGAGGTTGAAGCTTGATAGAGAAAAAAGAAAAAATGTCAAGAATGGCAAATATAGAGAAATGTTCATTTTCCCTTCACTTGCTCAACATTGATTTTGTTAACCTTCGGGGTAACTAGCCTGCCACTGAACAGCAGAGAGAGATTCTGGGGTCATACCATGTGGAAGCTGGAGCAGGGAATGTCTAATATCCAACACAAACTGGCTCACATTTACTAAGGGAGGCAAAATCCATGCCTTCCTTAACAGGGATTTTAAGGGGAAGAAAGGCCAGTTAGGTTTGTAATCCCAGTGATTTAGGAAGCTTAAGCAGGAGGATCACAAGCAGAGAGCCAGCTAGGGCTACAAAAGAGTTCAAGGCCAGCCCAGAAGACTTAGAGAGACCCTGTACCAAAAATGAACTATATGTGAAAACATTCAGAACCAAAGGCTAATGACCTAAGTTAAAGTTCAGGACCCATACAGTGTGGACAGAAGAAAGAAAACAACAATAACAGCAACAAAAACACCCTCTTACAAGGTGTCCCCTGACCTCCACACATATGCCTCCTCCACTCCAAGAAATAATTAACGTAACAAAAAGCATCCTAAATTAAAAAGCAAAAATACTTAAGCTGTACCAACTTACCAAGCTTGTGTGGATTCCCTAAGTTCAAACATCAATACAGAAACATACACACAGTCTCTCTCTCTCTCTCTCTCTCTCTCTCTCTCTCTCTCTCTCTCTCTCTCTCTCTCTCACACACACACACACACACACACACATATATATATATAATCACACATAGAGATACACCACAATTCTTTATATGTTATAAAACTTAAATGTTCACAACAAAAATTTTGTTGCAGCATATTGAAGGTATATGTTTTAAAATGTGTATCACAATTAAGTATTAAAATTACTAGTGAACAACACCAAACACATTACATTATATTGTCTTCTTTCTGCATCTTCCAGAAATTAATTATTTCCTTTAAATTTCATTCAGAAATGTGTCATTCTAGAAAAAAAATCCTCTTTTTTTTCTAACGCAATTTTAATAGTTCTACAAAATCTTAAATTTATGATAAAATTTTTAAAAATTGTATGTATTTCATGGTATTCTGCTCTTTATTATTTCAACTATGTCTAAATAGAATCATACACTTTTCCTTATCTAGACAAATAAAAATTTAATATTTTCTAGCTAGTGAGATGGCTCAGCTGTTGAAGAAAGGCACTTGCCTCCAAGCCTGGTGATCTGAGTTCAATGCTTGAAGCTACATTGTGATAGGATAAAATTAACACCCACAAATTGCTCTCTTAGTATCACACACACACACACACACACACACACACACACACACACACACACACACACCTATAATAAATACTGATAATATCTCAGACAATTGGCTTTCCTATTTTCTGCAGAGCAAAGGTGGCAGCACTGCTAAGATGATATACTGATTAATCTTAGCTATATTAGCAATTAGAAGATGACATGGTGAAGAATCTTTCCTCAGAAATGGAGAGAATTTACTTCAAGAACTCTGACATTATTAACATATTGAAAAATTCACCAATTACGTCTTCCTCAGAACGTTTTGAAAATAGGTGCAAATATGCCAAAAATATCAAAGCAGGTTTATTTCCAAAAGTTATTAAACAGCTCTAATGGGCCCATTAGCTAAGCCATGAACAGTTTGTACTTCACGGCACATGTTTCTCTGAATGGAGGGTCAGAAGACTCAATGGTTCCATTGTGTGTTAATAGGGCTTGCTAAGATTAACTTGTCCCCCTTGGGAAGTAATACGAAGTATGTAGAAAGACGCTCAGTTTCCACAACTCAGAGCAAGAAGGAGTAGGAGTGGCCATGAGAAGCAGCAGACGCTGGGCGTTTATTTCCCATCAGCCTTGAGGTTGGTTGTGTACCTGTGTAGGTACCACGAAGATGTGCTTGAAGAAAAGATAGCATGGTGGGTGCACAAAGGCAAACACTTGTTAGCACCATGAATTCGTGGCTTTGCACATGAACACTCCGGTCGACCCAGAATTCACCTTCAGAAATCTTTTATGGCCAGTCACAGGTTGTCTCTGCTCTCTGGGCCATGTATGCCACCCAGTCTCCCTTTAATCATTCTGCCTCCTGCACTGACTTCCATGCCTGACCTCTGAAGGGATTTAAGACCTCTCAGGAAAGTTTTTCACAGCCTCATGGATTCCTGAAAACGAAGGGCAGGTGTATAAAGAGGAGTTTTTAAACAAATCTACCAACAGTAAATCCACCATTGGAGAAACTCATTTTGCTTTATATTGTTTGGATATTTTTTTTCTTTCTGGAACTTCCATTGAAAGGGCTCTTACTTAGAAAGTGCTCCCAGAAGGAAGGGTGGACAGAATTGTCTCTTTCTGTCCCTTACTAATGAGTGACATGTCACAATCTACTGACTTCCACAGCTTCTGGTTTATTTCCACTAAAACTGGAATGAGAGTCACCCCTATATCATAGAATGGTTGGAGGAACAGGTATGTAGACAATTCACTGAGCAGTATTTGACAAATAGAAAGTGCTCATCAAATTTAGCAGTTGTTCTTGGTAGCAAACTCCGGTCAGGTTTCAAACCTCACTTTGCACAGGAGATCACAGGAACTGAAAATGGAGGGCTAGAGTCCCTAACAGCTCACAACTGTTCACATGTTTCAGGCAGTTTTTTTCCACCCTTACTTGAATCATTAACCATCATCTCCAGGTCAGTGGTCCACATGGACAACTCTGTCACATTTTACATACACATTTTAGGCATGTTCTCCTGTTGACCCAAATCCACCCTTCATTCTCCTACAAAGCAAAACAGTGCCATAGTGGCCAGCACAGTGCCCTGTAGTAGCTACATTGCTAGTAGCTGAGCGCATATTCATTGAATAAGTGAGGGAATGCATCAACATATGAGGGAGAGCTTCCATGGTTTGAAGAAACCATACTTCAGAGCATCTTTCAGGACAATGATAACGGTTCTACTTGTTACATTTAATTATGCATACTACAGCTTAAACACACTCTGGGAGGAGAGTCATAGCACTGGTACCCTCCTTCTGATAAATAAAGCAATTTCTAGTAAAGAAATTCAATTCTCATCGTCTCGAAGGTATGTCTTTTCTTAAATGGAAACCTGCTTTCAGGAATTGAAGATGGCCATTCTGTTTTAAAGAAAATAGTTTACTCAGGGCTAAATATGAGCGATCATGGCTTGAGTGTATGGATTCCAGTTATTCTGAGTGACATATCCCACGATGGGAGAGGTTATATGAACTTTCATAGACACGTAACAAAAATAGTCATAAATCAATATGTCAGGGGAGACATCCGTAGGCAGGGGGAAAGCAAGGTAGAGAAATGTTTTCTGTGGGTTTCAGATGCTATATCGTGGTATCATTCGCTTAAGGCTGGAGGTCAGAGGTCTACAGAGCTTAACAATGTATTCCAGGAGATTTCCCTAATAGTCTCTGGAATGTCAGGTCAGGGACAGAAGGTAAAAGCGAATTTAAACTGTAAAACAAGCCTAGGAGATCTCACAGTAATTTTGGCTCTCAGCTCACTATACTATATCTCTCCACAATCCTGATGCTATCACAGCTAAGGTCAAGCCATACTGTAGGATCCTTAATATAGATGTGGCCTCTCTGGAGACCTTTAGTTCCACACAGCTGTTACGACAATAAAGAACTTGGGATCAACCTTATATTGATTTGCTATATACTGAATATAATTGGTACCATGTAGCTTTCACAACCTAGCCAAAGTGAAGCCCAAGGACTGGTTAGAACTGCTAAAACCATTCAAAATACAGAACATTTGTCCCGGAAGACACTATTAAAAATGACACATTAATACTTATTTCTGAAGAACAGAATAGCAGGCTTTAAAGGAGAATTAGAAACACGAGGTTAAAATAATGTGGGGAATACTAAGACGAAAGTGAAAAAAATAAGTAACATTAAAAATATCTGTAACCTGACTTATGCACTTTTCAATGCATATGTAATTTACTTCCAAGTAAGAAGAAAATTAGCATATAAAGAAGAGTGACTGTGGCTAGAGGTGTGGCCTGATGGCAGATTGCTTCCCTGGTGTACCCGAGGCCCCTTAGGCTCTGGGTTAGATCCCTGCACAGAGGTGTAAGGGGTGGCTCAGAGAAACAAAGATGAAAGGTTCTTTTGTGAACATTTATTAATTTGATAATTAGAGAAATAATACAAAATAATGCGAATATATTCCCAAGGAAGAAGAAATAATGTTAATAGGGTGCTTCACAGAAAAAATACATTGTTAGGAGTATTTTTGTCACCTTTCCTTTTGTGTATTCTATACATAACAACTGTAACAATATATAGGTAGATGCAGTTGGTATAAGCAACCAATCCCTCTCCTGTGTAAGCTCTTTCATTTCTTTTGTGTGAATTGCCAGGAATATGTAAGGCAATGAGTGCTTGTTTGTACTGTATCATTCGAGACTTCATTTTTCCAACTACATTAATGTAGAGGCAAAGGCTATTGAGAAAGATATTTTAAAATGATATTGTATACATTTCAAACTTGTCCTATGTCACCTATTCATCCATTATGTTCCACGAATTGGTCAGACTAACATTGTAGATGTACACTACATAGTTTCTGGGTATGATCTCTGTTATACACTTGCCTGACAAACTCTTTATCCACTGAGTTGTCTACCAGAGACTAAGCGTATCAATAAAAAACACATTTTAGTAATCCATTTCACTTATCCATTGAGAAATGTATACATATACATGACACATTTTGATCATGATCATACCTACACACTATTTACCCTCTCAGTTCCCCAGATACCATCTAAAACACACTTCTCCCAACTTCATATTCTCTTTATATTTAAATATTTTTGAGAATTTCATATGTGAGTATTTCCTTTTCTCCTCCTCCACCTTCAACTCCTCCCATGTCCTTCCCCATTCACTCTCAAGGGCATAATCTCTTCTTTAATGCTTCTTCTTATACATGTACAAATTGCATGTATATAAGTACAACACACCGAGTCCATTTAGTGTTGCTATTATGTGTATACATGTATAGCACTGAGCATTTGGAATCATGAAACATAGCAGACGGTTCATCCCTGGGGAACACGAATTCTTCCTCCCTCTCTCAGCAGCCATTAGTTGCCTTTAGCTCTCTTTCTATGCACAAGAGGGGATTAGTATGGGAACATTTACTAGAGTTTGAAAAAACCACCAGAGGATAAATACAAAAGGATATGTATAGTCTATTCAGAAATAGGGCCTAGCATGTACAATCACAACCTAAGAACAATGAAGACAACCTGTGTTGTTTGGGAGGACTCAGGATTTTCACTGAACTCATAAGGAGGTATTTCACAACAGGCACTCATGTATTCTGGGGAAGAATTGTCTACCCATTCCTAGTACTCATGTTCAAACTCATTTTTAATTCTTTTCATTTTTGTTTTATCAAGACAGGATTTCTTGGTACATCTCTGGCTGTCTGTCTTGGAACTCACTTTGTAACCAGGCTGTCTTCAAACTCACAGAAATTCTTCTGTCTCTGCATCTTGAGAACTGGGATTAAAGGTAGGCTTCACCATTTGTAGCTAAACTGTATTTTTTAATAGTTTGACTACAATCCAATGAGTCTTTTAAAAGCTTTCTCATGCATTGCTAGCTGTGCTTAACATTCTCTATCCCATCCTATCTTCTACTCCACTATCCCCATCCCAGATTAAACTCTTAATCCCAATATTCCTATATAGCACCTGTGCTCTCTCTTCTCCTCCTAGTATATTTTATATTTATGTTACAAAATGGAAAGTTTCCATATGGAGTTTTATATATGTTTCATTTTGGTTAACTGTCCTTCCCTCATGCCCTGATCCTCCCTGCCCCCATCTTCTCCTCCCCCATCCTCCCCTCCTAGTCCTCCCTGCCCCCATTCTTGCTTGAATATTTCCAGTCATAGTGTTAACTCTCTCTAATTTTGTAGCCATTGCACCATATCACTCATAGACTCTCTCCTCACGTGCAAACACTTCCTAGAGTCTTGGCTTCTACACACATGCCAAGTAAAATATCTCAAACAAAACATTTAAAACTGTGATTCAAATATGAGAGGGAACATGTTGTATGTGTGTTTATGGGTTTGAGTTCCCTCCCTCAGAGTAACTTTTACAGTTTCATCTATTTACCTACAAATTCAACTACTTGGTTTTTCTTTCTACTGGAATATAATTCAAATGTATATGTGTGTACCACGGAAGCCTTGAGTGTCTCTTTTTCAATTGAGAATCCGCAGCCATTGCTACCACGGCAAAGAAACTTTCTTGCCCTTTGTCGTCAAAAAGAACACAGTTGATGTACTTCTACCTGGCTTCTGGGTAGCAGGAACCATGTGCATTTGTATGGCCTCTGGTGTCAGCATGTGCTACAGACCTCAGCATGCCTCCAGAGGCAGTACAGAGCATGGAAATCAACATGGCTCTCTCTGGCAACACAGGCAACAGACAGCCTTGGAGGCAACGAATATGGTCTCCAGGGGAAGACGGGCCCAGGGACATCAACATAGCTTCAGGCAGAAGCACAGATCATGACCATCCACAGGACAAATTTCTGAAGTGTCTATTAGCCATTTGAATTTCATCATCTGAGAACTTTTTCTTGGTTTTCATAATCCACTTTTAATTCTCTTGGTTGTGTTCTTGATGTTTGGTTTTCTGAGTTCTTTATATATTCTAGACACAATCCTCATATTTGCAGGGTGAATGATTTAGTCACTGGGCAATCTCACCAACCTCAAGCAGATCCATTAAAAAGAAAATTCATTTAGACAGTTACTTGAAACTGTTATTTTTTTTCTCCTAGAGTACTCATGGAAAAGAAAGTATAAGTCCATTCCTTATTTCTCTCTGTCTTTACAAGAAAAAAAATCACACTTTTAACAGTTTTGTATTCTTTTCTGGAAGAAAATAGATCTATCAAATGATAAATCTTGAAATAAGGAGAAAAATTTAAATTCATTATTACATTTAAGAACATGAGCCCTTTATCCTGACAAATATAAATAAGTTTATTTTTGCTTCCAATTGCAAATAATCTCCATAATAGCGTGGTAATGACTCAATGCTTACACACCTACCAGACAAAACCCTCCATAGGTAGAAGCCTTCAAGGATACAGTAGATCTTCTCTCTTGTCTGAAGGTCAGCTGTAATTATTCACTTACCCGACTCCCCAGAGCACTGGGTAGAATGACTAATGTATCATTGATAACTACTTTCAATGGTACATATTAAAATCCAGATTCACATCTTGTATTCCTTTATGGAAAATCATTGAAAAGGTAGGATAATGAAATAGTCTTTGGAGACCAGCAAAGAAAAAAAAAAAAAAACTGTGTGAACGGCCGAGAAGCCGTTTATAGAACTGAGCACAGTAAGAAGGGACTGAAGCTGCTTAAAGCTGTGGAGCCTCGCGGCATCTTAGCATATACTCTCTATCTCCATGAGGTCCCATCAGCTCCATCATCTTGCAACGCTTTAGAAGAAACCTGAATCTGATAAGTGACAGCTCAGGGGGGTGGGAAAATGTTTCAGTAATGTGCTTACTGTGCAAGAATGGTCCTTGTGTTTGTAAAGCCAGCACCCAAGTGAAACATTGAGCCAAGGCGGTGCGCCTCTAAGTTCAGTAGTAGATAAACTGAGACAAGAGGATTCCAAGGATTTGATAGCTAGGCAGTCAAGCCAAATTCAAGAACTCTGGTTTCTGTGAATGACCTTATTTCAAAAATTGTGAAAGGTACCTATTATCAATGACTGACCTCCACATATACCTGCGTAGGCATGGCTTGTATACACACACACACACACACACACACACACACATACAAGCTCACGTGGCGCAGCTTGAAATTTTGATTTTATTTTAAAATGGATGTGTTTTAGTACCTGTGCCTTTAGTCTTAAGATCTATTTGCCTATTTTAAAAGCAGAACAAGTGCTGAGCTTTGGTTTCACTGCACATTGTTTTCTTCTAATGAACCCTAGGAAAATACATCACATAGATCTCATTTCTTTTGCACCTACCTAAAGAGACAAATTATAGCTTGAATCCTCTGGGATTCATGCATTTTAAATTGTCCCTGCCCCTCCTAAGAAGTGAATGAGAAATAATATTTCTATAAATCCAGCAAAGCTGTCTCAGAAGCTGCTAGGGCGAAGAAGACCTGTTATAAGTGCAGAGTTAATTAAACAGGAAGTAAACTTGTTCTTTATCACGGTGTGGTAAGGCTCTTAGAGAACAAGAATAAGGGAGATGGAAACAGTTTTCAAAGCATCAGTGTGTTTTCAGGATGGACAGATAAATTATGCCTGAATGGAATAAACTGTTCAAATCTAGGTTCGGTAGAGCAATACCATGGTGTGATCCCAGACTCGGGCACAGAGATTTCATGTTATAGGCTAGGCTGTGTCAAAATTCCAAGCCAGATGTAAGAACTACCTATGTGGTCACACTCTGCCAATCTTCTGATTATGCATTAGCATCATGCTTAATTTTTAACAACAGTTTGATTGCATAAATGAATATTGGAGAGCTGACAAAACCTTTACTGTAGGTATTTATGACAAACTTTCTAGAAATTGGCATATGAACCAGTATACTGACAGGTGCATGTCCACCCCCCCAGTGCAGTGGGCATCATCTAGTCTACACAAGGCCCAAATATAACAGTATGACACAGAATAGGCAAATTTTATGTCTACCCTAGAGCTGGGAACACATTCTGCTTGTGAACAGCAGAACTCAGGACTATAAGCCAATGGACTCTACTCCAACAAGCAGATATCTCGTTTATGGACCTTCAGCCTCGTTAGCGTGTCTCTCAATTCTAAGATGCTTAACTTGCATTAAGCCATGCTATTGCAATCCAGATTCTCAAGCAAGCAGGGACGCTGTTCTGAAACTTTCAGGCATCCATAATTGTGTAACAAATCCTCTCACATCTGTCTGTCTGTGTCTCTGTCTATGTCTCTATCTATCTGTACATCCATTGTCTTCATACAATGTGGAGTCTATTGATTTTAAGTCTCTGGAGAACATTGAATAACATAACAGACTATCTAGCTCTACAAATGATAAATGGTTTCAGAAATCCTTAATGTTGAAAGAGGTAAAGATTCAATGGGCAGTAAAAGTAGAATACGAATAGGGAACAAAAAGCCTACAAGTAGAATACCTACCAATGTCTGATCTTATAGCTGTGCAATCTACTTATAGCTTCCATTCTATACCAAAAGGAACTGTGTGGGAATAATGAAAATTGGAAGGTTATTTTATATTACTGAGGAGCAATTAAATTAAGAACGTCCTTTTGGATTCCTCAGGCAGGCCTTGTCTGAGCACACAAATACTTAAGAGCAGAGATCTTTCTCTAGCTGGGGATAAGTGACATACACTGGAAAATAAACCCCAAGGGATTGAGTTATGCAGAAAACTCATGCTTAATGAGCTGAGGATGGTTGGGGTCACAAGACAATAACTGCCAGTAGCCTTAACGAGCTTAGAGAAGCTTCAGCTGACAGCCAGCATGGCGAGGGTGACAGACAGCAGCAAGGAACTGACTCCTGCCAACAGCATAGTAGAGCATGAGGGTGGAATTTTCTTCAGGACCTCCAGATGAGAATGAGCTGACTTGTTGACTTTGGCTGTATTAGACCCTAAATAGAGGAAGCAGCCAAGTCCACCAGGGTGACTCACCACCAGGACTGTGAGATGATACTTTGGTATTGTTTAGACTGAAGATGCCACCAGGAATGGAAAAAGAGCACCCAGACATGGTATGCCTGATTGTGTGTTTGCTTTGTGTGTATGCTAAACATGGCCTTTATGCTCTTGAGAGGCAGTTTGTGTTGAGATCTGGGAATATCATTTAAACAAATAAGCACATTATTTTAAAAGTTCCCTGCTGAGTATTGATAGGAAGTTAAGTCCTGAGATGATGATGTCCATGTCCAAGGGGAAAAATGAAGAAAAAAAGATAAAAGTCATGAGTAGCTCTAAGTGACCAGAATAATAAAAGCTATAATCAGAGTTTCAAATAAATATGAAAGATTTAGAGGCAGAGTATGGAGACTGTATCACAGTACTGACAATTGAGTTGAGTCCAAAGAGAGGGGCTCCACTCAAGACACCATCACATGTACTGGATGGCCAATGTGAGAGAATGACTCATGTTCCAAGGCTGATGCTGAGCTACTCAAACACAGCTGAACTCAGACTTTCAAAGGAAAGAGCAGAGACTCTTCTAGTACCTCCATCCTTAGGGCTTTGACTGCTAAGAAATTAATTTGGGCTCTTTTAGGGATGGTGGGACATGTTGAGTGCTTCTTTTTTGTGGACTACAAGTCATTTTTCTCCTGAGCCTTCCCAGGACCAGCTTTGAAGAATCAGTGATCTGTGATGTAAGGGTGAAATTATTACTCCTCATGTAGACCTCTTGAATTACTATCCAGAAATTTTAAGGTCAAGGTTTCCAATATTTTAACTCATCACTTATGCAAAAGCCATTTTTATAAATTCATGAGTATTTCAAAAAACAAAGAAAATACTAGTTTCTTCTTTTAAAAAATCTTACTAGGTAAATGTTGAGACCACTATAAATTCCTTCTACTTACAATTTTTAATCACTTAGAGCATAGAGAAACCTAATTTAATGGACCCAGTGTCTTGGTAAAAATGTTTTTGAGAAAAACATAAAGAAAGGTTAGTTTTTAATGACTGCCATGATGTAAGTTTGAAGTTGGAGTTTGCCACATGTCTCAGTAAATATTTCTGGAGTTTGTGGTTGTTGTTTGGTAACTGACCTTACACAGTTTATTGAGTTTAGATTGAAAAGTAAGGTTAGATTGAAAGAGTGTGTTCTACAAGGGCAACAGTGATAGACATATTAATTCAGAAGAAAGAAACCTCACAAGACCCATTCCTAGACAAAAGTGTGTGTGTGTGTGTGTGTATGCGTGTGTGTGTTTAGAAATAATAGTAAAAACCAGAAGAGGCTGAGAGTTTGAGAGAGGCTGGGAAAGGAGCCTGGGGAAGAGAGGAAAAGGGACTACAGTAGAGGGAAATGAGGTAACCGTATTTTCATTAAAAAAGTTAATGAAAGAAAAAAAGAAATTAATAGGGAGTGTTTTAGATGGGAGAACATGAGGCAAGACACAAGTGCCTAAAGAGAGTAAGGAAAAGAAAGACAATGAGGAGAAGGATGATAAAATACGGATTTCATACACAGAATCTCTATATAACTATAAATATACTATATATATATATATATATATATATATATATATATACACATGTCACAGATGCAGAAGGAGGAGAATTGTTTGTTTGTTTGTTTGTTTGCTTGGGTTTTTGAGGGGGATTGGTTTTTGGGTTGTTTTTCTCCCAGGAGTAAGAGGACTAGCTAGAGAGGGGGAAGAGGGATGGAGGAAATAAAGACAGGGTCTCAGGCTGATTTCTATTAACACTTTACATGATCTTAAATGTGGATCTTCCTCCCTTCAAACTCATTATGTTAAATCCTAGACACTATCTGGACCTCTGACCTCCAAGGCTCTGAGATAAGACTGGGTTGTTTGAAATACAAACATTTTAGAGCAAATTACCATGATATATGTAAGAGTGCATTGCAATTAAACTCATTATTTTATATATTATGAAACTAAAAAAAAATACTAATTAACAGAAAGAGATTTCTCACCACTAAGAGTAAATAAAACTCTGAGCATTTGACTTCATATGAGAGTTCAGGCATTGGAATTCATGTAAGGATGTTATTCACACAGGGAGCTGAAGGCTTTCTAAGACCAGAAAGTGTAGAAATATATAAAACGCTAACAAGTTAATATTACCATAATAAGATCTTTTCAGAAGAAATAGTGTTCAAGCATGTTAAAATAATAACTGAAAATGCATATTGTAAATCAGAGGGCACAGATATTTTGCATTGATAACGTGTTAAGCAACTGACTTTGAACCTATATCACAGACTTGGTTTGTTTTTCACAATTTTCTGCTTCTGGTAGCACTTCTTATGTCTATCAGTCAATAAAGCAGAATGAGTATGCTGCCAGTGTTTGAGAATCTCAGAGAAAAGCACACACTGTTTAGCAAAAGTAATAAGCATCTTTAAGCATTAGTTTAGAGCAAAGATTCATGCACTCCAGAGTAGACTGGTCATACTGGCCGGCATGTACAGTTACACAGGAGGTAGAGGAGAAGGCCGGTAGACTCAAAGTCTGCCTGGTACCATAGAAGGCATCCAAGCCAGTGTGCACAACTAAGAATCTGTCTTAAAATTAAAACTAAATGCCCAGCATTTTGAAAGTAGTTCAGTTGTATTGTTTGCCTAGCCTGTGAAAGGCCCTGGCTTCAAGTCCTCCTACAGACAAAGATTGTTACACTGAAAAAATAGTGATGAATTGAAACAAAACATTGCCATTCTCTCTCTCTCTCTCTCTCTCTCTCTCTCTCTCTCTCTCTCTCTCTCTCTCACACACACACACACACACACACACACACACACACACACAGAGAGAGAGAGAGAGAGAAGCAATGAGAGAGAGACAGAGAACATGAAGCAGATGAGGCTCTAAACCTCCTCAGCTCACACCCATTGATGTATTCTCAGAATAAGGGTCCACTTTCTAAGGTCCCATAATCTTTCCCCAAAATCCAGCCACCTGTGGACCAAGTGGTCAAATACGCAAACCTAGTAAGCTTGGGGTGCGGGTAGAGTTTCTCAGTCAAGGTCTCCTTACAAACAGACTATTGGATAATCTTGACTAGAAGACCAGCTACTATCAGCATCATACTTACAAATGTGTCTTCATTATTGTTTAAATTTGTACTTTTAAAAGGCATATCTTAAGTATACTGAGTTATGATATAAAGCAATTTTAATAATATACAATAAGTATTGCTGGGCTGTACCATGCAGTTGCACAATTATCCTAATTTATTAATAACGAGCAACTATTCTATTCCTGCTTTGACACATGGGATACTGAAAATCACTTACAGCCAATCTATTACAAAGCCTTGGTTAAAGAAGATGTAGATATGCGTAAAAAAAAAATCACAGTGTGGTTCAGTTATTTTGTAGGAGGCTGAAAAGCTTGTTATGTGCTCCCTGCTGTACCAACTGCACATTCATCTTGAAAACTAAGTGTTCTGCCAGGAGAGGTGGCACTCACATTCACAAAAGAGACACCGGCTTTGCTTTGCTGCACCACACTTGCTTTGGAGATGTACAAAAGAGGAGGCTGAGCCATTCCGCCCAGTGAGAGGCTGTGTGGGCTTCGGTAAATCAGGCCCTGCATGGGGAGCTTAGTTTGAATACGTTAACCTTGAGAAATAACAAGTCCTGAAACTTGGAAAAATATCTAAAAATAAAAACAAGAAGTAAATATAGGACTCGCTTTTATTCCAGGAGTGAAGTCCACATCTATCAACTACTATAATAGCATTCTCTCTGAATTCAAGCAACAGACTATTTGCTTTGTGTCTTTGCTCTTTTATACACAGCACAACTTCATGTCTATAACCTCACCAAGTTCATTCTAATATTATATCTATACATATATCTATATCTATCTTTGACCTAACTTAGGGGAAATCGTCAATTGAAACAGCACATCATGGCACAGAGTTTTCTACAGGTACTTAAGGAGTAGGACAGATGCCACTATGGGAAATAATACATCCATTTCAGTACAAGTAAACAGTGACATATCCTTGACTAGTGACTAGTGACTAGTGGTAAGAGGTATGGGGAGTCCACTCAAGAAAGTGTGAGCTACTGACCTGGCTCAGAGGATACAGGCCTTTGCTTCTAACAATGATGAACTGAGTTTGATTCCTGGGACAATGTGGTAATCGGAGAAAATTAAACCCAGCTAGTTGTACTTTGCTGTGCATATGCATGCTGTGGCATTCATGTGAATACACCCAATGAAATCAATGAATCAACGAATGAATGAATCAATCAATTAACACTCAATCAATAAAGAGAAAGAAAAACAGAAAATAAAGTTTAAAAACTTGAAAACATTACTTCTTATTGTTCAACCTCACCCCTGCATCTGGTAGCATACAGCAGGTGCTTAATATTCACCATCTGAGTGATTGGTAAGACGTTTCATTCCAGTTGGTGCTCAAGAAGACTGGGTGTTGACTCAACTCTTAGGGGTTAATCCTATGCTAACCTTAGAGCTTAGGCCAAAGAGAGAAGAACTACTAAAAAAAAAAAAAAAGCTGGGCATGGTGGCACACGTCTTTAATCCCAGCACTTGGGAGGCAGAGACAGGCGGATTTCTGAGTTCGAGGCCAGCCTGGTCTACAAAGTGTGTTCCAGGACAGCCAGGGCTATACAGAGAAACCCTGTCTTAGAAGAAGAAGAAGAAGAAGAAGAAGAAGAAGAAGAAGAAGAAGAAGAAGAAGAAGAAGAAGAAGAAGAAGAAGAAGAAGAAGAAGAAGAAGAAGAAGAAATCGCTGAGGTCAGACACTTCTTCCCTAATGCAAAGCGTACCTCATTTTGGTAAGTGTGGGTGAAAGTCAGTGACCTTGAAACACTCGATACCCCCAAAGAATAGCATGTTGATTGAATGAGATTATCTCTTTTTCCTTTCTAAAAGAAGAAGAACAAGATATCTAATGTTCAATGAGAATAGTTTCTCTACATTGAGTCACAATTTACTGTGCAGTCTGTTTTGTTTCAATCACCAGTATGGTTCCGCAAAACCAAGACATCTCATTTCCTTTTTATCCTGGATCCAGTCTCGGTTAACAATTATTTGGTCAGTATCTAAAATGTGTCAGGCATTATACTAGATCGTAAATTAACAGCATTAAGCACACACAGTCTCCTTCAAGAATTTGTTGGAAGAAATCAACTAGAAGGATACCTGGGGAGTGGCAGGGAAGGGAAGGCAGGGGCACATGTGTTTGTATCTGCATATGTGGATACTCTGACACCACTGAGTACTATAAAAACGAAGCTCAGAATAAAGTAATTGTTCAGGATTGAGAACTCAGGAGATACTTCAAATAAAGCCACTTTGAAATCTCTTCGAGAGAGATGGCATTTAGACAGTGTGGCTGAGGTGACGAAAAGAAGGAAAAGGTCAAACAAGGATCTGGTAAGAAACAGCTTCCATAGATCAGAAGAACAAGCCTGGCCATTTGGGTGTGGAGCTTTGGTTTAGCCCATTAAAAGGCATCAGCAATACCCAAGTGGTTTGTGTGGGGCCAGGAAGGGGGTGTAAATCATTAGGAATCGCTGGAATGCAGGGCTTTCAGGATCAATGCTGAAGATTTCCTGTGCTATTCACTGTGTGATGGGAAGCCTTTGAAGGCTTTTGGTTTGATGAGTGACAGAGACAGGAGTTCCAGAACAAGACATTTTCATGGCCATTGTTTTCTTTAGTAATGTACCTGTGCTTAGTGGGAAATGTAGGTATGTGCTATGAATAAAATAGGGAGAATAATTAAAAGACTAATGCATTATATGATAATTATCTAATACATCAACCTAATAATTATCCTGGGTAAGACATAATTATTTCTTGAGCTAGGCTTCTGGCAGTAGAGATGTTGAGATGATTGGATTTCCATATATTTCAGTGAAGAAACCTAAAAATCTGGCTGAATGGATGGAGAAAGAACATTAAGGCAAGCGAGAAATCGAAGAAACGTCTTAAGGCTTTTGCCTAAGCAACAGAACTTGTGGTTGTGCTATTTGTTTAGATAGGGAAGAGCTGGTGGGGACCAGATCTGAGTATGATAATGGGTAATAACCTCAAATTCTGTTTACAGATAATGTGGGTGCATTTTAAGATATAAAGTTCAATGACACTGGTAAAGGATTCAGATTGCATTAAATTACCCTGTGTTCAAAACCAGACAGGTCAGACAAGTTTGCCTTCAGTTGTATTCATAGGGAGAGAGAGAGAGAGAGAAGGGGAGTAATTTGTTGCCAGCAGTACTTTAGGTAACACAACAAGAAAATATAAGAAATACTAATTTGATACAATTAATGCCGAGGAAATCAACAAAGAGTATCTTGGGAATCTAGTGGATGCGGACCAACAAAAGACTCATCATTGGTGTGCAGACCTCATTGAGGAACTGATGTCATAAAGAAATAAAATTGTTTATTGGATTTGGTATAAAATGAATCTGTTGGTGACTTTCTTGACAGAAGCTCATCACATTGTATATAACAAAACCTCACCGATGAGACACTGAAGTAAGATATGAATATGACTGGGCAGTGAGTATGAATCAATCTCTGGAGGAACGTGGGTAGAAAGGGAAACTGACAGGGGTAATGGGAGACAGCTCTCTGTCTGTCTCTGTCTCTCTCTATCTCTCTGTCTCTCTCTGTGTCTGTGTGTGGGGGTGGGGGTGTTTCATTTTTACAAATGTTCTAAGAGACCAGGAAGTTGATAGTGAAAAAGAAAAGAAATCATTGCAGGAACAAAATCTAAAGAAAGAGGTGGGGTTTGAAGGGATAGGTTTTAAGGGCACTTTCTGGGAGGTTGGACATCTGTGATTGCATGTTTTAAGGCTTGACAGGGTACTGGGTAGGTGAAATGGAGTTGAGGGAAGAGCCATTAGTGACACAGTGGAAGAACTGAGACCAGCATTTGATGAGTCACATTATAGTTTTTAAAGTCTCCAAAAATGTGTGCTCTCTCTAGCACATATTTTTGGCCATCTAGAGACTGCCATATCCAGGAATCCATCCCATAATTAGCCTCCAAATGATGACACCATTGCATACACTAGCAAGTGTTTGCTGAAAGGACCCTGATATAGCTGTCTCTTGTGTGACTAGGCCAGGGCCTAGCAAACACATAAGTGGATGCTCACAGTCAGCTAGTGGATGGATCACAGGGCCCTCAATGGAGGAGCTAGAGAAAGTATCCAAGAAGCTAAAGAGATCTGCAACCCTGTAGGTGCAACAACATTATGAACTAACCAGTACCCTGGAGCTTTTGACTCTAGCTGCATATGTATCAAAAGATGGCCTAGTCGGCCATCACTGGAAAGAGAGGCCCATTGGACAGGCAAACTTTATATGCCCCAGTACAGGGGAACGCCAGGGCCAAAAAGTGGGAATGGGTGGGTAGGGGAGTGTGTGTGGGGGGGTTGGGGAACTTTTGGGATAGCATTGGAAATGTAATTGAGGAAAATACGTAATTAAAAAAAAAGTCTCCAAAAATGTTGTTATGGGGAAACAGTGGGCCCTTAATCAAACAAAATAAATACAGAGAATAAAGATGGGACAGGATGAAGTACACAAAGAGGGTCAGAACTGGATGACAAGATATCTTCAGCACTTCGATAACTCGCAGATTGCTAGCTGTACTATCAATCAGTCTAGGAACTCCAGACTTCATGATTCTGGGGCAGTGGAGATCAAGTAGCCCTGACTGACTGCAGGGAAACCTAGAGTCCTTGGGGTAATCTGGTTTCATTACCTAGTTTCAATGGTGTCAGGCAACTTACCAATTGTTATTGTTTTCAATAGTCAAATTGTAAAAATACTGTTGCAACTATGATGATAGCTACAATCACCATGGTGGATGCTTTGCTCATGTTGTCTAAATTCTTACAACAATCGTAGGGACTGACTCCAGTACAGGGGAATGCCAGGGCCAAAAGTAGGAGTGGGTGGGTAGAGGAGCAGGGCAGGGGAGGGTATAGGGAACTTTCGGGATAGCATTTGAAATTTGAAATGTATATAAAGAAAATATCTAATAAAAAAAGATTAAAAAAAAATACACCTGAAGTAACTTGGCCAGGATTGGAATCTGTAGACCTTTGTCTCAAGTGTCCAAGTTTTTAAGCAGTGTCTTGTCTGTCACCCCAACCCAAATTATTTTACCATCCACATCATTTTTGGACCTTGGGGGAAGAAAGATCAACCTATAAGAGTATGGCGTTAAACTCCAAGCTTAAGCATATATTGTCTAAGTTAAAAGAAAATGTAGTAACGTTTTCAAGTTGCCTGAGTGCTCGAATCGTTTACATGCAAGAATTTATAACGTGACCTCATTAATAACTTAATGGACCTTTAATAACTTCAAGAATAAAGACCTAAGGCTCCCTTCCTTCCTCAGTTATTTTTTTTTTCTATTTCACATTAAAGCTGAAATCATGGAGAGTGGACCTTTTCAGTTTTATTATCTATTTTTTAATAAACCAAAATATTCAGTAAGCCTTCCTTTTACATATAAAATGATACCATACAAAGAGATAAGTAATGTTGATGTACTTTCTGACATCCTAAAATCTAGAGTCCAAAGGCAAAACATAAAATAAGTAAATGATCACATACATTTATTTAAATCTGGTCACGTGATGCAACTTTTTTGAGTCTAAGACTTAGTAACAAAATGTAATAGAGTAACCAATATATTATGAAAATTTTTTGGTAGATTAGAATGTAGGATAACTGTCATTGTTTCTCTCAATGGTGTCCATACTAGAAGTAAGACAAAATCTATAAATAATACCACTCTTATCAGGATGATTCTGGATTGTGTATGCCATACCAGAGATAAAGCAATGGCCTGAACTATGAAATAGCAAGTATAGATTGCATAACTTTGGCTACAGATTTTGTTTATCACATTCATGTTTATCATATCAATTCAGTTTTTGCAACATGTTTGACAGTACAAAGAAGATCCAACCCCTTCTAAGCCCTTATCCAGTTTGTGGCTCTGTTTTCAGTTTGTGCTCTGTTTTCTCAAGTGGAAGAAAACATGTTTTATTTTGTTTTGTTTTGTTTTGTTGTTGTTTTTGACATCAGACAATGACCCCTCGTGATCACACTAGCTGCATCCTAAATCTCTAGTTGAGTCTGACAGATGGATAAAGACTATCAGAAATAGAGCTTGCCAAAGCCTGAATAAGACCCACAGATATTCTAGATAGAAACCAGTTTTATTCTAGACTAGAGAGATGGCTCTGTAGTTAAGAATGCTTACTATTCCTTAAGAGGACCCAGGCTCAGTCCCTACCACCCACATATTGGATGCCTTCTTCTGTCCTCCTTGGGTAGAGTGTGCATATGATATGCATATATACATACAGGCAAACTCACGGCATAATTTTGGAAAGGCCACGCGTATCCTTGCTGGAGACAGAATGCATCTTTAGGAGAATACTGCATTCTAGTCCCAGACAGTTCTCCCTAGTCTGTTCCCTGGCCTCAGCAAGGCTATCAATGTCAGATGCTGTGGTGGGAAGCATAGCTAAAGCCACTGTCTTGCCTTTCAGTCTCAGCCCTTTGGCAGAAGAATCAAAAGCAGGCCAATCTTCAGGGTCCTGGCTTCTACTGTCTTGCCTGCCCCTTAATCAGTATGTATTCAGAGCACATGACAATGGTGCCGTGACATTGTTACTAATATAGAACAAGTCAAAATACAAAGAATTTTAAATGGCTCTGGTTCTTTAAAACATGATTTTTGGAACCGTTTCTTCTTCTAAACCAGAGTATCCTGCTGCTCTGGTTGGTAGTGAGAGCTCTCAAGTGCCAGACAATGGTGACCCTGATAAATGGTCTTCATACTCAAAGGTGTCCCCAGTGTAAAAGAAAGGCATAAAAAGCCTATCTCACTTGTGTGATGCCAGTCCAGCAGACAATAAATGTCTGTGCATGTACTTTTAAAGCCAGATCTTTTCAGGTGATTGTTAAACAGTTAACTATCAATACTTTGAAGTGTTCTCATCTTTGTGAGCATAGAGTTTGATCAGGGAAACTTTCCACACTACTATAAACCAATAGCTTTTTACAAATCAGTTGAGCTTAAATAATTTAATTATGGCCTTTTAACACGGAAGAGTTTAACCTTCCAGATGGCTGAGAAAAAGATATTTCCAATAATCGTGGAAGGAATTATTCACTATAATTGACGTTAATGTATAATTTACATTTTATAACATTTCTAGTTCTTAATAAGTCCTAATAAGTAAAACTAAGAGTGAGAATAATTATCCCACAGGCCAGGGTAAAAATGCTATCATTCTCTTTGCCATGATTTTAGGGTTTGTGATATTTTGTTTTAAATGGGTGGCTAGGGCTTTCTCATGCTATATCTAAAAGTTACTTAGTCTAATCAGCTCAAGGCTTAGGAAGGTTACTTCATGGGTAACTTAAGTATGCTGTTCTGTTATATCCTAAAATAATATATATATTAAGTTGTCCACATTTAAATTCAAGGAAAGAGGAGACAAAGGCAGAAACAAAGTTCTTACACTAGTGATTCTTTCCTTTAAACCCCCTGTAGTATAAAATTACATCAAAGGTGTTATTGTATCACACTACTACCTACATCAATAAAATGGCAGTTTGACATAATATAAAGAAGAACCAGGAACACTTCAATTCACCCAACTCTCTGGAAAGAAAAAGAGAGCACAAGGTATATAGCAGGCTTCATCCACAACAAGTCATCAGAGGACACAGTCACATGACTGCAGCGCTGTGACAGTCTTCATTTCAAAAGGAGAGCTTTCCCATGCAGGAAACTGCCTTCCTTGGATCTGACAGACAGGCAGCTCTAAGGAATGAATTGTGAAGTGAGCGCCAGATCACAGGCTTCCATACCCCCCTATTCCCCTCCTTTCTTCCTGTGTGCACATCTGGAACCCAAATTGCATTTCAATATTCATAATAAACTTTTCACTTGGATAATAAAAACATTCTTCTTAGACACTGCCAACATTCGATCATTATAAAAACTGAAATGTGGGATTTGGGGGGTCGTCGATTTATTGCTCCTGAAGTACAAGCATTGATGCCAACTGCAAATTTACTATTCATGGAAGTCCTGGAAGAGTAGAAAAGGATAAGTAATCACACAGCTCTGGGTAGATAATAAATCTTTCAGGGCTTTTCTCTATTAAGTTTCATGAGGAAACCCAGAAGGTTATCTTTGAGGCTAACATGAAGGGGGGTAGCTATTCACTTCTAGAGTTGTCTGAAATAAGCTCTAGAATGCATATCTATTTCTCTGGTCCAAAGGCAGTTTCTTGGTTACTGATTTTCTGTTTGATTTCATATGGGCTTTGTCCCCATATTTTTTTTCCTAAATAGGAAATATTCTGCTCACTGAATACTTTGCTCGTTTTATTGATACAAGTTTGACACTGGATAGCTTGAATTCTGCACTCCTGCTAGATTGCTATAAATGATTTTCAGTCTCTATGAAGATGTAAAACAAGTTAGCCTCCACCACAGAGTTTCAGTGGACTTCTGACTACCACCCATATCTGTGCATGACTGAAGAAACGTCATTCTTTGGAGATGGGAACTATCTGCATGCAAACGTTTTCTTCTAAGATGGGCTTGGAAATCTATGCTTTCCTCCACAGCTTTGCATAGTAGGTAGATAGTGTTGAATTATGGCACATGAGAAATGCTATCAGGATTGAGTGCTAAAGAGCTGTGGGATAACAGACTGAAGAGGGTGAAACCACTGAGTGCATTTGACAGCCAGACAGCCATTGCTTTCCAACTCAGTGTACAGTAGTTGGTGTGCATTGAGTGAGCTGAGCAATAAGTTGCACCTGAACTTTACTGTGCAAATATTAAGCAGTCTTAATATGTAGACATGCAGTAAAGTGGGAAAGAGGAGATAGAGGAACTTAATTAAGTGAAAGATATTGAATCAAACTGCGATTCGATGTGATAAAAATTTCCTTCACTTTGCTGGAATTTCTTACCCATGTTTTCTAGGCTGTGCCTCTTTATTGGCATCCTCTAAACACAGCTGCTGAAGAAAATCCCTTGTTTTAAGGTCCTACACTTCAAATGTCAATGCTTAAACAGACCTCCCCACCAAGGTCTCCAGGTAAACTCTAAAATGCTTGCATAGTTTGTGCCTGTCCTCAGCTACATTCCTCTTGGTAGGCAGCCAAATGATGTGTGTAAATTAACTAACAACACATTAGTGTCTGTGTCCCACTTGTTATCTTTATGCAAATTTATCTTATGCACCAAATGAGAAATAACTTTCATATTGTAATTTTTGTATCTTTATAAAATGATTTGCAGGAAGTAGGTACCAAATAAATAATTGAGCTAGCAAATAATTCATAAATAGAAAAATCCTATATGTGGGTATTCATACTATTATAAAATAGAAAATACATTATTGTGTATTATCACAAGTAGTTTCATATAACAAAATGACTTTACTGGGTAGATAACTAGCATAAGTCATTTTTGTTTACAAATTTAAAAAAAAGGAGGATTGATTTTTTTTTCAGGATAGCCATAGTCATGGGGGGGGCTGATTGAAAACCAAGTGACCAAAAATATGTCATTCAGTTTCTTCTCTGCCCTAGATGCTTTGTGGCACTGGAACTACATCTTTTCATGCATTCTCTTTGCCAGCAGCATGGCTGTAATAAAGGGTTCAAGAGAAATGTGTCAAGGTAGTTATCCCAATGAGTTTCACCATTATCCTGGTCATTGCTTCCCATGAGCCTCGTCAATAGCACAGTGTTACAGCAAGCATCCCTTGCATATGACAGCCAATAGCTTCTTCACAGATATCACAGCCATCAATGGGATGAATGACTACTGAGTTTTTCCTTCATGCCAGGGATGGTTCACTGTGAAAGTCCAGTGAATCCCTTTACAGAGTTTGAGTAGAAGCTTTGTGCCAGTGGACCTCCCAAGTTTGTTCTTTTCTTCTGTTTGCTCCTTCAGTTCTAGAGATAATGACATTCAATGACTTCACTCTCCCTGTATTTTTAAGACACCCCTTTTCTCTCTTTAGTACAAATCCTCTTTTACCAGTTTAATACTGTTTAATATTAATTGAAATATGGGTGTCATTTCTATACACTGAATGAACTCTGAATTATGTAGTCCTTGAGTGACATTCTAGAGGGAGACAACCATCAGAAGGCGAGGGAGACGTGTATACTCTGGTACTGATTACAGCATACAAAGCACCTACACACTTCTAGATGCTGCTGTGGAATGTAGAGCACCACTGCACTTCTGAAGGATGCCGTGAGGTTCCTGATACTCCCATGCTTCTTCCAGTGGGTTCCTTATTAATATCACTCAGGTTTCACACTTACCTCTCTTTCCCCTGAGCAGAAATGAATAAGAGGCTTTGTAGCATCAGTGACTTTTCAGTCTTGTAGAGGCTTTGTAGTATCCCAGTGCTGTTGATTCCCACTCTCTAAACAGATACTGTAGGCTGATAGTGACTGTAGCAACCACCCACTTTCTATATGGCAAAATAACAAGGCTTGATATCAAGTAGAGCCTAAAAGATGGACAGAGAGGAAAGTTCATAAGCAATGGCCCCAGGACAGCATGAATGTGGTCAGTAGAATACCCAAGAGGAAAAGCAACTTCCATGTGCTCTTGTAGAGGCCTGTATTTTCCTCCATATCACTATTCAAACATTGAACTTGTTTAGATACATTTCTATCCTACCTGGGACTCCTCCATTTGGAACGTTTTAAGCCAAACTTCCAGGCTGAAATGCTCTCAGTGCTACTGCCTTCCAAGCTCCTGCTAGGATGCTCCATTAAGTTCTTCTTACTGTGTTCAACCTGTTGTCTAGTCTAAAGCTACAAAGCCCTACCCTGTCCTCCAAAGGGGCACAGTCATATCTGTGACAGTAACATCCCAACTTCATTTTTTGTTACGAGTCCCTTGCTGAGAAAAAAACACCATGTCTGAAACAACTTGAAGAATGAAGAGTTTATTTAGGAGTTACAGTTGCAAAAGGGTAAAAGTCCATCACCATCACAGTCATGAAGCATGATGAGCAAATGTGGTGGTTGGAGGCTGAGAAATCATACGTCATCCAAACTGCCACACATGGGAAGGAACTTGCCTTGGTCTCTTTATTCCTCTGCTATCATATACAGACATGGATATTCACCACATTTGACAAATGAGTGAACGATTCGTATTCCACTAGAGTGCCTTTGTGTCAACAACCACAAAGCAGATTCATGAGTTGGAGAGATAGCTCAATGGTATGAGCACTTGTTGCCCATATATAAGAAACTGAGTCCCATCCTCAGAACCCACTTAAAGGGAAGGGTATAGCTGGACTCACATGTAACCCCAACACTGAGGTAGGTATGGATGGAGACAGGAGACTGGTGGAGCTTGCAGTTATTCAACCTAGCTCAAAGTTGTTTTACAGGAAGGTGCATCCTGACCTCCGTGCCTGCATGGGCACATAATCACACACACACACACACACACACACACACTCACATGTACACACATGATTTACACCACATGTGTGCACACACAAACATGCATACATACACACAAATATAGTAAGTAATAAATAATAAGGGGGAATATTTTAGAAACACAATGAGACACAGATAGGAAATAATAGGTAGGAGTTGAGTATTGACTACTGAGGGCTGCGTATTGCATAGCTTTCCAACTGCTGGTTCCTTATAATATTTTAGTTACACTGTAACTCAGCTGTCTTCACACCAAGTGTGCCACAGTAAGTGATCTCTGACTCCGCAACCTCCCAGTTCTTTTAAAGTTTGAGGGAGGGAACTGAGCACTTTACCTCATTCTATGTGATCTAGAATGACCTATAAAGTGCTGCCTTGTCTTAGGAAGTGAAGTTCTTCAGTTGTAAGGCATCATGACGTTGGTGAGTTTATATTACTTGATCGGCATCTTCTGTGGATATGCCTTATAATAACCCAAGGCTGGGGACAGAAGTGGTAAAGTCTGGGAAATGTTACTGTGTCTACTTGACTTTTCCTCTGCTCTGTGACTCCCTGTACACATATTTATCTTCCTTTTACATAAATTACTATTGATCAAAGACACTCTTAGGAAACTTCATTTCTTTTGAGAACATAAGTGTGTCAATCTATTACACATCTATATTTTGTATGATTTTTGCAACGAAAATATCAACAGTTCTATTAGTATCATTTTAATGTCCAGCCCAGGAGTTCCAGTATCTAATAATGAAGACCCCCCAGAGATCCAGGGATGTCAGGAAGCAGTCTCCTCTGTCCTTGGGGAAATACCATTACAGCTGCAGGATATTCAGGGTCCCTTTCATTATATATTCTCCTTTATCATAATTGTGCTCAATGGCTTAATTTTGATCAACTGCAAAACCTTGATCATTGAAAGCTGTTCTGACAGATGATAACTCATGTTTACACTCTCATTTAGAGAGCTGATGAAATGATTCTGAAGATTGTGATTAGAATTTGCTGTAATATCTGGTAGATTAAAGGCAACCCCCAGCTGGTGCCCCAACCCTGGCAACTAAGGAAAATGCTGAGTCTGAAGATTAGTAATAATATGCATTATCTTGTTGGAGAGACACATTTAGTGAAGTTCTAATGTATGCCTTCATGTATCATAAGAAAATGAATGCACTTTGCAAATCCTTATACACAACACCTTCTGCTGAACTGTCATGTGCCTTACATTAGCCACGATTGACCCTGCATTTAACAGGGATAAAGCACAGTACGTATCTGTCCAACTGCTCTCTGCCCTGTCGTCTTGGCATGGCTCAGTGGTCGTGAATGCCAGCTGAGGACCTTTCCCTCTTCCATGTCACCATCTGGCTGGCATTCCCCTTCAGTCAATTTTGATTGGCTTCTTTATTACTCTAGAACTCACCAGAAAAAAAAAAAAAAGAGAGAGACCCACACATTTGCGATTACCCTTTCTCCTCACTTATCCCTTGGAAATGTGTAAGACCTTTAGCATCCTGAAGCCTTTACATTGGTTTGTTTTGCTGAAGACACATCTCCATTGCAGTATATCACACACACACACACACACACACACACACACACACACACACACACACACACACTCTATAGCTGGACTCTCCTGCCAGTATCACCTACCCCCTACCATTTGGGATTTCAATGTTTTGCCCATACAGTGGCAAGTGTTAACTGTGTTTTCTACAGGTGGGTGACATTGTTCACCTTGATTAATTTGACTTCAAAGACTTTTTTTTTACTTGTATTTTGTTATAGTATATTGTTATGACTTGAAAACCTACTATATTCACTTTTGTGGGTCTGCCTCCACCCAGTTCAGGATTGTATGTTGGCTTTGTAATAACAGATACACAACTCCAGTGAAAGCTAGATCTACTTAGCAAAGTCAGCTGTAGTAGAAAGATGAGCTTCAAAACAATTCAGTAGAGCATGTGTCCTAAGGAAGGGATAAAATAGAAGGTGATCCGCTTCTCGTTCATCACAGCATGGTGCTAATCAGCTATTCATTCTAAATGCTCCATTAGATGAGCTACTGCTAACACCACTCTACTTAATAGTCAATTGGTGTCTCCATTAGAAATTCATTTTCAGGGGTTAATATGTCAATATTCCACTTTGTACTAGCTCTGAAATTTTGTATACAATATTGAAGCCTATTTAGAAAAAAAACAAAAACAAAAACAAACCAAAAAAAAGACTTGCAAGGGAGTGAAGTTTTCTTTGTAGGTAAGCTCTAGTCTTTAAAAAAATACACATAACCAGTTTCTTTCTGCTTCTTCAACAGATATGTATTGATGGCCATTTGTACATGTTATCAAAGGGGACTCTGTGTGTGTGTGTGTGTGTGTGTGCATGTGAAAGAATTTTAGTGTTGATATGAAGCATCAATTTTTATCTGAATGCTGAACTAGATTCTCCATTTATTTAAACATTTTTTATTTATTATTATTGTATGATATGTGTGTATACATAAAAAGTGTGTATGGTATGTATGTGTGTGTACATGTGTGTGTGTGAAAGATTTCAGTGCTATCTGAGCATCAGTCTTATATAAACTCTAAACAAGTCTCTCCATTTTATTTAACATTTTATTATCAGTATTAGTATTATAATATTACTATTAGTAGTAGTATTATGTGTATATACCAAGTATGTATGTGTGTTAATAAAAGTTGTCAGGCCGGGCGTGGTGGCGCACGCCTTTAATCCCAGCACTTGGGAGGCAGAGGCAGGTGGATTTCTGAGTTCGAGGCCAGCCTGGTCTACAAAGTGAGTGCCAGGACAGCCAGGGCTACACAGAGAAACCCTGTCTCGAAAAACAAAAAACAAAAAAAAAAAAAATAAAAAAAAAAAAAATAAAAGTTGTCAGGTGCCCTGTGACTCTGTTAGGTTAAAGAACACCTTCGTGCAGTCAGTTTCTTCCTTATGCCTTTACATGTGTTTCAGAGATTGAACTAAAATCATCAAGCTTGCATGTCCAATGCCTTTACCTTCTGAGGCACCTCGCCCAGCTAGGTTGTCTAATTTTCAATACGAACATCTTGAGGCATTCCAGGGCAAGGCGATTTTCCTAGGATGTGAAAGTTAGACATGTCTCCTGGGACAATATTCTTCTATTACATCATGCTGTCTATACCGCACAATCACACTACACAGCTGTGCACATAGGAATATAAGGGAAGTTAGGCTTACAATTGTGGGAATCAGCAGCCCATGTATCCCTGTTGCCATCGAGCAACAACACTTCTGTATAAGCAGCAGCAGGACACAGGCAGAGTGCCTTGCCAAGTGTAACTTTGTGGCTAGCAACCGCATTCATCAGTTAGCTGGCAAAACTGCAAAGAAAAAGGTAGCTTCTCTTTTAGTTCTATAGATTTTATCTTATCTATGTGTGTAGGTATGTATGCAAGTGTGTGTGTGTGTGTGTGTGTGTGTGTGTGTGTGTGCCATGTCCTCTGAAGCCAGAAGAGGATGTCGAATCCCCTGCAACCAGAATTTTAGGACTTTATGAGTAGCCTGACATGGTTGCTGGGAGCTGGACTCCACATCGCTTTGGGCTAAACCACCTCTCTAGACCACCGAGTTCCACAGAACTATCTCTGCTTCAGGTTTTCTACGTATCTTTTGCTGCTTCTCGGGAGGAGAACTTTGCCGATAGGCATGATAAAGCTGTGATTGTGGAGACACGATACACACGAAAGGGACGCTTGTGGCATCGGCTTCTCAGCGGGCACCTGGTCATGTTCAAGTAGTCCTTTATCAAAAGCCTATTAACATGAATCTCATGGAATTTGCAACTCTTCATATTGAATCAGGCCTTGGGGGGAAATGTGCAGTCTAAATATGGAAGAAAATCTGATGTTGGAAAAGCCACTCAGTGGAAGATGTTCCTGCTCCCACATCCCCAAGCCTTGAGAAAGGAACGAGCCGACCCATCTGCTTTTCACTTTAATTCAATGAGGTATTTGATTTTCAACTACTGTCTCAGCACTGTATTAAAACCTTGTTACTAGGGAATAAAAGAAAATTACCTGTAATCCCCTTTCTGCAGAAAGCGTGTTATTATAATGGATTTCTCACGTTCGTCTGCCTGAGCTGCTGCCGAGAGAGAACCTCGGAGCTTTAGAGCACTCAGGCTGCTACACAGCCTTGCAGGCTCCTTCCTGGCGCCGGGCTGCACTCACTCACCTGTTGGTTGGCAGGAAGAGACAGAAGTCTTGTGGAGCACAGTGACCTTGCATGGAGTTCAGCCAGGGCCAGGTGACAGGGAAGCTGGCATTAAGATAAAATTCCAAAGACTCAGTAGAGCACTCTTCAAAAGATATCCCCACACCTACCTACATTCTAAATCTATCAGGGCCACACAATCAGAGCTGACCTCCCTCCAGAATACTTTTTGAGGTATCATAATCTGTGGTAACTATTCAGAAGGGTTGTGAATGAGAGGATTTCTCCAGAAAACCGGTCCGATTTTAAAAGGAACTTTAGTCCTAGTGGACGACAGGTGACAGACACCTCTCTGCTTTGTCTGATGTGTCCTGCCCTTATCAGCCTGGGAAGATCTCTGCATAGGAAGGAGGCTTCAGATAGCCCTCCTAATCCAAGCTCATACTCCAAAGGAGAGACAAGACAAGCTCAAGGCCAGCCTGGGATACAATGTGATATTCTCTCAACACACACACACACACACACACACACACACACACACACACACACACACACACACACACACACCACTACACTACAGAGAGAGAGAGAGAGAGAGAGAGAGAGAGAGAGAGAGCAGAAGGAGAAAGATACTAGGGCTCTGCCTTCACACCTACTGGGACAGTGGCTCATAGCTTCCTTATTCTTATTTTAAGGCATTATTAAATGACATGGGTGTTTTGTCATCTGTATGTGGGTACATCAGGTGCTTGCTTAGTGCAAAAGGGGGACACTGAAGCCTGTGGAGCTGAAGTTACTAATGTTTGTGAGCTGCCACGTGATGGCTGAGAATTGAATTAGGGTCCTCCGCAAGAGCAGCAAGTACTCTTATCAATGGCACCATCTCTCCAGCCCCTCAGGCAGAGCTTAAAATAAAACCAAACGTATTATATCTTCTTCCTCACATTATACTATTACTTCTGGTAACAGCCCTCCGTGTGTGTGTGTGTGTGTGTGTGTGTGTGTGTGTGTGTGTATGTGTGTGTGTGTCTGTCTGTCTGTCTGTCTGTCTGTGTCTGCATAGCTTTCTGTGTGTCGATGTGTGTGTCTGTGTGTGCTCCAACTATCTAGCATCTGAGATTCTCTACATTTCTATAGCTCTTGTGATTGTACACATTAGCACTTCTGTGTCTAAATCAGTCTGTCTGCTGCCAGTCTCACTTATTGGCCATAACTATTGGAACTTCAGAGTGAACACAAGAACTAAAAAGTCTCCCAGCAATTGAAAACATCGCCATGGTAGTTTAGTAAATAATAAATGTGTCAAAAACCATCCACTTCCTGCTCTCACAGTGGCCTTCCTACTTACCAGACTGAGAGCTGCATTACAGAGGTCACTTCCTCTAGGCTCCCCTGCTCTCCTGCCCCCCCATTCCCCATCACTCTGCTCTATTATTACTATTTGACCCTTAATTAATGGTCACCATAATGTCACCTACTGCTTATAGGTATAACACAGAAGAGGTGGGAACAAACACTCATTCAGGCTTACCATACAGCTGTTATGCTGCAAGGAATTTAAAATTGTTTTATGGAATGCCTAAAAATGTAGGCACCATTAAGTGAAGGAAATTGAAGATTTACAAGGTAATTTTCTTAAGTTTTCCCCTGGGGTAGTAAAAGAATTGCTATTAGTAAAACAATTGATTGGGAGCATTAGCATGGATTAGGTAATAAAGAAGCTCGAGGAAGTAAAAGGTCCTGGTTCTAAGATCTCAGGGTAAATTAGGAGGTGTGTGTGTGTGTGTGTGTGTGTTACAAAAGGAGAAGAAAACACAGAAAATACACCACCAGTCATGGAAAGCATGAGAGGATGAGCTGATATAAAGGGACAGCTTCCAGTCCTCAGTGAGACAGCATAGTGGAGGCCACCAGTCCCTGATGAAGGACTCACTACAGCTCCCTTACATTGTGTCTCCATCCCTCATCCTTCTGCTCAGCCTTGGTTCCTTTTCCTCGTCACTGGTGTGTATCCAAGTGCACACTTCAATAGACTTCTTCAGCAGCAGCATCCATTGTCCATGGCTGGTCCTGAGATATAAGCTACCAAGCATGGTTGCTCATCACTGCTCTTGTCTGTCAGCATAGCTCTCTGTGAACTGCCCCAGCTCTGTGAAGACTTCACTATGTGGGTCATCATCTCCTGTTCTATCTCTAACCCATGAATTATTCTCGACAATAAAAAATAAAAACTAAATTAAAAAAAACACTCTGGCTCTAGCAGAATAGTGGAAGCTGTGGCCAAGGATAAGCAGAGAGTTTAGTCCATAAGAAGTCTACTGTGCTGGTTTTTTGGACCCTCAGCGCCCCACACAAACATAAGTGGGTATGTGTCACCCAAGGCATCCGTCACCTTGGTCCTGAGGCAGGTGGAGGCAGGTCAGTAAAACTCACTGGAATTGCCAGTTTATTCAAACGGATGGGCTCTGAGTTCACTGAGAGTCTCTTTTTAAAAATAGAAATGGGTGTGGAGTGATAGGAAGACACCTGGGATAACCTCTAACCTCTACAGCCAATAACACACATACGTGAGCAAGCCTGCATGCACACAAATGTGCACATCCCCACAGAAATGTGTATAAAATCCTACACACAAACACAAAATGAAATAAAATGATGGGGTGAAGGGAAGTTAATGAGTTTGTAAGCCATCATAAAGAAGTGGAGGTTTTCTTGGAATTAAATTGGAGCTTTTGGAAAGTGGGAATTATAACCTGATCCAATTTTCTAGTTAATTAATAAAAATGTCTATTTTGTCTCTAAAGGGGCCAGGGTATCATTGAGAAAGTTCTTATAGTGCTAAGGGGTGTCTGTGTGTGTGTGTGTGTATGTGGTGTGTATGTGTGTATGTAGTGTGTATGTGGTATGTGTGTGTATGTGGTGTGTGTGTGTATGTGTGTGATATGTGTATGTGGTATGTGTATGTGTGTGATGTGTATATGCGGTATGTGTGTGTGTATGTGTGTGAATGTGTATGTGTCTATGTGTATATGTGTTGTGTGTGTGTATGTGTTATGTGTGTGTATGTGTTATGTGTGTATGTATGTGTGTGTGTGTGGTATGTATGTGTGTATGAATGTGGTATGTGTATGTATGTGGTGTGTGTGTCTGTGTGTGTCTGTGGTGTCTGTGTTTCTGTGTGTGTGTGTGTCTGTGTGTGTATGTAGTGTGTGTGTATGTGTGTGCCTGTGTATGTGTGAGTGTGTATGTGGTGTGTGTGTATGTATGTGTATGTGGTGTGTGTATGTGTGTGCATGTGTGTGTATGGTGTATGTTTGTGTGTGTGTATCTGTGTGTGTGTGTATGTGTGTGTGTGTGTGTGTGTCTGTGTCTGTGTCTGTGTGTCTGTGTATGTAGGGGGCAGGATGATCCAGGCATGTCAGTAGGAGACAAAGTGTTAAAAAGTGATTTGATTATAGGAATGTGGGGCGGTAAGAAACCTCAGGGATATTCTGATGCAGAATATTGTACAAAACCCTGAATTTATAGGAGGGAACCAACCCTGACCTTGAGGCCTTTTTACTCTGCAGATGGGAAGTTCAAGTCTCAGCTGACTCTGGGGAGAAATACTTTGCAGGAGATGTTTTGCAGGAATCAAATAATCAGAACTTTGGTCTCAAATAGCTTTTCCTTTGAGTTGTGGATTAGGCATCCAGGCCAAGCAGAAAGCTAACTGTGCAGAGCTAAAAGGTGCCATGAGTGGAAGACTCTGAGGGAATAGGTGTCTATCCTGGCTTGCTCTAGTTCCTTTAAAGTAGCCTTCCTAGACTCACCGTTTCCTTAGACTCTACAAAAGCTGTTCCAGCAGCAAGCAGGACCTCCTGAGTTTCAGGACTGTCCTTTCAACAGCTTCCTGCATGTCCGCAGTTTCCTCAATGTCTAGTCCTCGGTTTTAATTTAATCGACTTTCCCACCCATTTACACAAACTTTGTCCCCTCTGCTCATTTTTGGATCTGATAGGAACTCAGATCCAAAAATCTCATCTCATCCCTCTGCTCATCTTCTTGGGATCCACAGTCACAGTTCACAGCTACTGTTTCACTGTCATGATGCCCCATGTTCAAGGAATTCTGCTTCCTGGTCTTTATGCCCCATGCTTTAAAGCCTACAAAAGCCAGGCGGTATACAAAACTAAATAAAACATAAGCCCAGGATGTAGTCAGGTGGGAGAACAGTGCCTAGGCTGGGTAAGACCTGGGTTTAATCCTCAACACTAAAAGCAAACAAACAAAAAAGAAATGAAACATGCCATGGGAAAAATACACAATAGAGAGGGACAGTGTCAGTCTACCAAGGACCTATTTTATAAATGCCAGTGAGAAAAATTAAATACTGAAAAGAAGACAAACTTACCTATGGACCACACATGCTGGGGTGAATCACCACTAACCCTTACCTTCCCAGTCATTTATCCCTTGTGTTGAATTTATCAATAACCATTGTATAAACAATAACATGATAAATACCATTGACTTTGATATTTCTAACATTTCACAAGAACCATTGAACTAAAAAAAAATTGAGAAAACATGAATAAAATTTTCTTTTACCCTAAAGAAACTGTGTTGTTTTTTTTTTTTCAGAAAATTCTCTAACCATTCTCCTATTAATGGACACCACTGATACCCAAGAACCACTTCGTCCCAAGATATGAAACCCTTAATAACATTATTTTTTTCCCGGATAAATACTACCTGTTTTAATGAGCTCTGATTTAAGCATGTGGTCTTCTCAATTCTAACCCTGGGAGGTAACTGATGGCTCTGTTGTTCTGTTCCTCTATGCATATCCTTTGAAACAAGCACAAGGTTACTCAAGAAAAGCTTGCCTTTGCTATGTAGAAAGGGAGTGAACAAGAATCCAATTGCTTCTGAGGCACATCCTGGGTTAGCCAGCAGATAGGCATGGTGGCTATAAAGAGAAAAATGAAACAAACACATCTACAAAAACCAATATAAAACTAGCTCTCAGATCTGGAAAAATTCCTGGGAACATTTGATCACATTTGGATGGCATCCAAATCAAATGTTAAAATCTTAGATAAGCAAATCTCCATGGTAGTGCCTGTCTAATAGCCTCGGAGATTGTGTGGAGCCACTATGTTCCTTTGATGATATTAACTTATTGTGGGATGAACTTACTCGCTCATAGTACGTGTGTCTGATCTCAAAAGGATTTGATTGATACAGTGTTGGGTTTTGAGCCTGCACACAGGTGATCTGCCTGCCTGCTGGTTTCCACTGAACCAGCCTGGTGGGGAAGGTACAAGGACCATAGGTTTCCAAACCAGTTTCATAATTTTTATTTGTCATCAGTCATAGATGGAGAGGGCTCTTGCAACCCTGTCCAGGAAGCTTGCAGCAGAGCAAAGCCATTGTCTTCAGTGATGTAGCCACTGGAAAGATAATTCTGCTTCAATGAGTAGCTACACATATATAACCACACTAAGGAGCCTAGTTAAATCATGGAGGTCCCAGAGCAAAACCAAAATAGAGCAAAGACATGAAAGTGGGATGGGCAATTGCTAGGAGGGTGATTAAAGGGCAAGAAAGAGTAGAAGGATGAATGAAACCAGAATATATTGTATGAATGTATAATTCTGCTTCAGTGAGTAGCTACACATATATACCCACACTAAGGAGCCTAGTTAAATCATGGAGGTCCCAGAGCAAAACCAAAATAGAGCAAAGACATGAAAGTGGGATGGGCAATTGCTAGGAGGGTGATTAAAGGGCAAGAAAGAGTAGAAGGATGAATGAAACCAGAATATATTGTATGAATGTACGAAATTGTCAATAAAAATCAACTCTTCAAATGAGATAAAGAAGGGTGGAGACCAGGCAGGGGAAGATAGGAAGGATGGTGAGATGGAATGGGGAGTGAGGGAGGAAGAGATGGGTGGAGAGAGGGAGGAACAATGGGAATGAGGAAACTAGAGAAGAGGGAAGAAGGGAGAAAGGAAAGAATGAAGAAAGGAAGAAAGGAAGGAAATTTGGTTTTGGTATACAATTTTTTCAGATGAATTCCCATAAATAAAACAGTAACCCAGTGTGACTAAGTGCTTGCTTTGTATGATAGAGATTGTCAAATAAAGCAACCTAATCATCTTTTCTATAAATATAAACATCTTGTAAACTTAGTAGTGTTCAGTTCTGTGGCTAAAACCAAAGTTACCTCCAAATAAACGGTTCTCTTTAGAACTCATACAGAAGCAGGCATTCTGTTGAGACAAAGTTTAAACTTGGCCTGTGCCTCTATGTTTCTAGCTTATGAACCTGCTTTTGTTTTGTTTTGTTTTGTTTTGTTTTGTTTTGTTTTGTTTTGTTTTCATTCCTTTAGCCCCCATCGTAGTTTAAATATGAAATGCCCTTCATAGGTTCATGTGTTTGGAGATTTGGTCTACAGCTAGTACTGCTGTTTTTGAAAACTATGAACCATTAGTAGGTGGCCCTTTGCTGATGTATGTTACTGGGGGCTGGGAAATAGGGTGAGATTTTAGAGTCTGGTCTCATTTCCTGTTCTCTCTCTCTCTCTCTCTCTCTCTCTCTCTCTCTCTCTCTCTCTCTCTCTCTCTCTCTCTCTCTCTCCCTCCCTCCCTCCCTCCCTCCCTCCCTCTCCCTCTCCCTGCTTCCAGTATTCGGATCACATGTGATTGTTTTGCTTCCTGAACTGAAGGCTCATGTCAGCCTCACACTGGCAGTCCTTGTCCTACATGATGGTCTATACCACTTTGTAACTGGAGGCCCCACTAAATGTTTTCTTCCCAGCTTGCTTTTTGATGAAATACTTTATTATACCAACAGAAGAGTGACTAGAAATAGTCCATTTGCCATTCTAGTCTCAGCTTCTACACCTTTCTCTCTACGTAATCCTGCTCTCTAGCTGTAATTTGTTTTCTGCTTCACCTCAAATTACATTCAATATATAAAAAAATATTTTAACTTGTATCTTTTCTGGTCAAGAAAGACCTTCTTTGTGATATTTGACAAAGGGAAGAAAAGTGTTTAACAACAATGATCCGTACCAGGACCAACACTATATCTCCTCCTAGGGGAGGGAATTCCAGCACACCTACTTCCTAGAAACTATCACCTTGGCAGTAATTTTATTTTAGCACAAATTTTCTTCTTCCTTGTGTTTTCTTTAGTTCCAAAGGGTATTCATTTCAGCAGCATCTCTGACCCAATCCATAACATGAAATCACACACACAGTACATATGGCAAAGGAGGAACTAGGTAAAGGTGCTAATTGAAATCAGACAGAAACTACCAAATGAGTTTATGGCCTATTTTTAAGAAATTGGGTTTTTGTTTTGTTTTGATTTTTTAGAGTCTTGTTGCTGCTGCTGCTGCTGCTGCTGCTGCTGTTGTTGTTGTTGTTGTTGTTGTTGTTGTTGTTTTCAAACAGCCTCACGCAGGGGTAGAGAGCCATTTTTGCAAGGCAATAAATCCCAAAGGGCCTGTGATATGAGCGTGGCAAGCAATGGTGAAAGTATTTGAACTAAAATGTTTTAGTAAAGCTATGGTGTGCCAACTTAGACACACTCAGTTCTCTTTTAAAGAATTAAGATGAAAGATTATGAGTGCTCTGGTGAAGCTACAAATCTTATCATTATTAATAGAAGTGTGGGATAAGACCCTGGCAGGTTTTGTCGTGTTCCAGACAGCAGTTTCCTTGCAGAGTATGTCATTGTTTCTTCAGTGTTGTTTCGTCTTTTTCATGTGCATCCGGAAAAGGGAGCACTGAGTGATGATGATGCTCCCTGCTGTCAGAGCACACAAGGAAGACAAGTGTTCTCCTGTAGTAATGGGAGCTGGGTGCTGAGAGTGTATGGGGGCGTATCTGGAGATTAAACAAATAGATAACATTTTCCATCTTATTTCCTTCAACATCAGACCAGAACCCAGAAAATTGAACTTTAAAGAATTAATGATATGGTTATAGGATTAACAGCATTACCTGTCAATGAACTGCCTACAAGGCCCCAATTGCTCTTGGGATATCCTGATGTCAAAGATTGAGCTTCTTCAAAAATCTGCTCACTGTGGAGCCTAAACCAGCTGGCCTGGCCATCCATCTGATGACTCTGAGTACATGTGATGAAGGGGCTGAGAAATTGCTCTGATGTATCATAGTGCCTGCATCTAAAGCAAATTTGTCTCCAGCCTCCCGGGCTCACTGGATATTAAGATAAGGCATGGGGGCTGGCACATATTCCCTTCAGTTTCAGTCTGAGACATGTGGAAGTGATTCTAGCCTAGACGATCACATTCCTCCTAAAAAATGTTGGCAAGTCCTCAGAAACTGCGGCCAGTTGTGATTAGCACTCTTCTGAACGTCATTTGGGGAAAAATAAAGTCTGATAGAAGAGAAAGAAAATTCTGGCACCTTTATGAATTAAAAAAAAATGTTTTATGAAGAATAAATCCCTGCAAACGTGGTACAGAAAAAAAATCAATAGAACTCGCTGACTGCCTTTCGGAGTGCAGGAAGCAGGCTGGTGTAAAGTTAATTACTGCCTTATTAGGCTGAGCTTTGGACCTGGGAACCCCAAGAAGCCAGGTTAAATGCAAAGAAATCATTTCAGCTGCCTTCCCCGTGGCAGGAAATGTTAGAATTTGCATGCACGGTATTAACGGAAAGACACAAGGTTCTGACTTCTAAATGCCAACATAATGATGAACAGACACCTATTCACAGTTACCCAGGATCTGTTCTATGTGTGATCTCGGGTACTGAGCAGGAATGAAAATCTCTACTAGAAAATCAAACATAATAATCAAATTATTCAAGCTAAAAAAAATAAACAAAAAACAAACAAACAAACAAACCATCAGTTGTGAAGCTTTAATGCTTACTGGTGACCAGAGAATAAGTTCACTGAGGAGCACTGTTCTCCAAAAGCTTTACTTTAGGCATGATTCAAAAAACCAGTTTGAGACATACATAACTTCTATGTATAAATGCAGTGGAAATTCATGGGCTATCCATAGTATTGAAAACCCAGCCACACAAAGAATATGAAAAATTTAGGCAAGCTTATGCAGTACAGGTTTTCTTACCTGTAAACTAAAGATAAATTACCTATAAGTGATTATATGAAAGAAGAAAATAAAGTATTTTGCTGTTGATATACATATATATATATATATATATATATATGTATACACACACACATATATATATATATATGCCATACGTACATACACACACACATATATATATGCCATACACACATACACACATACATATATATGTGTGTGTATATATGTGTGTATACATATATATGTGTATATATATGTATATATACATATGTATACATATGTATACATATACATATACATATACATATACATATACATATACATATACATATACATATACATATACATATACATATACATATACATATACATATACATATACATATACATATACATATACATATACATATACATATACATATACATATACATATACATATATACTGGACCAGAGAGTCAATACCTATAAAATATCTACTCTATATATTAAATATTTATAAAGCTAGAAAATACATGTTTTCTCTTAGTCTGTGTCCTAGGTTGGTTTTTAAATTGTTTTTCCAGCCTTAGAAGATTTCTGTGTCTAAAGCTAGATGGAGTGCGTGAGTCACCTGGTGATACAGCACCAGCAACATCATTCCTGTAAATATGGCATCCTGTGGATCTGCAGTGGATGTCAGATACTATGAAATGGAAGGATGCTCTTACAGCTCTGCTCCTCATGTTGCTTTGTGAAGAAAGGATTTTCTCTCTGGGAGAATACTTCAAGCAATGCTTGCCTGACCCTTAGTGCATTAAGGACAGCAGGTAAATCACTGGCGTCTGCCAGAGAGGCACATTGATTTAGGGACACAAAGAAAATGCTCACTAAACAATGTGCTATCCAGCTGGAGAATCATAAATACACCCATCGCCAAGCAAATGGATCTAATGCTTAATTAACGTTCACTCACTTTCCAAACTATGAGGACATACTGAAAATACAATCAAATCTATTTAGCCTCAATCTAGAGCCAGAGTCTATGTTGCAGCCCAGAGTATAGGGAGATTGTTGTTCTTGTTGTTGTTAATTGTGTGTGTGTGTGTGTGTGTTTCTCTGTCTGCCTACATGTATATAAAATTCTAACTTTTTCTGACTTGACCTACATATGTATGTATAAATATATATATATAGGCAATATACAGATAAATAGATAGAGAGATAATAGATACATGATAGACATAGATGGATAGATGATAGATAGATAGATAGATAGATAGATAGATAGATAGATAAAATATTTCTCTTTTACACAAATACATATGAGTGGAAGAGAGAGAAAAGAGAGAGAGAAATAGACAGACAGACACAGACAGACAAATAGACAGAGGAAAAACTAAGAAAGTCTGGCTCATGAAGATGTACCTTTACCATAATTTCCATTTCTTAAAAGGATGCCATTTATCTATTATTGTAAACATCCACCTTTATAGTTACAGGTAAGAAGGACCTTTTCATGTTCAAAAGCAAATGTAATTATAGCTAGTTTTAACTGCACAGGGAAACCAAACTCCTTCAGGTGTCTGGCTTAGGGTTTCTATTCCTGTGATAAAATGTCATTCTCCAAAGCAAGTTGGGGCAGAAAGTGTTTATTTCCTCTTGCAACGCTATGGTTATCACTGAAGGAAGTTAGGCAGGAATGAAAAGCAGGGAGTGTTATTGCTTCTGGTGCAAGCTTGGGACTACTGAGGTACAAGTCTTGTGAACTAAGTAAATACTAGTTGTGGGGCCCCAGTGAGAGATGGCTACTGTAGAATTGATCTTATTGTTGAGGCAACAGCCTCCAGGACTAAGCTGGGTTCTCAACTTCTTTGTGATTTGTGTTTTGTTTATTATTTTACATCTTAGTAAATTCTGATACATGCATACACACACACACACACACACACACACACACACACAATATATATATATATATATATATATATATATATATATATATATACATTTTTTTTCAAAATTTTCTTCTGACTGAACGCTAGAATAGTTTCCCAGAACAACAGCAAAGTAAAGAGATTTAAATAAAGAGACTTTTGGAAAGTGTATTAAGAAGAAGAAAAGGGGCACTATTTCTCCTGAGCTTTCTGAATGTTGTCAGGAGATGACTGCCAGCCACCTTCTAACCAAGAAGCTGGAGAGCAGGAGAAGAGACAGCAATGCGTAGTGGCTGTTTTGTTCCCAAGCAATATGGCCTAGTGAGTCCATACATGGGCTGGAGGATACAAGTGTGTCATCTTTGGCTGACGTTGTGATCTTGAGATGTTATTTGACCACCCTGTCTCTCAGTGCCCATTTATAAAACTGATCTTTCCTTTACCCCTAGCATGATGCTCAGTGATGCTAAAGTACTTAGCATAGTACTGGGACTGTGGGAAATGCCATGTAACTATTGCCTATATGTGTCTGCCATATGCCTATATACTATTTTTTTTAGTGAAAAAAGTTATTTGTAAAAAAAAATATGTTCAACGTGACTAAAATTGCTGCTTTCTGGGTCATAAAGTCTCATGGCAGAAATTAGACAGTTCCCAGTTCCTCCAAAATGGTTTTTGTTTGTGTGGTGTGGTTTGAATAATAATGGCCCTTTAGGATCTGTGTTAGTTAGGGTTGTACTGCTGTGAACAGACACCATGACCAAGGCAAGTCTTATAAAAAACAACATTTAATTGGGGCTGGCTTACAGATTCAGAGGTTCAGTCCATTATCATCAAGGTGGGAGCATGGCAGCATCCAGGAAGGCATGGCTCAGGAGGAGCTGAGAGTTCTACGTCCTCATCCAAAGGCTACTAGTGGAAGACTGACTTCCAGGCAGCTAGGTGAGGATCTTATGCCCATACCCACAGTGACACACCTACTCCAACCAGGTCACACCTATTCCAACAAGGCCACACCTCCAAATGATGCCACTCCCTGGTCCAAGAATATACAAACCATCACAGGCCCCTATATTCAAATGAGCAATCACTAGGGTACAAAAGTGCTTGAAAGGATTATGAGAAGATTATAAAGATTAAGAGGAGGTCTGGTCTCTCTGGAGTGGGTGTGGCCTTATTGTAGGAAGTGTGTCACTCGCGGTGGAATTTGGGGTTTCAAAAGGCACACCAGGCCAAGAGTCTCAGTATCCCTCTCACCCTCCCCCTTCCCTCCCTCTCTTTCTCTCCTCATATCTGCTGCCATGCTCCTGCCACGAGAGCAGACTAGTCCTCTGGAACTGTAGCAAGCCCCTAATTTACTATGTCCTTTTCTGTAAGTTACACTGGTGGTCATGGAGCTACTTCAAGGATATAGAACAACCACTCAGCCAGTTTCACTTTTTATTATTGTTGTTTTGTACTGAGATATGTCCTCTCTATCCCAGACTGGTTTCGAACTTACTATGTAACCATGGATAGCATTGAACTTCTGGCCCCCTGATCTCAATTTCTTGTGCACTCCAATTCCAGGGTAGTAGCAGGAGACCCAGGGCATTTTACATACTTAAACAACTATTATACTAATGAGCTATATCCTGGCTCCTTCTTATATATTTTCTGGTTTTGTTTTCTGCTTTAAAACTTTACTGTTTACACTGATTTCTACAACTAGGATGTATAACTGCTTCATAATTATAAAGTTGATTAATATGTTTGCGTGCTCTCTATTCGTTGGAAGACAAGATATAAAGATAACTAACACACAAAGTAGCTTACAGTCATTGAAGTAGACTTAGACATAGGGGCTGGGAATACTGTGGTATAAGCAAAGAGTTGGAATATATACATATACATATATATATGTATATGTATATATATATATATTAATGTACAATAGAAAAAGACAAACATTGTCTTTGTACTAGTACCATAGATACTACTCATTTTTAATCCTATCATGACAGTTCCCCCAAAGAGGAGGGTACTTACCCACTCTGCGAGATGTAAGTTGAGGGCAGTTGTAGGTTTGCAGCTAAGGCTTGAACCTTGTTGGAAATATGCACTTCTGGGTTCTGTATCTTTGTCAGACATTTTTGGCCTGGCTGCTTCTGAAAGTGAGCAGTTATCATTTTAGGGATGTTGAGGAGTAGGCAGAATGTCACGAAGAATTTGCAGGAAAGTTTAGTGATGAAAGATTAGCTTGCACATGAGTTATTAATAGGAACATTATAGCCGCATTATCACCCCAACCCTAAGCTGCCGCTGTCATCATTTCTATTTGTATGTCACTCCAAGTGACCTCAGCAGTCATATCTGCCATACTCCCTCACTGTCCCAAGTCCTTGAACTAATTTTCATTTCCTCACATGGGGTGGAATTTCTTTTCTCCATGAATTTCCCCAAATATGTTACCTTGAGATATCAGGATGCGTGACTTTTGAGTCAATTTTATGTTTTCATTACTTTCCCTAGTACTAATTTTTTTCAGGAAACCCAAATAAATACTGACTCATAAAAAATTATTTGGGCAAGTTTTGGACCAGAATCAAAAGTAAGGTGGACAGTTTCATTTGTTAACAGCCAAGAAGGTTTTAATGACAGTGAAGATTATGCTAAACCATAAATAAGAGATAATGATTATGATGAAGCCGAGATACAAGAATATTGCTCCAGTATATCACCAGCCCATTGACTTTAGCTATCATTCCATGTGCCTCTGAAAATGTTAAAGTTCAAGGCCATAGGAACCCATTATCTACTACAGAAAGGAAAAGAAATTAAAAACAGGCTACTTTTGCTTTAGAGGAAAAATGTCTTGATATTTTAAGTATCTGTTTCCTAGACATTGAAATTAAGGAAAATAGGTTAATACCAAGTAAATATTGGAGTCAGGCAGGAGAGGCCTGATCTATTTCACTATTCAGAGTAAAGATTCCTATTTGATCATAGCCAAGAAGAGAATGAATTCCAGGTGTTGGTAATTTGTGAGGGTCTCTTCTTTGTATACATTGAGAGAATAGAGCCAAGTATTTCCCAATTTCAGAAAGGAAAAGAGAGAAGAATGAGAAATGTATGTGTGTCTATGTGTTCCATCATGAAGTAATATATGTACTTTGAGAAGAATCTGAAGCCATCTCTCATAAACTTAATACAGGGGATCTCTTTATCCTCACATCTCTTTTAACTTAAGCATGTGTAGGTCTCTGCCAAATATCTGCTTTCAATAGAGGTAGAGGTTTCAGAAAAATTTAATGAGATAGGAGACATGCTTAATCTCTGTCCCTTAAGATGACCCACTTTATTAAACTCTACATCTCCTCCAGAAGTTCCCACGCTGACCAACCACACCTGTATCCATCAGGAAGTCTCGATCCTACTCTCATTGTCTAATTCAATGTTGATCATCAGTCTCCTGGAGTTTGGAACATCTCCCCAAAGCTGCGAGGAGAGGGCAGGACTTCCTTACAGCATCTCGTCTAAGCAGTCCCCGATACATTTACAAGCTCAGCTTTTCTTCTTCTTTCAAACTTATCTTCCCGTAGAGGGCACATGGGCCATGTTTCATTATTCCAGCTAATGGGAGGGAGGAGTGGAGTGGATGATTTAGAAAAGGAAGTATCCTCCTGATAAACCTGTTAACAGCAGCTCGAGAGTCTTTTATTTGAAGAAATAAAAATAAGTATGTAGCTGGGAGGCATTCTTTGGGGATGGTCTGAGGAACGAGATGAATTCTTAAAATCATTCCTGTCCTCACATTGATATTTGCACTCAAAAAAGGCTCTTTCAATTTATTTATTTATTTGTAGAAATAATACCTACCTGGCAGTAGGCTTTTGGATTTTGCTGTTGTCTGAGAAAGAAAGAGCGCTATAAACAGGAAGGAATATATGGTGGCTTAGAAACACCAACAATGATCAGAGACTAAATGAGTCAAAGAACATAAGATAGACGAGAATTGAGTACAGATTTTCAGATCACCCACTTGATATTTTTATGACCTCAAAGTTGCTAAGGACTCGAGTCTTGCTTATTTTATACTCAAGATCAGAATAAGAAATTCCTGCACAAAGGTGATTGTAGTTAGACAAAATGGGTTGCCATGTTAATCAACTTGACAGAATTCTAGAATGATCTGGAGGAGACTGTCACTGTGGAATTGACAGTGGCCACATCTATGGGAGACTGTCTTTGTTACACCGAGAACACAGAGCCCACTGAGGGCACCTTCTCTTGGCACAGAGTAGGAAAATCTAGCTAAGAGGGCAAGTGCCCATTTATTTCTATCTGCTGTTGATTGTGGATGTAACATGCCCAACTGCCTTGACTTCCCTGCTATGATGTCCTGTAACTTGGAATTGTTGCATCTGTTGGCTTTTGTCAGAGTATTTTACCACAGCAACAGAAGTGAAATTAGTACACATTTATATGGAGAATAATTTAGCAACTAACATGTTTTTGTTGTACTGTGGGACATAAAGGCAGACCTATGAACTCTTTCTCTTTGGGACTTACCATCCCCCGAAACTTAGGACATTTATCTAGTAGATGACAAAACACTCTCTCCATAGCTCTCATGTACAAAGAATCAAACCTTCTTTTCATATCGTTGATATCATCCTTGCTGTATGGAGTCAGTATAATCTGATGATTTATCTGTTTCTAATAACATATCAGAAACTCAGAAGCTTAAAGCAATATGCATTTTTACACCTAGTTTTTGGGGAAGTTGAATACATAGGATAGTTTTTTTCTGATGGAAGTGTCCATCAGAGCTTCTGCATAGACTCATGAAAGCTACCATGGATCCAAGAGTGACTGCCATACTCACATGCCCGTCTCTTAGGCAGAGGCTTCTGTGTTGATGCTAAATAAAGCAATTCTTTACAGGACACAAGCATTTCCTACGGTCTGGGGCATAAAAACATTCAGAAAGAAAGACTGAAATAAGAGCTGAAACCTCATATTTCTAACGGGATCCAGAAATGATGTAACAGACCTCCACCATATAGAACTGAACACATTGTACATCCTTGGCACACAGAGGCAAGGAACAGCACAGGAAATGATCATGAAGTAAGGAACCATCAGACACACAATCACAGTAATTTGATGGATGACTTCCCACTCTTATTTGTAACATGCAGTACATAGTGGAAAAACTATACTCTTTTCTTTCCAGGTTTTCTAAAATTAACACTCATATTTAATTTTTACTTTATTATAAATTATATTTTATTATACATTTAGATAAATTATATATCAAAATCATATATACAAAATTTATATATCATATATAGATTTATATATACATATAATATATTATAAATTATACATAATTTATATATAAATTTATTATATATATATAAAAGTTAATTAGTATTTATAACCTTCATAGCTCCCATATTCATGCAGCTAACTATTAATGAATAACAGATTATATCAAAACTCAGTTGCCTTAATATAGTAATAATGTTTTACATCTTTTTGAGTCAGGAGGCCTTAGCTTAGCAGGCTGGTTCTACTTGGATGCATCTCAAAGATGCTTTATTTGGCAACTCTTAAGTAGAGAATTTGCTTCCAGGAATGTCTGGTGACACTGAGATATTTTTTAAGCTGAGCTGACATCTGTGTAGGTTTTTAAAGTGAGACCAGCCGCATCCAAACACAAGACCTCCAAACACAAGCACAGGTTTTAATACATGTTCAAATGAAAATGCATCCAAGCATTCTCTGTTTTTCACACCTATAGCTGTCTGCCCAACATATAAGATTAGGTCAGTGACAAAGCAAACACTACTTTACTTTGTACAGCTCCAGGAATGAGGTGAACCAAGTCTTTTAGGATAAAGAGTAGATACATGCAGGAAGTCACAATCACCTGTCCCATCAGAACAAGAAGGTCACAGACATGGTGGAAGGCTAGAAGAAATCCACATGTGCAGGAGGCTATACTGATCATATTAATATCTAATATCACACTTAATGAAGTCTAGTTGTAGATAATGTCCTATATTTAACTCTGGGGATTTTAGTTTAATACTTAGAAATTTAAATCAAATAAATTTCTTTTAGAGCAGCCTTGATTAGGATATACCTGTTGATCTTCCCTGGTTCATAATGTTTTTCTGATTTAGAGTAGAAGAAGAAGAGGAAGAGAAAAAGGAAGAGAAGAGAAGAGAAAAGAGAAAGAAGAGAAGAGAACTTAAGTTCCATAGAGTGAGAACCCTTTACACATGTGAACCCACATTTTTATTCTCGTTACAATGATCATTTGGAACCATAAAAACATAACCATTTGGAACATAAACATTTTAATCTATTTTGTAGACAGTTCTTTCTAAAATAAAAGTCAAAATAAGCATTTTAAATATAATAGAATAAAAAAAAACTCTACTCAAATTTTGCAAGAAAAATAAAAATATTATATTCTCATAATTTTAAAAGTCTACTAGACTGATTATTTTGTTCTTATCATTCATGGATAAAATACGGCCAAACTTCTTTTAAAAAGAAAGAAAAGAAAGAAGGAAAGAAGGAAAGAAAGAAAGAAAGAAAGAAAGGAAGGAAGGAAGGAAGGAAGGAAGGAAGGAAGGAAGGAAGGAAGGAAGGAAGGAAGGAAGGAAGGGTTTTTCATATTCTGGTGGTGGGTGACACATTTTATCACCTAGGCTGGACATAGATCTCATCATATTTGGCCTTATATGTCTGTCACCTGTAGAAAGTTGTGCTTCCAAAGGTTAGCTGTAGATTTCTAATTTTAATTATCTCATAGAATATAACAATATATAAGGGAAAAGCTTATGATTATGAGTCAACAAAAGTACCATCTCATGGCATTCCATTGGTTTAGACTCAATTATATGCCATTAATTATATTAGCTTTCAAATAGGAAATGGACTTTGCTCAAACAAAGGTACAACTCGTATGTGTGTAGATCACAAGGCTGAAGACAGTTCAATGATTATCACAGCCTTGTCATATAAGGCTGTATTTATTTGCCTAAATAAACCAAGGCTTACAACTACATGAGTCCCCACAGCCACATAGTTAGAAAAAATAATTCTCTCTGCCTGGATTAAGAAGTGGCTGCAAAGAATGCTATTGGAAGTGAAGAATAGAAGCTAATGGGGCGCACAGAGTGGACTCCGCTCTGCAGCACATGGCCAGCAGGCTTCAGGCACTGCAGCTGGAAAGCAGACACTGGGCCAGCGAGGAGCCCGACAGAAGCACATTCACATCTGAGTTCACTGCTAATGAGCAGAGCATGCTATGTAGCTCAACAATCACATTATTATCTAAGCATTATATTTGGAAGAGAACGCCTGGTATCTTTTTATAGATTTATGTTATTTGCTCCAAGTTCACACTGAGAAATGGAGATTAAGAAAAGAGGGAGGAGAGCCCTACATGGAGTTATCAAAAAGAAACTTTGTACTGAACTAGGGCATTTGGGATAGATATGGTCATTAGCATTTTTATGAGTTTTTAGCTTCCTTTTTGACACTGATAAGAGATCTGTCTTCTCTTAAATGTAATGATCTGTATATTTGCCCTTATTTGGGGAAGACAATTCTAAATACTGTCTAGTACTGGGGTTTCCTTGGGGTGCTGGGACAAAAACAAAAAGGCATTCATGCTTAAATCAGTGACTTCATGCAGAAGGATTCTACATTTAGAAATGAACTATTTTTGTTTTATTTCATTTTGGAGAAAACCCTCTGGTGTGTCTCTGTTTGGAAGTGTGTATGTGGGAAGGGTGGTGGGTTGTACAGTGCAGAGCATCTACACTACACAAGTCATTGTGCAACTGTTCTGGCCAGAAATGTTTAAGCCCCCCTCCAAGTATTGCTTAAACTTTATAATCATAAATAGGGAAGGATGCTTATTTATAGCTTTGGAAACTATTTCATTGTGTAGCCCAAACTAGCATGGAACTAGCCCAGTCTGTTTTAGCTCAGGGTGGGCTAGAATTTGTCGTCTTCTGGCCTTGGCTGCATTAGTACTGAGATCCTGTATAAGGGCTTGCCATAGTAGGCTTGATTGTCAGACATTTAATATTTGTTCACCATGAACAGTTTGCCTCTCATCTTAAGTACTGGGGTGCATGGACTCTAAATGTTCCTTTTGTTCTCTGTCACTGGTGTATAGCATTTAAGGAAGCATAAGGACCTTTAGCCTGGATTCAGATGCTTCAATCTTTTGAAGCCTAAACCAACTCTTTGCTAGGTCTGTTGATGATGGGCAATTTAATGTCTTTAAACCTCAGGTTTTCTATAGGAGAAAAAAAATCATGGAGTTTTGACATATTACATGAGATTATGTGTGTAACGTAATTGCAGTGGAGTTTAGAGTATCAGGTACTGGGAGGAGGAGCAGGCATGAAGCTCTGAAAGCCATCAGAAAGACTGGAAACAGGCAACCTTGGAAGGGAGGAGATGAGGGGAACCCTCTAGAATGTACCAGAGACCTTAGAGGTGAGAGACTCTCAGGACTCAAAGGGAGAGACCTTAGACGAAATACCCCAGAGTGGAGAGAGGGACCTTATAGAGTACACCTTCAGTAGAAAGATAGCACATCAAGTGGAGGGATGGGGATGGGGTTGCCATTCCACAGTCAAAAACTCTGACCCAGAATTGTGCCTGTCTAAAAGAACTGCAGGGACAAAAATGGAGTAGAGACTGAGGGAAAAGAGGTTCAGTGACAGGCCCAAATCAGGATCCATCTCAAGGGGAGGCTCCAAGGTCTGACACTATTACTGATGCCATGGTGTACTTTCAGACAGGAGCCTAGCATGGCTGACCTCTGAGAGGCCCAACAAGCAGCTGAAAGAATCAGCTGTAGATACATATGCCCAACTAATAGACATAAGGCAGGACCCCTGTGGTTGAATTAGGGAAAGGCTGGAAGAAGCTAAGAAGGGTGACACCTTTGGAAGACCAGCAATCTCAGCTAAACTGGATCCCCAAGATCTCTCATACACTGAGCCACCAACCAGGCAGCATACACCAGCTGATATGAGGCCCCTGATACATATACATCAGAGGACTGCTTGGTCTAGCCTCAGTGCGAGAAGATGCACCTAACCCTCAGAAGGGAGGTCTCAGGGAGTGGGGAGGTCTAATGGGGTGCCTGGCAGTAGGGAACAACCTCTTGGAGACCGGAGAGGAGGTATGGGATGAGGAACAGTTAGAGGGAAGACGGGAAGGCAAATAATGACTGGACTGTAAAAAATATTAAATAATTTTAAAAAATCAGATGTAGAAAACAAAGCAGAATGCTGATCTGCAAGACTCATAACTTGCCCCTACTTTTTCAATGACTTGTGTCTCTAGGATTCTTTGTGATTCCCAGTGTGAGAGCCCTTTTATGATCCCTGTAATCTCTGCTGGCTTGTGTCTGTCATCATGCGTGGTAGTACTAGCGCGAAACGTTTCCCATAGGTTCCTCAAATTGAACATGTGGTCCCCAGCAGGTGGGGCTACTTGAGGAAGTTATAAAACTTGTAGGCGGCAGAGCCTTTTGTAAGAAATGCATCATCAGGGATGGGCTTTGAGGATTTACAACCCAGACTCATCCTTGATCTCTCTGTTTACTCTACTGGTGAAATGTGATCTCTGTGCTTTCTGATCCTCCCACTGTGCCATATCTCACCCACCATCATGGATGCCCCACTGGAATAGGGATCTCAAATAGACTCTTTCTTCTTTATGTTTCTTTTTGTCATGGTGCTTTATCACAGCAGCAAATCGGCATTCGATAGCAGAGAGTCCAGGTTAGAAGCATAAGGGAAATCAACAGAAATGATAACTTAGGAACTCAAAGATTGGCCTTACCGAGGCTCCAACTGAAGGATTCAGGACTCTATACTGATGCTTTCTCCAACCAGGTACATCTCTGAAATCTACAGTTATAATTCATAATAGGGTCTATTTCCACCCCATTAGATCTCCCTGCAAGAGTAAACACAAATATTCATTTTTTTAATCTATGTCAGGTTGTGAGTGGGATCAAAGTTGATAGATTGGCACCAGATATCGTGATATCAGTTTCTGATTCCTTGTGCATAATGGTTGCCCAGTAAGTGTATTGTGAAGTAAATGATGAAGCATGGATTAAAGGGAAATCGGTCCTCACTGCCATCTCTATACTTGCTTGCTTCCCCATCCTTCACGTTATCCTCCAAGATTTAAAAGTAGCAGAGCGATGGTATTTTCTCTTTTCTAAGAACAAGTGTCAAATCATGCTGACTCATAATATTTAGATATTATTTATAATTTTACTGAATACATCCATAAAACACCTACATACAGATGTTAGGTTTTATATACGCATAGATATCCCTCCTTTTTTATTTATTTCATTGTTTTTGATAAGGTTAGAATGGGAAGGAAAGTGATATGAGGCAACGTCTTTCTCTCCCCCTCTCCCTCTCCCTCTCCCTGTCTCTGTCCCTGTCCTTGTCCCAGTCTCTCTCCCTCTCCCTGTCCTTCTCCCTGTCCTTGTCCCTGTCCCTCTCCCTGTCCCTGTCTTTCTCCCTGTCCCTGCCCATGTCCCTGTCCCTGTCCCTGGCCCTCTCCCTGTCTCTGTCTCCTAAGTACTGATCAAGGGTGTGTTCGCATGCCACATCCTATAAGGACCAGGGCACAGCATCTCCTCTTTGGTAGCCCTCTGCAGCAATGTGCTTGGAGGATAAAGCAGAGGTTCTGGAAAATCATGAGATGAGTTGGAGTGCAGAGAGTAGGACATCATGAAAAAGAAGTTTCTGGTTGCTTTAGGAAGAAGGATCTACTGGCAGGATCTGAGGCTCTCTTCAACTAGGAGTGACATGTGTTCACCTTCATGAGATTCTAGCTGTGGGTGAAGAAGCCATTTCCTGGAAAACGAAAAACAGCCCTTACTACCTGCATACTACATTATGTCTTAAATGCTAGTAAAGGCTGGTAGCCTACCTTCTAGCTGGCCAACTACTCTCTGTGACTCAAGAGAGTTAACCATGTGGAAGACTGGTGCCATGTGGAAGAGGGGTGAGTTTTATAACCAGAAAGACAAGGCTCAAATGACAATGTCTGACTTCTGGGTTGTGTCCTGTTGGCAACGGTGACTTCCAGTCTCTGTCTCTCACTCTTTCTCTTTTGATACTCTCTGATGGAAGCCTGGAAGCCAGATGTCTTGCCATGAGGACTCTTGAACAGCCTCAGAGGCCCACACAGGGAGGAATGGAGGCCTCCTGCCAACCACTAGTGAGGAAGTGAGATTTCCTGCCAATGGCCCTGTCAGTTGGCCATCCTGGGAGCAGATCTTCTTGCCTGAGGAAGTTGCCAAATGACTGCAGTCTTGGCTCTAGTGTCAGCTGCAGCCTCATGAGAAATGCAGTCATACAGACTCCTGGTAAGGATTCTTGACTGCAGAGACTTTGAGAAAGCGTTCATAATTGTTCATGACACTGAGTTTTGAGGTTATCAGGTATAGATCACTAAATACACATGCAAAGACTCATGGAAAATACGGACAAAGGAGAACGTTCAGAATCATTTCCAAAATGAAACTTACATAGAGAAAATAAGATGTATAAACAAAACCTCTCACCAAATTATCATTGATATTTACCAGTAGCTTTGCAGGTTACTGAGTAATTCATAGTCTTTTTCATAAGTATGATGTGTAGGTATCCAATAAATGAGCTGTGAAAAGGCCTGGTAAGTGGAATAGAGTGGGACATGGCCAGTAATCTTAGCACTGGAGAGGTAGAATCAGAAAAATCAAGAGGTTGCTACACAGTGATTTGGATGCCAGCCTGCGTTATATGAAAAGATGTCTCAAATAAAATAAGTTCTTATTAGTTTAAAAATACTGGAAGCTAGATTGATGGCTCAGCAGGTTAGTAAGTTCCTGCTCTTGCATGGGATTTCCATCACCCATATGGTGGGTCACAACAACTTCTTAGTCCACTTCCAGGGGATCCAGCATCCTGATTTGGCTTTCACAGGCATTAACACACATTCTACATTTGTTTTATTAAATATATGTTTTATAAAATGTATATTATATAATTAGACAAATTAAGGCTGGTCTTATTTGGTAAATTGTACATTGATGTAATAATAAAAATTAGGTAACAATTTCAATGGTTGATAAATGAAAGTCTGATTTTGGCTCCAGGTTTGATAAAGTAGGGTATTTTTTTTATTTACTGCTTCTTCTTTATCGGGCTTGCAAACAGTCTTAATTAGAGAGCCAAATGCCATGTATTTTGATTCCCTAAGAGAAAACCAGGCTGCCGACATTCTGGGAGAGCCTGCCTAGATGTCAAACTATTACATGATGTCTCATTGCAAAAGAGATTAAAATTGTAAAGTAAAATAAATATTGGACCATTGGCCAATTTGTATTGTTTGTTTTTTGACAATTTTACACACACATATGTACATACATATATGTGTATGTACACATATACATATATAATTTATGTGCCAATATATTGGGAGAGATAAAAGGTATGTCTGCTGCTGACATTGACTATGAGTAGAAATATGGACAGGTTTCTCACCAGGGACATAATCTACCATTGGAGGATGAAATCATTTTAATAAAAAATGGGGTGTATTGTTCGAATAACTCTTGTGATATTCCAAGTGAGACTGAGTGACTTGTAGAACATAATTTTTTGAAATCATATGTAATGACACATAATAGATGAAGGGAGAAAGATGATCCTTTTAAATATTTTGAATAGGTTATAATATCTCCCAGTAAGTAATCTAAATTTCCCACCACACAGTTTATTTATCCCCTACACTGATGCTGGAAAATGAAATTTTTCTTCCATAAATTCGCTTTGTTTCATTGATAGGAAGCTGTGTAGGAAGGAGAGACGCCTCAGCAGGCAAGAGTGAGTGCTGATGTTTCAAAAGACCTGAATTCAGTTCCTGTCCTTATTCAAGGAAGTTCACACGATCCTGTCACTCCAGCTCCAAGAATCTGATACCTCCTTATGGCACCTGTGGGCCTCTGCACACACTCATACATGGACAGATACATGGATGCGCAAATGACTAAAGAAGAAATGAATCTTAAAAAAGAGCTGCAGACCATATTTCAAGGGTATTGTAAGAACTGAGACAAGAAAATGAAAGTATCATGGTTCCTGGTGTGCAGTAAAGTAAAAATTCATATTAACTACCACAGTGTCGTTCTTCATTCTCTCTGTATTGGGCACGAGGTAAGACATGAAGGGACACTGAGTAGGAACAGCACTGAGCTGAGTTTATGTCTAAAGTGAGCATGGTAAAGTGTCACTTGCCCTTTGCATTGGCCCAAACAGAAGCCCAAACTGCAATAAACATATAGTATTCTTGCACACTCATCTCTTCATCCTGGCATCCAAATCACATGCACTACTTGCAAAAGCAAATATTACGGTGATAACTGAGAGGTATCTGAAAACACCCTGCTTGAGCTCATTGGAAAAAGTGTATAACACTGAAATGCTCACAAAGCAGACAGTAGTGAGCCTCAAGGTGTCAAATCTACCCATGTCAGGGAGAAGCAGGAACATCTTCATAAGGTTAATTCAGGGTCTCCGTATCTCTGTCAAAATAGCGTCATGTGAGCATTTGGCATCGTTAGGACTTTAAGAATTGCTGAATAGCCCAGAATTCTAACATCATTACAGAGGCCTCCCTGGCATGTGTGCAGGTGTCCAGTGCTGAATTTTAAGCAAGCTGGGAATTTCTAATCTTGATTTTAATGCACAAGGTAGTTAGTCTTCTGGGTACTGTGTTTTCCTGAACGCTTAATTTCCCTCTCTCCATTTATTAATGTAACTGTTGGTTGTTTAGAATATTTAATTAATGAGCTTTATTTTTAACAATCTGCTAGTACCCTGGGGCTTTTAAAACAAAAGACATATTTTTTTTAAATCCAAACAAAGATTAATTAATTAAAATAGTTCTTGCAAATTATTGTCCCAATACTCATTTGGGACTATTTTAACAGGGAAAGAAGTAGGCAATAAAACCGTTCTTCATATGACTGTGAGACTCCTCCGAGTCTCCCTGTGCCTTGCCTAAGGCGCACTCTCATTGCGCAACTTACCAACACTTTTTCTGACGGAAACTGTTGCAGCTACTCAGAAGGAGAGAAAGTGATGGAGAAGATGGGAAGAAAGAAGAGACAGAAACTGAGAATTATCCAAAGAGAAAATAGTTACATTCTTACTGACCAAATCTAGGTTTGTTTGTTTTTCCCGAGGAATTTATTTTTGCTTTTAGTTAGTTCAAGAAGCAAGGCAATGCACAGGTATGAGAAGAATTTCTTAAATGTAATAAATTTGAAGAAACTCTACTTTTACTAACCCAGTTCCTGTTTAGTCTTCCTTCCTTCTGTGTGAGTGAAAAACTCTCCCTTCAGACTCTGCCTCAGACGGTTTTAACTATTGGGTATAAAAAGATTTGACATCCTGTTTTGTAGCTGAGAACAACAGAGGAAAATGAACTCAGTTTTTATCAGTTTATTTAGAGCTTCATCCTGTTTGATCAGAACTTGGTCCTTGGCAGTGAACAGAGAACCCAATGTCCTTGAACCTGAGTCCTGCATGCCACTCACTATCACTCTTACTGCGAAGGGACTATATGAATAGGATTCATATTAAAATACATAGTGTCCTTTAATCTTGTTGTAATGACACATTGGGGAAGTGTTGTGACCTTAATCAATTTGTTTTATTGTGGAGCTTAAGGCATAAGGAATAATTCAATGCATAAGCTGACTAGTCCTTATAATGTTCTTGTTTTCTTCTAGTATCAGTTTCGCCAATTAGAGTGGTCAAGAAAATGTTCAACCTGTCTTGCCAAATGAATCCCCCTAAGATCACTTACAGTTCTTCGTCTCTTTTGAAAACTCTGACATGGCCAACTTTGCCCTCTGTCCCCTACCCTTTAACTTACCTTGTACAATTTATTTCTTCCAATTAGCCCATCCTACATTCTGTGTTTTGTTCTCCACTTTGTGAAGTCCCTCCTGCTGCCTGCTAGGGGCATCCATTGTATTGTATTCTAGACTTTTAAAGAGAGATGCTTGGCTTACTTTTTGTTAGACTTTTCTTTTCTATAAACATTCTACACTAGACATTTTGAGGCAATTATGGCATTTGCTTTATCTGACATGTTGGATGAGATATTTCTTATGACTCTCTAAGTCTGTTCCTTATGAGCGAGGTCTCCTGGGTCTAGTTTGGGCAAGTCTTTCAACTTGTCTCCACCTCCTAGTGGGTATTCAAATGACTTTTATTGTGTCAACTAATATGTCCTGTTTAACTCTCTTCCTTGATTTTTCTCTGCTCTGAAAGTCACAATCACTTTTTCTATTTCCATCTCACTCTAAAGTTTTAGATTAATTGTTAGTTTACCAGGATTGTATCTTTCCCTCCTCTAGTGGATTGACTTTCTTCACAGTACTGATAGGACCTAAAATACGGTGTTCATTTTTAAGTTTTCATAAGCTACTTCAAGCAATATAATCTGAATACTTCACAAATGAATGAGATACTAGCATATACACCCATTTCTATGCAATGTGAAAACAGGAGGTCCTGAAACATAGTACTTTACTGGCTAAGCACAACCTTGCACCAGGAATTTGGGCAACACTCCTGCTCCCAGGAAACACTTTATCCTGTGAAGTTAGGGTGGATCAAAGGGAAGGATTCACCAGGGCTTAGCTGCAAACTGGAATGACCAGGAAGGAAAAGTGTGTTTTCCTTCTCATTACCTCAACACTACCTCTACTTATTCAGTGGACAGCCAAACCCAGACATTATTAAATCCCAGAGCTGGACTCCATAGAGAATTTCAAATGGAAAAGGCCTTGCCTGCCAGCTCTTCCCCAGACACATATGTCATATTTGTTAAATGGCTAAGGGTTTTTGCAGTGCCTGGTCAGGAGTGAGTGTGAGAAGCAGCTGAATGAGGGCACTGATGCTGTGAGATGTGTTAAGATGGAGCCGCTAGCATATAAAATACATTTGTAACTAATTCAAAGCCTAGGGATGTATACGTTAAACAGGTGAGCTCTGGCCTTCTCTTTCTGTGCTCCTCTATCTCACCAGCAAACCCAGGGGTTCCTGTGGCTATACTCATTTTCTTCAGCACCTACACTCTGACTGATGTCCGCTTTGCATTTTCTAACCCCTTGTAGATGTGACCTGGACCTTCCCATTAAAGACTGTGAGCTTGGACCATCTGTAATCTTTGTTTTTTGAGATCCTTTCATATATTGGTCATTGATCATTAGAAATGTTATTGTTATCTGCTGTGTTACTTTCTAGAGTAACTGAGGACCTTTGTCCTGATTCTTCCAGAGCAGTCACACTAGTTTGGAGCAGTCTCTGCGGAAGACACTCCTCTTCTCCACATCTTCCTCTCTTTCTCTTACATAGGAGCAATTGTCTTATACGCTGCAAAGACTTGAATTGCCTAGAAGTATTTCCCGTAGATTTTCTTAACCTGCCACAGTCTTGGCTAATGGAAAAGTCCAACGCTGCAAAGGGTCTCTTTCCAAAGGGCATTGTTCTTATTCTCCTGGTGCATTACGTGCAAGGAGATGGATTCCGGGCATTTCTCTCAGCTCTGCTGATAAAACAGCATTTCTGCTTTATCTTTTGTGTTTTCATTCACACAACCTTCATCTCCATTCTTTTTAAAAATGACTCAGGTCTGTTGATTGATACCCTCATCAAGCTGACTTACCTGTGTTTCTGTTGTAACTTTTCCATTTCGTGGAGTACATACTTATGTTCTGTTACATAGCCTAAGACCCTGGGGCCAGTCTTGAAATTAAGGGCTCTAGGGGGACTCTCACTCCTTCAGAAGATTGTTAGCATATGAAACCAAACCTTTTTTTTTGATTTTTAATATTTTTATTACATATTTTCCTCAATTACATTTCCAATGCTATCCCAAAAGTCCCCCATAGCGCCCCCCACTTCCCTACCCACCCATTCCCATTCTTTTGGCCCTGGCATTCCCATATATTGGGGCATATAAAGTTTGCAAGTCCAATGGGCCTCCAAACCTTGACTGAATTTCAGAATTTTCCAGCTTTTGAAAGAAATATTTCTGAGCTTCTCATTTAAAAGACTGGCTGTCTTACTTCCATGGGCTTTTCTTCAATGCGCTGGTCAGCTCTTGCTTAAAGTAAAACCCTACCGGATAGATTTAGGACATGAAGTTTTAACACTGTTACTTGGCAACCATTCTCATAACAATTGATTCAAGCAAAAATATTTTTAAAATGCTAAATAGTTGAAACAATGATATCTAATAAAAATTTACCCAGTCACAATGACTCTCAAACCAGAGTTAAATTAATCACCAAGTGACAAACAGTTACTTTGTGGTGTAGTGAACCTGGTTGAGCATTTTATCCAAGTGACCAAAGTTAACATCACTAATAACAGGATAACTAGGTGCCATATGTCTCCTCCATTCTGCCAGAAGAAAGACACAATATCATTTTCATTGTGTTTCTGCCAAAAACGCATATCCTGAATCTAATTATGAGAAAATACCAGACAAGGCCAAACTGAAAGACATTTTATAAAACAAATGAGCTGTAAGCTTTAAAAGCTCCAGGATCATGAAACACAAAGGAAGGTTTAAGAAGAGGTCCAGATTAAAAAGACATGGAAATTAGTTGTATCATGTGATGCAAGTTCTAATGATGAATTCGCAAAGGAATCACTTTGCTGTGAAGGACATCATTCAGACTATTCACAAATGTGAATAAAAGCTGTAGATTTAATACTAGAGCTGTATTAATGCCAATTTCTTGCATTGATAATTGAGTGGTGTGGTAATTCAAGAGACCTTATCTGTTAGACAATAGTGGGAGGTGTCTGGAGATAACGCAGCAGACATTCATAAAGTTAAGATAGCGAATGTGCTCATAAAGGCTAACATTCATAAAGGGCAACCTGTGAGTTATTTCCTCTCGCCCTAGAAGTTTAAGATCATGCCTGACACTAAGACATATAAAACATGCAACCAAAGATACAACAAAAATGCAGCAAACCTACAACAGTCAGAGCAGACAAGGTCCATTGTCTTCCGGCTGACGAGGCAAGTTGATAGCATCTATCTTCTTTACACTCACCTGGCAATGGCGAAGATTTTCAGCTCTCAGATTTCAGTTATGACACAAAGAATTTACTAGAGAGATGTACACCTTCCATGATGTGTGGCTTTTGAGTGACCTCAGGGGGAATGTTATCACAGATGATCCCATCATTTAGAATGACAGTTGGTCCCTTTATTTTCAGATGTTAGCTAATACCTAAGGAACGGTTTCTTGTTCATACCTGAGGGTCCTTCCTACAAATGCTGTCATGAATCTTCAGAAATGTACACACCTGGGTTCTCAGCTGGAAAACTTGAAATATTTCACCTCCCAGTAATATTGCTGAAGATTTAGACAAGACACAAGGCCTGAAAAAGTACTTGGGAAATCATAGTTTTATTATGTATAGTGCTCTACAGTTACATATGTACTATTCTTGAATCAATGTATAGATGCAATCTGATGAATTTAAGGTCAATTCCATATTGGAGTTATATTTACATTACCCATTTTTTTCCAGATCCAACAGATTGTACCCTCAACTGCTGGATCTTTTAAGACTGATCACAAAAGACCAAAGTAATCCATTATATTGAGAGAAATAATACACACATACAAACACATACACACACACACACACACACACAACCCTCTTGTATTAGTCAAATATAGAAATTGTATTCTAAAGCCTCAGGTGGTATGTGTATTTTTGAGAATAGCTCCAAGAAAATAGAAAGTACAACCCAGATTGCCCTGAATGAGAAGAAAAGTATTAAGGTCAGAAAGCATGAAATGTTATCTTTTAGACATATCAAGCCTATTGTGCTAATGAAAAGGTACAAGCTGTGATTGCCTGTACTCCAGGACCTGTTCACACACAAACCAATCAAAATTTCGACATGGATGTGGGAGGAATACAGCACCCCATCTCTAACTGAGGAGATATTGATTATTCATACCTGCTATGGAGTGAAGAATTGTTTGTTTTTCTTTGAAAGTATAGACCCTGCTAGGTTGCTTATGCACCAGTGAATACTGCATTTCAATGCAAACGTGGGCAGCACTAATGGGATTTAGTAGATTGCTAAAAATAAAGAAGAAAAAAACATGAAATTGGGAGAATACCATGTTGGGAAAATATATTATGAGCAATAGGCATAAAAATGATCAAAATTCATTGTACACATGTATGAAATTATCTGTAAGTAAAAGAAACATTTTAAAGATCGTAATAGTGACATTTATAAACAATTAATATGTGAAACATTTAAAATAACCATCCACACCATTGCCATCATGATAGCTACAAATCTATGAACTCATAGCACCTACAGTATACATACATACAAAAATTTTCAGAATTTCCAACAGTGTATTTTGTAATTATATTTTGACTAACCTCATAACTATGTTTAATTTATCAGGAGAGATCAAAAATTTTAAAATAATACTGAACAGTACAACTTTAAAACCCTATACACAAAAACCATCATAAACGTTTATCCAGACAATGTAACTGTTTGGAGATTTATTTTCTAAATTGAATTATACTTTTGTTCACAATATCTATTATGAATTCATAAGGGAAACTTGTAAGTATGTCTTTGTGTGTATGCTTAGAATGTGTACTTAACAAGTACCAAAAGGTAACCTGAATGACTATACTGTGGCTTCTGACAGAAAAGCAATATAAGTTTTTGGGTTTTTAAAATAGATTTATTTAGCTTTATTTTACGTGGATGTAGATGTGTGTATGTTCCTTCAGAGTCTGAAGAGGGTTGTGGATACCCTAAAACTATAATTATGGAAGAGCGTGATCCACCAATGGGTGTTGGTAGCTGAATCCAAGTCTTCTTCAAGAGCGATGAGGTCTCCCAGGCTCAGAGCCATCTCTCCAATCCCCCCATACCTTGTTCTTTAACCTGTGTTTACTTCAGGTTGAATTTACATGATGTGTGTTTGCCACCAACAGGAAAATTTTACATGGAACTGTGGCATTGTTGATATCCATTAACTGCCTATTAACTTGGAATTCTGTACACTGATCCAGATAATACACTGTAAGTCAGCTACCACTCTCGTTTTGGCATACCTAGGTCCTCTCTTTGTTTACTTGTTCACTATATTTTGAATTATTTGTTTACTTATGTACTTTGTATATAAAATTTAGTGGGATAATACACATTTTACAGTGTCTCAGTTTTTTATCTTCAACTTGATTAATTTTGGCATTCCTGCAGACCCGAGACATCTGCTGTCCTGTTTCTTGGGATGCTAGATCTAGGATAAGACAGCTTTGGATATCCTAGTTCTCAGGACACTTGACATGAATTAGATCCACAATACTGACTATTGGTTCTGCAGAATGCACATAGCAGTTGAGGAAACCATAGTCACCAACACTGAGTCAATTACTCATATATGTACATGTATACATTTATATAGTAGTATATTGTCATCCTGAAAATGCCATTAGGCAATTGTGTCATTGTTTGGACATCATATTGCATTTATATGAGCTTATTAGTGTTCGTCATTTAACTTGACCTCTTGATCTGATCAAGAGGACAGAGTAAACATCAAGCATATGTGTCTGATGCACACTGCTTTGTGTAAGTAAAACTTTGTACAAGTAAAAAGAGTATACTGCATGAGAGTCATAGCTACAGTATATAAATGCATAAACTAGTAATAGCGTTAACAGTATCACACATTACGTGCTGTACAGAACTGCTCACTACATTTATAGGCTTGAGAGCATGGGACGTTTGTATGTATCATATCACCACGAACACTTACATAATAAATTACTTGGCAATATTATTACAGTGACATCACTCCTTGATAGAAATATTACAGTTCTGTTATAGCTTTAAACTAAAGCAATCTTATATGTTTAGAGTCTCTCTCTCTGTGTCTCTTTCTCTCTCTGACTAATCTATTGCTATAAAATATTTTCTATAAGAACTCAATTAATAGTGTATTTCTCATTTCACTTGGTAATATATAGTGAAGTTTCCTCATTTCTATTTATGAAATGATATTTACTATTTTAAATTCCGGAGTAATATTCTGTTGTGTGAGTATACCATAGTCTGTTTATCAGCATCATTAAAAATTGTTAGGATGCACCAAAGACAGCTCAGGAAACATGAAAAGGCATTCCTTGGAATTGGCACACACGACACAAAGGCAGACAAGTCCCATATTAGAGAGTCCCACAGCAAGAGAACTACAAGTTTGGCAAAGTCAGTGTCAAGATGGGTCAAAGCCAGACAAGCTAATTATGCAGACTCATGGCCAAGGACAGAATCATGAGGGTCCATCTCTCTCACTTGTTCTTAGCTCAGAGTCTGAAGTTTCTGAATCTGGAGTTCTCCCAGAGGACTGGGAGAGGAGAGGGGGGAAAGCATTCCCTACCCGACATGATCATCTACAGGCATGTATAATTTCTCATGAAAGCTAATGCTTCGGTCTTTATTTTACCCAGTTTAGAAATCACTTATTTCAAGTGTTATGTATGTAGGCAGCAACAGTCTCTCATGCACCAGGGTTTAAATCTTGCATTCACATGTTTATTTTAACCTGTCTCATCAATTATTATTTTTCCTTTCTTCCATAGTTTTATTTATTTTGGCTTGATTAAGGATATTTCAATGTCCCATTATCTCTGTTTTATGAACGCATTATGTTCTATTTTTAATAGAAACTTGCTGATTTTTCTTTGGATGACAGTATGTCCCTAAACTTTACATCCTTATTTCAAACTTTAAGGAAAATCAAGACCCTATAGGCATGTCACAAACACTCCCATTTTTACATTCATGTTGCCTATTCAATTTCCATAGAATTTATATCTCTATTACAAACACTATACTGAATCAATATTTTTACTTTTAAAACTCCATAATAATTTAAGAAAAAACAATCCATTCCATCAGACAGCATATTATGAATTCTAGCAACCCCTTTCAATACGTCTGACAGTCCTTATGTATTTAAAGGAGGAAGTCCAAAGAAGTACGTGCTCTTGTCTTGTCTCAGGTCTCCTGTACGCTGTGTGAGGAATAAATGTCCTAACAAAACTGGAAGATTCAAACTCCAAGTCTCTAGGTCCTATAGCTAATAGCTAAAGAGTAGAATTCAGTTTTTGAAACAGAAAATTGTGTGTGTGTGTGTTTATGTATAATGTATGTGTATAAGTGTGCATAGTGTTTGTGTGTGTGCCTGTACTCATGTGCATGATTGCTAGAGATCCACATCAGATGTCTTCCTGTATCAGTCACTGTGTTACTTTTGAGACAAGGATCCTTTCGAAAAACTCAGTGATTATATATTGACTAGGCTGGATCTCCAGCAAGCTCTGCAAATCCACCTGTCTCCCTGGCCCCACCAGTTCAAGGGTTATAAAACCATCTCCGCGTCCACCCAACATTTCACCTGAATATTGGGGAATCTGGACACTGTACCAATTGAGCCATCTCCTCCAACCTCTGTGGAGATGAAATAAATGTTACAGGGCAGTTGGAATCCTACAGTTTGGAAACAGGTCATAGACCTAAAATTTAACAAGGTTGAAACATTTACAGCCAATAACCTTTCATTTTGGCTACTATTACTGTAATTCTCATGGTAGATTAATGTTGTAAAGTAATATTTCAGCATCTTAGATTTATGTAGTGCTTTTCCTTGAAATCTTTGAGCTATCAATGGAACATGTCATCCCAACAGAGAATATAATCAGAAGAGATTCATGTATTTCAAATTCCACACAAAGAGGTTTATTGCTAAAATAATACTAATAATTCTGGACATATTTATTATGCTTTTTGAGGAAAGGGCATATTTTCATTCTGGCAGCTGGAGCTTAGATATAAATGGCCAGTGGTTATATAACTATCAGCATGACCCTTACATGCTTGAAATATTAATATTTAAATTATAAACAGAACAATCATAATAACATTTGTATTGATACTGAGACTGCATATAAATCCATATAGAAAGTTCGTCATGCTAGCTCTGGAAAAGGTTCTCATCTAGTTTTACTTTCTCTTTTTCTAAACATTTGTCATATTAGCAGCACAAGAATGACTTTCTTAGTTTCAGAACTAAATCTTAAACCTGATTTGGTGTGGAAGGTAATTGTTGGCTTTGTTTTTTGCTTAATTATTTTTGTTGTTTTGGGTATGATATGTATGTATGTATATGTTTAACATAAACAAGACTGCCTAAAAACTAGTAGCATAAAATTTTCATAATAATTGCTTAATTGTTCTATAGCATAAAAGCTTTAAGAAGCTTTTGGTTTTATCCTAGGTGCAGAGGAATTTTAACCCAGCAGCACGGATATTCTGGCAAGGGATCACATTCAAAGATATGATTCAGTCGGAATACAGACATGCCCTGGATTACAGTATTGTCTGGTTGGAATAAAAACATACCCTTGCTACATTCTTTTAAACCCTAGCAATGAAGGTAAGTTTAGTTTGTAGAAGGAAGCAGCCATGTTTGAAAGTAACCTCTAATTCAGTGGCAGACAAAGTGATAAATAAGAGTCTTGACAGAATGAGTCAGAGATAGAATTGACCCAAATCACATAAGAACAGAGAAAAAGAGACTACTGAAGAGTAGGAGAGAGAAAAAGGTGTGATGTGGTGTGTAGTATGTGGTGGTGGTGGTGTTGGTGGTGTGTGTGTGTGTGTGTGTAACAGTTTTACCAAGACAGGTTTACAGAGACAGGTTACAGAGAGAACAAGCTAGACAGAAGTGAAACTAGAATTAGCCAGAAAATGAGGAGCCAAAAGATTAGAATATATTGTCAAAGTTAGTCTGAGTCCAGACAGAGCAATTCAGTCAGAACCCAAGAGAAGTTCTTCTCAGTGAGCTTGGAAGATTACCTTGTGTAGAGGCTAGAAGCTTCCAGGCCTAGGCCTAAGGAGAGTTAGACTGGAGAAGGAAGGGTTTTACCCCGCTTGGGTACAGCTCTCATCTCACCACTCCATCTGAGGTAAAAAACAAAAAAACAAAAAACAAACAAACAAAAACACTACATTTATACCTAGGTCCCTTGAATATCTAATCTCAGATCCTTGGTCACCCAAGCAGTGTCTGATATATGTCCTATCTTATGGACTCTGCATTAAATTAAATCCAGTAATGGTTGGTTGCTCCCACAAAAGGTTTGTTTTAAAGTTGTAGGGGTTTTTGTTTGTTTGTTTGTTTTTGGTTTGGTTTTTAATCATAATCAAAGTCTTTTATATGCTTGGTTACATACCCTAAGATATTTTATATTATTTCAAATTATTGTGAGAAGTTTTATTTCCTAGATTTTATTCTAAGTCCATTTGTCATTTATATATAGGAAGACTATGAGGGTTTGTGTGTGTGTGTGTGTGTGTGTGTGAGAGAGAGAGAGAGAGAGAGAGAGAGAGAGAGAGAGAGAGAGAGAGAGAGAGAGAGAGAGAGAGAGTATATTTTGTATTCAGATGCAGGTTACCAGCTGGAAGAGTTTCCCGGTAGACTTTTTAAGGTCAGTTATATAAACTATCACATCATCTGCAAGTAAACATACTTTGAATTCTTTCTTAACAATCTAAATCCCTTTGATCCCCTTGAGTTGTCTTACTGCTCTTAGATTTCAAGCACTATATTGGGTAGGTATGGAAAGATGAACAACCTTGTCTTATTCCTGGCTTTATTAAAATTGCTTTGAGTTTCTATCCAGTTAAGTTGATGTTGGCTATGAGCTTGCTGTAAACTGCCTTTATTGTGTTGAGTCATGTCCCTTGTAAACCTAATATTCCAGGACTTTTATTTTGCAGGGGTGTTTGATTTTACAAAGGCATTTTATACATCTAACGAGATGGTTTTTGTTTTTCAGTTTGTTTATTTATACAAATCTACTAAAATGAATCCTAATAAAATTCAGATATACTCATAGATCAGGGACTTGCTCAGCCATCATCAGAGAAGTTTCCTGTACAGAAGGTGAGAACAAATACAAGCACTCACTGCCCAACAATATGCAGCAAGTGAGAGACCTTGGAACACTCAGCCTTAAACTGGATGTCTCCATCAAATCTCCTTAGGGCTCTGACAACCCTGCAGAAATGGAGACATAAAGAGTGTAAGAGCCAAAAGGATGAAGGATAAAAAGAGAACAAGGCATCTAAATTTTCAGGACAGACACATATATGAACTCCCAGAGACTAAAGCATTGCACAGGGCCTGTAGCAGATAAAGTCCTAAAGCTGAAAGAAGTGGATACATGCTCTCATTAGAAATCTAGACGTTATCTCCAACAGATAAATACTTGCAAAGGAAAATTTCATTTTCCCCCAAGTGTGTCTTATTGGAGAAACAAATTATTCTGATGAGTAGAATGTATACTCAGCTATAGATGGTCAACAGAAAATGAATTCAAAGAAATCTTCAGAGTATGTGTCTCATAAGATTGTAGTGTCAGATATATATATATCAGACTACATATATATATATATATATATATATATATATATATATATATATATATATATATATATATTTCAGGTTAGCATTTGTATTGAATTCCTGAGTGTATAAATGAAAGGATCGCTGTATTTACGTCTGTTTCTCGTATCTTTTCTTCAGATGCTTTACCTCTGTGTTTTGTCCTATTCTGGCATGTTAGTTTTCATTCTACTATTATTATAACTTAGAAATCTGTTTGTTTTCTAATGAGAAACAGAAAGGGCTGGATCCAGATGGGAGTGGAGGTCAGGAGGAAATGAGATGAGTAGAGAGGGGGAAGCTGCAATGAGAATATATTATATTGAGAAATAAATTTTCAATAAATTAAAAACAACTTCTTTGAAATTTAAAGACAAAGCTTTAAGCAATAACACTTGTCTGCCAACATAGATACAATAATTATTTTGGATGGATTCTGTCTCACCACTGAACTGGATGTTCTAAATTTAGATTTTTAGTCTCATGTGTAAGCCATAGCTGTTACTATAAAACCAGTCACTGAAATTTTTGATTTTCCGTGACAACTTGGGAGAGAAAAGAAGTGTTTTCATTTATTGTTTCATTTTTGTTATATTTAATTATTAAGATGAATTTGTTAAATCAGATGTAATGAGGAGGAGGAAGATGTTCTAGAGAACAAGCTAATTTTTCACTATTTTTCTTAGACAAAATTGACAGTTCAAGAAGGAAGGCAGATCTCATTCACATAGCCCATTGTTGATTTTTCTCTTGTCAGTCTTTGTGAAGGGCTTATTTCAAAGTTAAGGCTATAGAGGAATGCCTAAAACTCCAAGATAACCACCTTTCATGATGCCCAACATTCTATCAACTCTGAAGACAGATGCTGTAGACAGGCAGAGGAGATTGCAGATGATCTGGTCTTCTGGTGGTTCTGTTTGTATGATGTCATTTGTGTGAATAATAAGACGATCGGGATACTATCCAATACATTGTCACTTTGGGTAGAGATTCTGCTGAAGGTCCAGACTTAATTACAGGCACTGTTTCTATTCATAATTGACAATCAGTAGAACCATGGTTACTATGGCAACAGACCATAGTAAGATATGGGAAATATTGAAAAAATATTCTAAATGAAATAATATTAAAAATAGAAGGTTTAGAAGAAAACACTGATAAACCATATAATTGATCATATTTTTTTAAACACTGAAGAATTTAGAGATTAGATTTTTATTTCAAGGCTATGGATCATTTTTTAAAATATAAATTAGTAGTAGACATGACAATGAGGACTAAGATATAAACTTATTGCTTAATATTTAACTATTATACATGAGACCAAAAGTTAAAACAAATATATACATAAAATGTAAGTTTTCTAGTAGCATTTAAATAAAGAAAACTAATTTAGATATAGTTGCTAAGTATGAGGAAGTATCAAGAGAATATCATGTTAAATAAAGCATAGCCATAAGAGAAACTAAAAGCATTATAAAATAAACACCCAAGTTAACAGAGGTTCACTTCTCTAGGAAATAGGCATTTTCCATTTCCTACCGTCTGCTCTCTCTTGTCAGATAAACTACAGTCAAAATCAAATCATTTGAAAAGCAAGAAAACCCCCAATACCCATTCTTGATTAAGAACCTTCAGCTAAACTAAGTAAAACTTCTACACTACTTACCAATAAGCCTTTATAAAGTATTTGGATTATAAATTAACAACTTCACTAACTATGAACAACTCATTTAGTTACAAGGGCATCCGTTTATATAACTCATCATATAAATGAGATAATATGAGACCCATATCCCTTTCCTTTGATAGATCATGGCCAAATGTATACTCACCTTAAGAAACCCATCAAATACACAATGAACAAAGACATAGAATTTGGACACACCACATCAAGACCAAGAGGGTTCTTATCAAGTTTAAAGAATAGAATTTTTAAGTGATTAGATAGATAGATAGATAGATAGATAGATAGATAGATAGATAGATAGATGATAGATAGATAGATAGATAGATAGATAGATAGATAGATAGACTCCTTGTCTCTTTGTCCATCACATTTCACTCTCATTGTTGAAGTCCTTCTTCATAAACAAAGTCAAGGCTCCTGAGTCCTTCCTCTGGTAACAAAGGAAGACTTGAAGGGCGACCTTTACCTACCCACATACTGTATTTCTTACATGATTTGTTTCCTCCTGCAACAAGAAACTAAAGAGAAAACCAGCCCATTCTTCTGCCTGGCATCACTTGACAACCGGAGAATTAAACCAACCTTCCTAGTTTATTGATAAAGTGGCATTAAAATGCTAAGACCTATGCCTAATAACTGCTTGAAATGTTAAGGAGACTTCCTTTCTCTTTCACTAATGCCTGAGAAATTTTCAACCGATTAGACTCATTCTATTAACACAAGATCAAGTTATGAATGTTCCATCTGAGGCAGTGAAAAAGAATGATGACAATTAAGAGGGAAGCAATACAAATTATGACTATATTTAGGTAAAATGACAGTGACAAAGAAGCAAGAACAAATTGTTCAGAACTACATAAAAATGCACAAAATTGACTACATCAAATACATCAAACATCTTAGGGAGAGATCTCATTTTAAAATACAGTCCTACCTAGATACCAATGGGAAGCTGATTCCACACTCCTTAGGATGGTAAGTCATGACTGCCCCTATATAATGGTATAGTATGCACATGTGGTACATAAGTATCTTGTGAACTTTAGACCATAGCTAGACTACTTACAGAATTGAAAATAATGTACAGATTGTGTACATAGTTGTTATATTTTACTGCTTAGAGAAAAATAACAAGAAAAAAACAGTCTTTATGTGCTCAACATGTATAGAATTATATTATTGAAATAACCAATCTACAGTTCTACGAACACACAGATACCATTGAGTTTATGTGTTGTACATACATGTTATACATGCATTAAAAAAAGCATACTATTGAATTTACAATTATAAAATGTTCATATGGAAAATCAGAGGTTATCTAAGACACCTCCCCTCAAATACTCAATAAAATAGAGAAACATGCCATGTGTCATAACTGATGTATTTTACCAGGATTGTGATTGATAAATCACTTAGACTGCTAATTTAGGGGAAAAAACCCTCTTTATTGATTCTTTGTGAGTTTCACATCTTGTACCCCAATTACACAATTCTCCCTGTTCCCATCCTTTGCCCTTGCAACCTCCCCCCAAAAAAATCTTGCCAGGGAAGCTGCTGTGTGTCATGGTATGTCCCACATTATACCCTATTTTCAAACAGTTTTATTTGCAAATGTTCATTGCAATGAGTCATTGGTCTGGTTCAAGGCCACTGGCTTCTTTTACACTATTAATACTAGATCCTTATCTAGACTCCTCTTGGATTTCCTTTTGTTGCACTGTGCAACTGAGATCCTGAAGCATTGGATTTGCAGGACTGAACCCCTCACTTGCTGCAAAAGTTAGGGACATAGATGGGGCAGATATTATGGTAGGCCAACTCAAAGCCCTGGATTTGGGCTTGTCTATAGCTGAGTTGATCAGCCCACCAACTCTCCCTAACTCATGCCTTTTGCACGTGACTCTACCATACCACTCTCCCCAAATGCTGGAGGTTGTGAGGAGTGGGCTAGCCCTCCTGCCTTGCCCAGGCTAGGGATCAGGCCCAACTCTTCCAGGTTTATTCCTTTGGATCCTGCTCTCCCATGCAACATTGGTGAGGGGCAGGGCCAGCTCCTACACTCATCCCCTCATGGCAGACTAACCAATACCTCCATTACCAGGGGCAACTCTACTGTGTTTCCCAAGGGAAGTGTAAGGTCACTCTTCCAAGTGAGTGTGGCAGCTGGTTAGAGGTAAGGACCGTTCTCTGACATGATGCAATTAGATAGAGAGTGGTGAGGGTATAAGAGACCATTTGTCCCATGTCCAGGCATGCCAGCTCAGCACAGTTTTTGGACATCAGCATAGCCCCAGGCTGCAGGGATGTATTCTTGGTCTTTGGGGGTAACATGGGCCACGGGCATTGATGCAGGCATTGGTTCTGTAGAGCCACAGACACAGACATAGCCCTTAGCAGGTGCGGCCAGGTCTTCACCATTGTGTAGTGTGGCAGCCAAGCTACTTGGATCAGGCTGTTCCTCACTACCATTATGTCTCCAGGTCTGCTCATCTTCATGTCTTCATTATGCACACACTGCTCTTTCTGCCTCATTTCTGAACTTGCTCACCATAGTGGTGCCCAGACCTCTGGATGTCTTCTTCCCCAACTTTGCGGAGTGGTTGTGGGTGGGGGTTGTCTCAGGTCTCACTTAGATTCTTAATGTTTTCTCTCATCCTTTTTGAAAACTTTTTAAAAAATATCTCAAACTAAATAACAAAGCCAAAGCTATATTTTGAAAAAACTGTGATATTTGAAAAAAAAATCATGAGAGATTATGATGAAAAACTAATTAAATTAAAAGATATGTAATAAAAAATTACTGGCACATATGCCAATACACACCAAACAAGCAAAAAAAAAAAAAAAAAAAAAAAAAAAAAAAAACCTGTGAAAAAGAATTTATACATACTAAGCAGACTGTACAGGCTTGTAAAGCAACTGCACTACTAAAATAATTTTCTGTTCATTAGAATGGACACAGTGTTCGTTCGTCCTTCATAGTTAGCTTCCTTAGCAATATACTGTTCTGCCTCTCTTCAACCTGTCATCTTGTTAGGATCTTTTTCAGTGTTGTATGACATTTCAATGATTCAAGCTGATCTGCCATTCGTCATGATTAGTATTTGGGTTCAGTGGCTCAGCCCAACTTTCTAAAGCGATAATTTTAGGTCAGGACTTCAAGTTTGATGAGTTTTGAGCCACATGGCAATAGTGCAATGAACCTCAAAAAATAATCACAATCGTTTCTGAAGTGTATGTAGAACTGTTTTCCCAGTGGTTATATATGAGTGTTGTATACGCTACAGACCCTTGGCAGTGCCAATCTTGATTTGAGACATCAAGGTGAGAATGCAGCAGTGCTGTATTGTGGTTTTAATTTTAATTTGACTAATGATTTTAAGGGCCATATCCTTTGTTGATTTTCAGTCTGTACATTTCTGATAAGCATCTTCTCAGATATTTTGCTTGTTTTTATTAGATTACCCATTTTTTATTATTGAGTTTTAAAATTTTTATTGCAGGATACAAAGTCTTTTTTCATTTTTTATTAGATCATCTGTCTTTTTATTGTTGAGTTTAAAACATTTTTATAGCAGAAAAAGAAGTCCTTTATCAGGTATACACTGAGCAGATATTCTTCCCCAGCCCACAACTTAATTTTACTTGCTTTGCTAAATTGCTAAATTTATCTCCTTTTGCCTTCCCTCTTTTCTTCTTTCTTTTCTTTCTCTCTTTCTCTTTCTTTTTGTAGCTGCCTCTGTATGTTAAGCTGGCCTCCAAGTTCTGGGTTTTCTGCCTTAGCTTTCTGATTGCTAAGATTACATTAGTGTGTATCTGTGAGTTTGTCTTTAAAAGATTAAGGATTCAATGATTTTGATGAAAGTTAACTTAGATATATTTTTCTTTTATAATATATCCAGTAATGACTAGACTCTCTCAGAATTTTCCATTGACAATAAACATGGCATTTCTTTCTGAAATCCATCAATCCAGAGATGCTATTCTTTACCATATACCATCTTGATCGCTGGAACTTTGTGTTAAGTTTTAAAATCAAGTACTATAAGTAACAAAATCATCTTTAGCATTTTTACATAAATCATAGACGTTACACACAAATGCCCCAAATTCAGGCAAACATCATCTGTGTCGTTTTTAGCGAAAACAATGAGATCTAGAAACAACTGGAACATCACTTTTTTAACGCTATCAAATGTGTGTAAACACGTAAAACAATGTGTTTTCCAGTCATTGTATAAAACACACAGCAATGATTTAGGTATATATGTGGAATCTGCATGAGAAAAAAGGGGACAGCAGAGTAGAAATTCTTCTATGAGACTGTTCCGGATCTCTTAAAAGAAATTAGAATATCTGATTCATCAGAGGATTATATCAGGGTTGTGATATCACAAAATGACATTAGTTCTCTTTCACAAATGTGCCTTGTAAGTGTCTCTGTGGTCTCAAGGCAAGGTGAGCTATCCTCGTCTGTGTGATTATAAAGTTGGAGAGCTTAAGTATTCTGTGTGGCTTTTGGTTTGCTTGTTGTTCTCAGTGAGACTGGGGTGTTTTCAACATGTGAAGTAATTCAGAGCGTGTACTGACTGCCACCCCACTGCTTTCTGCTGTCATTGTTACCAGCACTTGCTTATAACCTGATTCGGGGGTAATTAAGGACTGAAAAGGTAATCAGGATTCAAGTGTCTTGAAGCTTACAATTGGGATTTGTACTTAAAAGCCTTAGATACTTAGAAAGAAAGCCCCTCTGTATGCCTTAAAATGGTCCAAAAGTCTAATCACCAACTTGAGAGAGTAGATATGGCTGCTAGTCAGAGTGTGGCAGATACAGAGAGAACCCAGAAAGACCCCTCTCGTCTCTAAGTAAATAAATCTACTTTCATTGTTTATATTAATGGGGTCTGGAATCTACCCAAGTGTGATTGAAATCAAAGTATCATTTACACATCGCAAATATACTGCATTCATCTTTATCCCCGGACACCAGTAGCCTGTTTACGCAGTGTTTTAATTGTTTATTTTATTAAACCACATAGAACAGGCTATACTGCCTTTTCATTATTATAAACTAAAGCTATGGTGACCCAGAAATATTTCATAGAGGAAAATGAGATGCAATGAGACTTCTCTTCCAAATTCAATGTTTTGGTAAAAGTGGCCCGATATATTTCATTTACCAAGTAGCTGAAAATATACAAAGTTTCTATTAAAATTATACTTGTTGATAAGTTAATTATTAACGATCAGGATCAATAAATAAGTCTTAGGCAATTTTGTCCCTGGGCATTCTCTTAAGATGGAGGGAAGAAAATTAGCCCATTCAGTGGTAACTTGGTTAATAAGAAGTTTGTTCAACTTTCCTTTGCTTTCTGTCCCTGTCGGTGTAGTGGATGTCTAAAAACAGTATTTGGTCAAGCCCTGATAGATCGATAACGGAAAGCCGTTAACGTGGGCGTACAGAAACAGTATTTGGTCAGCCCCTGATAGATCACTAGCGGAATGCAGTTAGTCACACTTACTTAGTGCAGTTGATATTAAGAGCTGGTAAGGATTCCTCATGCTTACTTCTCGACTCCCACATCAGCTGTAACAGAGCATTCTCATTTTCCACATGAAAGCCACGGGGTCCGTTTCACAGCACAGACCCAACAGACTCAACACCAAAAGATTAAGTGGCTAAGCTGCCTGACATTGCTTGTTTAACTTTGCCCACAGGATTTGAATTTGCCCTACACTACTGAACATCCTAAAATAATTTAACTGCATCCCAAACACAACAGAAAGAAAGTCTATTATGTTTCTCGCCTCTTTAGATAGCAGATCCAGAGCAATTTCTACTGAAGTGAATGGAATTTGGTTTGTGTTGGAATAATCAGGACAATAGCTGGTGTTAATAAGTCTGCAATAATAGGTCATTATTTTCATTTCCAAACAGCACTGCAAATACCTAAGAAAGCTTTCCAGTCTTCATTCACTTTAAAAATGCATCCGACTCTGAATCTTATTGAGTAAAACGATTTGTACCCAGTTTTATCATCACGTGAACCTTAATGTAAGCACAGCTTAAAGGAGAGGGAAGGAGGCAGCTTATTGAAACACTTCTTCCATTCACAGTCTGGGCCCAGTCAGGGCAAGCATCGTAGGTTCCTTCAAGCATTCATTCAGTTACTTAAGTGTTTATTGAAGGTCTGTAATATATCAGGGTTTGTATTGAAGGTTTGAAGGCTGACAATGAGTGAATGAGGGAGAGGCATGGTCCTTATCTTGAAAAAGCTCAGGGCTGGTGTGGAGGGGATTAGTGGTTAACAGATGGCTACAAGGAATATTGCATTAGAAGTACAGTAAGTGCTGAAATGCCGTTGAGAACATTGTAATGAAAGCCAGTTATACTTAAGCTAAAAGAAAGAGAACTACTAGTCTAGGTTCACATGGTCATTCTAAAATAAGGCTAGTGCAATTTATTTATTTATTTATTTATTTATTTATCTATTTATTAGTTTTTTGTAGGTTTGTTTTTGTTTTGTTTTGTTTTGTTTTCCGACAGGGTTTCTCTGTGTAGCTGACTGTCCTGGACCTCATGCTGTAGACCAGGTTGACCTTCAACTCAGAGATCTGGCTGCCTCTGCTCCCCACATTCTGGAATTAAAGGCATATGCCACCACTGCCTGGCTTGTTTATGTTCTATTTAAAACTGAGCTGGCACAACTAGAGTTCATTATATGATGGTTTTGATAGCCTGCCATAGTGGAAACTCGATAGAAGTAGAAACTATTTTATAAACCTTATAATTTTTTTTAATTTAGGTTGGTTCTTTCTAAATTTTAATTTACTTGTAATTCATTCTTTATACTCCATATTCCATTCCTAGCTCACCCCATCCACCATGCAAATGCTCCTCCACATCCCACACCTCCTCCCCACCCCATTCTGTTTCCACTTGAATGGCCCCATCCCCCAGCACGCCTGACCTCTAAACTCCATGGAGCCTCCAGTCTCTTGAGGGTTAGGTGCATCATCTCTGAATGAACACAGACCTGAAAGTCCTCTAGTGTATATGTGTTGGGGGCCTCATATCAGCTAATGTATGCTGCCTGTTTGGTGGTCCAGTGTTTGAAAGATCTTGGGGTCCAGATTAATTGAGACTGCTGGTCCTCCTATAGGATTGCCTTTCTCCTCAGGTTCTTTCAGCCTTCCTAATTCAACAACGGGGTCAGCTGCTTCTGTCCATTGGTTGGGTGCAAATATCTGCACCTGACTCTTTCAGCTGCTTGTTGGGTCTGTCGGAGGGCAGTTAGGATAGATCTCTTTTTGTGAGCACTCCATAGCTTCAGTCATAGTGTCAGGCCTTGGGACCTCCCCTTGAACTGGATCCCACTTTGGCCCTGTCACTGGACCTTCTTTCCCTCAGGCTCCTCTCCATTTCCATTCCTGTAATTCTTTCAGACAGGAACAATTATGGGTCAGAGATGTGACTGTGGGATGACAACCCCAACCCTCACTTGATGTCCTGTCTTCCTGCTGGAGGTGGGCTCTACAAGTTCCCTCTCTCTACTATCGGGCATTTCATCTAAGGTCCCTTCCTGCCATAGTATACATTTAGTAGAAACTCAATAGAAGTAGAAAATATTTCATAAACCTTATAATTTTTAAAGAATCAGAACCTTTATATACCACACCTACAAAGTATCAAGTGGAGTAGACTTGTCAGTAAATAATGAATTTAGTAATTAGTTATATGTGTATTGAAGTGAGTCAGATAAAGCATTTACAATGGAAAGGCCTCTAATTAGGCTCTGATAAATATTCAACAATAGTGCTTTCTAGAGTTGGAGATACAGGTCAGTATTTAAGAGCAGTGACATCTCTTCCAGAGGACCTGTATTCGATTCCCTCTTTTGGCCTCCATTGGCATCAGACACATGTGGTATGCAGACATGCATGCAAGCAAGACACCATATAGATAAAATAAAAATAAATAAACCTCAAAAAATAAAAATGTATTTTATGCTGCTACTCATGCTTCTTAGGGTGTTTTAAAATCCAGAATCATGTGGGCCAAGATGGCAAGTGGATAAAAGTGTTGGATACATGAGTATGCAGGACTGAGTTCCTGAACTGGGCAGCTACACAGAAGATGGGTGGAGATGTGCACATCTGTGACCTAAGTGTTAGAAAGCAGAGGTATGAAGCCTCATTCTAGCCCGTTAGACATTCTGGCTTAGTTATTGATCTGCAGGTTCACCAAGGCACTTTGTTTCAAAGAAAGTGGTGGAGAGCTATGAAAGAAGACACCTATCAAAGACCCCCATTCTCTACACATTTTCACATGTTCTTGTGTATGTGTGTATGTGTGTATGTATGAGTGTGTGTGTATGCATGTGCACACACCTATTCACAAACACAGACAGACACACATACACATACACATACACATCATCATCAATCTCACACAAATTAAGAAACATTTATGTTGTGGATGGCCCTGGGGCTAATTATATTTGACATTAATTCTGTTCTCCTGTGAGGGGTTGAGAACAAGGAATGAGTCAGCACTTTCCATCTTAATTTGTAAAGTAAAAGAGAGCTGATGATTGGGCAGATAAAGGGAAGGTGGAGCAGAAGGTGGAGAGAGAGAAGAAGGAGAAAATGGAAGAGGGAGAAGACACAGGGGAGGAGGAAGAAGAAAAGTGGAGCAGAAGCAAATGGCCTGGAGAAACTGCAAGTTCTAAGGGGTCTCATAGATGGAGAAGATGGTAGTGTGGCAGTAGATCTACCCAATCTAGGTGCACAGCGTGTATTCATATTAACTGAGTTGTGTTTTCATTGTCGGGGCATATTTGGGTTGGAGATTTACTGCAACAATTTTACGTAACAGCAATACTTTACCAAGATATTAAAATAGATCTTGATTACAAATCGTTGACATGAGGTTCATACCTTCTTTTTTTTTTTTAAGAATGAACATGGGTTTACTAGTATGCCTGTATTCTTAAAGTGTTTTACATATTTTAACTGCAGTTTAAATTACTGTAAATTCATGTGCTTTATTTTACGTGTATAGGTATTTTTCCTGTGGAAGCCTGATGTTGTAGAGGTCAGAATTGGGAGTTAGGTCCCTGACAATGGAGTTATGGAGGGATAAGAGTCACCATATGAGTTCTGGGCACCAAATGCACTCCTCGGCAAAAGCAACAAGTGTTCTTAACAGCTGAGCACTTCTCCAGCCTTCTCTATTGCATGCTACAACATACAGTGAGAATGACATAGAGATGGCTTAATGGGAAAATGTAATTGTCACCAAAACTAACAGTTTGAGCTCAACTCCTGCTATGTGCTTTGTGAAGGGAGAGAACTGACTCCCTCAAGTTGTCTCTGACCTGTGCATACACACAGGTACAAACTAAAAACATAACAATAAAAAGGTTTTTCATTTCTATTTTGATATACAGTTCCTGGGAATAAGTAAATAATTTAAAATAGTCAGTATTGTATCACAATATTTTAAGTATTTCTTTATTCTTTTAAATAGGCAACTGCATAAAGAACAATATTTCTTCCCCAATGCCTTCATTACTTAGGAAGAGTTCGGGTGAATGCAGAAGTCTATGACTTGGGCACATTGATATTGTTCTACCTTACATTCCCCGATTACCTTCCTTAAGTTGGTAGTTGTGACTTCTCCCATACTGGCAGTTTTTGTTGCTTCTGTTGCGTCTTTGATATTGGCAGGGACCATTTCAGAGGAATGCAATGGAGCCTTCTGTAGACGACTGAAATACTCATGGATGCTGGGAAGTCAACCAGAAGGCTTAATTGGTGAAGCCTCTAGAGCAAAAGCTATGCCTCAACACTTCTCATGTACTGAAGCTGACATGTGTGGCATCCAACTTCACAGTTTTTCTCACTCTTCTAGACTTCCATTTCTCTTCTTTCCTCAGACCTGAGCCACTGCCTTTATTCTACTGCTTTCAGTGTGATCAGTTACTGTGCTCAGAGATTTTGCATTAGCAGATTGTCTAACTTCTGCTTCTGTGCACATCCTGATCATGAGCTGGTCCTGCAGAGAGCCTGTGGGGCAAGTCAGGTCATAGAAATGGTAAGATACTTCCACTCCACTGCAAGACACACGGCTGGAAGATGACCTTTGTTTTAGTCAAAGCAGGGCAGGCAGTTCACTGTGTGCAGTGTGGGCCTTCTCATTATTAGGACACAAGTGAAGTGTAAGAAAGTATGACAGGACCTCTGGTCTAGTGTTTTCATGTTAATATACTGTCCATTGTCTCCAGTCCAGGTAATTGGGGGAGGGGCAGAAGAAGAGAAGACACAAGCTGTCTCACACAGACATTGTTTGGAGTAGCTAATAAAACCTTCTAAGCTTGTAAAATCCCTATCAAAACCCAGACAATTAATTTTATCTCCATTTCTAATCAAGAGCAGCTAAGATGAGTTCGCAGAGCAAAGACAGAATAATTTGGTGAAGTTATTTGGTTAATCATAGCTCTACGCTGTGAACTTGGATGTCTTTGCAAAGTTTGCAGTCATGAATGAGCATGTGCAAAGCAAAACAGGCAACACTGTCACTATGATTCCAAGCAGTGACTCTAACAGATACAGTACAAAATCAATGTACCTTTGGTTCTTGCCTTGCCCTACACCCTCACAGACCATAATATCTTGTGCAATTTTTTTAGTATACATGTATTTAAGGTGCACCAAAATGTTATTTCATCAGGCTTCCATAAAACTTAGAGAGGGATTGCAATATCATGGATATTTCAGATATCTAAAAAGCTCTGAGAGTAGTTTAAATTTAATCTCATTTTACAAAAGAAGAAACTGGGAACATAAATAACAAGTATTTTGTTTTAGAAGCCCAAACCAAAGAGTCTTCATTCCCAGGACCCCAACAATAACACAGTTAGAGCAGAGTGTAGATTTCTTAGAAGGAATATGCACTGTGTTAAAGATAGCACATAGCTTCCATGGAATCACAATGGTGAATTTACCATATCGAATGAGTAGGTAGCACTTCACACCTAAATGACTTCTAACATACAATTAATAGCGATTTCATTATACAGAGTTCTCAAAGGTAAAGAAGAAAAACCATATAGTTACAAGAAATCAGTTTTCAAGATACTTAAATCTACTAATTTCAAGATACTTAAAATTTCTACTTTAAAACTTAATCAGAAAATAAAAGCAAGTGATTTACTTGAGCACATAGAGACTCCCAAATGAATTTCTGACCTTTGTGTTTCCCCTGTGTAATCACCCACAAGTCATCCTCCTGCCTCACTGGTACTTTTCAGGAGGTGTGAAAACTCAGCATATCATGACTCTGCTGGCCATGCATGGCCACGTGACAATTTCACACAGCTCTCCACCTTCCAGTTCTCACTGACTTCCCACCCTCTTTCCAGTGATGGATGCAATGTGCACTTGAAATGCTAATGTTCATTTTTAAGTACTTCTCTTGCCAGAGAAACCTTCACACACACACACACACACACACACACACACACACACACACACACACACCTCACAACAGTGAATATGTGTCTTAGAGATTTGTTTTTTCATTTTCTTTTTCTCATGGTTGACAGTACACTGATTGACAGGGTCTGTGTTCACACAGACAACAGTCAGAGTAAGGAGACAACAGCAGCAACTTTTTTTTTTTTTTTTTTTTTAGAAATACCTTTAAAAGTGCATGATTTCAGGAACAATGGTGTGAGGAAAAGGGGAGGCTGTAAATGCTCTTTAAAAGGTTTCTGTAGACATATCAAAACACTGCACCATGGAGGAACAGGAACCCAATGGAAATCCATTCCCAGGTGGCACTTTGAGCAAACAGGTGAAGAGGAAAAGATTTGCATGCAGCGCATGGCTACTGGGAACTCAGCTGTAAGTTCATTTAGACTTCAAAGGCATTGAGACTGAACCAGGAGGCTCAAACAAGCCCCTCGAAAACATTGTTCAACTTAGGGTCTAATATTATATATTATGTAAATATATAATATACACATACAGATACACATATACATATACAGTATATAGTCTATACTACCCATCCTCAAAACCCAGGGAACATTGCGGAAAATAGTGTGGGAAAATGGTTAGAACTGGAGGGTGAAAAGTATGAAATTCTGTCAACGTGGCTGTGGCATAGTCACACAGGAGCACACAGTAGCCCTGGCTGCCTATATCATACCTGCTAAAAATTAACAATAAGGTATGAGGATTATTTTTGTGTGTGATTACACAGGGGGATACACAAATATTGAATATAAGAAATAAAACCTTTTCGACATAATGATTGAAATCTAGGAACGAGCAGGAAAAGCAATGAAAACCCCATTTTAATTAAATTTTCACGATATAGGTTAATCAAGAACTCCATAGGTCAAATAAAAATTAGAAAGAGAACTTCAAGGTAAGATATGAATGGAATGAACGGAGACACTAGTTACAGAAAACTTTCAGTATTCTGAACTCCTTTGGCTACTCATTGCCCCAAGCAGACCTACTTTCTTACTAGCAAGGTGTTTAATGCTTTCCCAGTACCAAGGTGGAAGGTAACTGGAGCAGGTTCAGAAGAAACCCAGCAATAATTAGCCACATAAATAACAGCCGAAGTAAAGCAATTGCAGTTTCCTGTTGTTGTCAGTCTTCTTCTTTAAATCCTCAGCGGGGAAAAATATTGTCGGTGTTCTGATTCCTAAAATACTTTTCCCAAAGGTCAAATAATTCACCTGCAACACTTTTTTTTTTTTGTAACTAAAACAGAACTTGTGGTTTTGACATGTCACTTATTTAACAAAGTTGTCAAAGAGAGAGAAAGAGAGGCGACCCAAGCACATAAGCAATTCTGAAATTAATCTTAGAGTCCCTCGACCACCATCTCCCAGCAATGCACAACACTACTAGACAATCAATTTCTTGTGTTGTTTTAAATTTTATGCAGAATTAATTTAGTTTCTTTATATTACTCAATAATGATGTTCCCATAAGATTTTCACATTGTTACATTTTTTTTTCAGCACTCAGACAAAAAGTGAGTATTTATCTTTTGACATAGAACATCTCAAATTTGATCTTGCCACCTAGTCAATCAGCCTGACAGCTCCATTCTCTGGCTGGCACCCGCTCTCCCTTTCCTCTTTTTGATTGACTCAGGCACAATTGCTGACACAATAGCCTCTGACCAAAGGGAATAACTCTCTTCCTGAGTGTTGTTTTGAATTCTATTCACAGTTAACTGTGTCTCCACAAACCTTTCCAATATAAACAAAATATTTGGATTACTTTCAAAGTAATAATGCCCAAAGCAAAATTTAATATAACACCTAACCTCTTTCTCTCTCCTTTTCTTTCTTTCTCTTTTTCTTCCCTCCCTTTCTTCCTTCCTTTCTTTCTTTCTTTCTTTCTTTCTTTCTTTCTTTCTTTCTTTCTTTCTTTCTTTCTTTCAACTCATTCAGAAAAAAATCTTCCAAATATTTAGTGCTTTATTTACTAAATGACCAGAATCTATTTATTATTCTCATTATCATCATCATCATCATTATTGTACCAAATCAGTCCGTCCCTTATTCAGCAAACAGCCTGTCAATGTTTTGTCTTGTTGCCAGTAAATAAATAATTAATAAACAAATAAATAAACAAACAAATAAATAAGCACAATGTATGTGAAATAGAAGCATTATGAGTGGAAGAGCTGGTTTTGATTAATTATTAAGGAAATAAGGGGACCCCCTCTTTCCCAGACTATTTGTGGGGTGGTCACCTCACATTGCTTGATTTAACTCTCCATTCCTGTGTGAAAATTAAAGAAAACGCTCGATCACATGCGATCCACTGGGCTTCATCCATCACTGAGATGATTTGTAACATCCACGGCCTCCACACGTCCCTGAGTAACTCAGATATGCTCTCAGACGATGATGAAAGACGGGACGTTCTGGAAAATTTTTCTTCATCCCGATCATCATTCAACTGCAATAGTTATTGAAATATAAAACATCACCGAGTAAGACAATCTGTTCTTGGCTGTCACTGCTCTTTAAAAGGAATTTCTTGCAGTCGGCTCTTTAAGAATGTTTTCTACAGAATCACTGATGTCGTAGATGGAGAAAGCTGTCTGGAACTTCTTGGCCTCCAATGACTGACTCTTACTGTGCATTTTATTTTCCAGGTGGAAAGACAATGATTAACAAATGGACTTAGCATGTTCTGTTTCCTGGTGTGTCCTAGGCAGAGTCTATACCTTCCTGCTCAGAAATTATAAAATGTTTGTGGTTCTCTCAGTCTATTCTTAGACAAAATCAAGACAAGTTTCAGGTAAAACAACAGAGCATACTTTGATGTGAACAAGGTCTGTTTAGTGTTCTGTGTAAATACCGGGAAGTTGATAGCATTGCTGAGAGAAGCCATTAGTTTATCCCCAGATTTGCTTAGAAGCGTCAGGCTGGAAGTTGTGCTGGTATGCCATGTACTAGAATCATCACAAGGTTTGGGGAGGGCTGGGGTAGAAATCACAGTTCTCTTATCAGCAGATCCTACTAGTCCTTGCTTTTGCTTATCTTCTTCACTTCTATCTTCTTTAAGTAAAATCAAAACCTTTATGGAAAACAAGCCTGAGATTAAAGTTCCCTTTTCAGAGTTATTATTTGTCTGACAATGATCAACCTGCCTTTGCCAAGCCTTAATTTTCTGTGAGTGTAAATTGCTCATGTTCTCTAGGTTAAGAGTGAAGAGAGATCTTTCGTGCATGTCGGTGTGTGTGTGTGCCACATGCATGTGTGTGATTTAGAATATCCATCGTAAAGCATTCAATAAACTTTAGTGTTTTATTCCACCCATTTAGTTTGGAAGACATAATCATTATTTTAATAAGGTGACAATCAATTATAGCAACTACACTAAAATATACCCTTTCTTTCATTTGATTGCTGCTTATGAGCACCTCCTTAGCTGTATATTGTGATTGTCTTTAGCAAACAAGGATCAATAGAAGAAAGCTTTAAATTTTGAAGAATCCATCACATTTATCTAGGTAAATAACTATTTGCCTTCACTAACCATTGAGCTTTGTAGTAAGTATGGTTGTACAAAATGAGTGCAAGAGTATGGGGATGGCAAAACCCAAAACCCCAAAACAAACAAGCAAACAAACAAAAAACAAACAAAAAATAAATAATCAACCAAATAAAACCATGTTTTATTGTTGCTATTTCTTGGTACTATTCAAGAAAAATTATATGAAAGCAGTAGTTTCCATTTGTCCTTTGAAATATCTAGGGATTATTACGTGAGATGAGGCTCAGAGGTTGAGTACTTGCCTAGGTTACATCACTGAGGTAGGGTGCAGATCAAGCATGTTGGTCTACCATGTACTGGGTTTTGGGGTGTATTCCCCCAGAACTGTTAAACAAATTCAGTAGAAATAAAAATATATATTATAGAATACTGTCCCCCAATGGAGGAACTAGAGAAAGGACCCAAGGAGCTGAAGGGGTTTGCAGCCCCATAGGAGGAAAAAACATATGAACTAACCTGTAACCCAGGGACTTAACCACCAACCAAACAGTACACAAGGAGGGACTCAAGGCTTCAGTCACATATGTAGCAGAGGATGACCTTGTGGGACATCAATGAGAGTAGAGGCCCTTGGCCTTGTGAAGGCTCAATGCCCCAGTGCAGGAGAATGCCAGGACAGTGAAGCAGAAGTGGGTGGGTTATGAGCACAGGGAAAGGAGATGAGATAGGGGAGGTTTTGGAGTGGAAATGAGGAAAGAGGATAAAATTTGAAATGTAAGTGAAGAAAATATCTAGTAAAAAAAAATGAAAAAAAGAAAACTGTCAATTCAAGTACAAAAGAGAAATTTCTAACCAAATAAATGAACAGTGTATTCATCAAAGCTGTGTGAACGTGCACCAGAATGTGTTTGCTTTGAGGGACTGTGCACCAGGCCCTGTAGATGACCAGATGACCATGAACTAGGCCCTATATACAACATGATGACTCAGCTTTTCTAAGAATAAATCCCAATATCCTATTATCACATTAATAATAATAGTGATTATTACTGTTGTTATTACCAAATGGTGGCAAGTACACAATTTATGCACTTTTGATGGCGCTATCTATCAAGACTATTACTAATAACTATTAAGCATTGTTGCCTCTGTACCCAATTCTTGATTTGGATATATTTTCTCTTTATAGAGTTCTTCCTGCTATATTGTATGTTCTCATTAAATTTCTTTTACAGATTCTATAATTCATTCTCCTCAAACACTCACACAAAACACACACACACACACAAACACACACACACAAATCAGCAGGCATGAAAATCTTCATAATCCTGATAATAAATTTAAATATTACAATATTTAATTTCTAGATTTGTTATCATCTTTAATAAATTTATTGTCCCTATATTAATTTTCATTGTTCCAATCAAGTTGTTGTTGGCTTGGTAAAATGATTGCAGGTAAACAAAACAAATGTGGTCACAAGTACAGAACCTGGATGCTGAATGCCTGGGTTGGTCTTGTGAATTAACCACCATGTAAACTTCATGAGTTCAGATAATCACTATGTCCCCAGTGTCCTTATCTGCAAAATGGTAATGGTACTTCTCTCGTGGGGATTAAAAGAGCCTGGAATAGGTGAGTTAATACAGGCAAATTATTTAAAAGTGGATGGATCGTGATCAGCATACAATTTTAGTTAATATTACTTTTCCCTGCTCAAAATATAAATGCCCCATTTTATATTATAATTTCAAATGATTTTCAAATGAATCGTGATGATTTTTAAATGATGCATGAATACCTACTTGTTCCAAAAGAGGCAGGCAATACCTAACTAAGCACGTGAAGTATGACTGTTCTTGCCTTAATCCCCAACCCACAGAGGGCACTTTTGGAGGAGGCTTAAAGGGTACCATTCTGCTTCTTTATTTATACATTTATTTCATTGAGCATAAATTAGATGTATTCCTGTGAATTATCATGGAATTTAATTTATTTTTACTTCCTATGTTTTCAGATAACTTTCATAATAATAAATATTAAATTTATTCACCTAATAAATAAATAAATTCACCTAATAATAATAAATAAATAATAGATAATGTTCAAAGTCATTTTCTGTTCTCTGGTGACACAGCAGGAAAAAAGAAAAGGTCCATGTTGAATTAAAGCTCACAAGCTTGTGGATGTGTATCTTATTCCTGTCTAATAACTGAAGTGTACTTCAGGACATGCATGAATATAAACTAAGATGTTATTCCAATCCCTTGTTAAAAACTGTAGGTAGATTTTTAGGTCCTCAGTAATATAATATTAATGACAACCTTTCTATTCATGTTCCTAAGGGTTTTTAATTTTTAAGAGCAATTCCAAGAACTAGAATTATGGACTTAAAGGTTTTTTTTATAGACACTGTCAAATTTTCCAATTTACTTTCTTATTCAGAGTCTTTAAAGGTGGTTATTCCCTGTGTTATCTAAGTGGATACTGGAAGTCAGAGATGCAGATGAGCTAAAGGGGGTAACCAAGGCTAGGATGTATGAAACTAGATTATAAACTAATTTTAAACATATTTTTAAAGAAGGACCAGGAATATAGATACCCTTTTTGGATGTACAGTGTCCCTCAGAAAACATGGGTTATGAAGTGAAAATCTCAATACCAAGTATGGGATGCTTCTCTGAGAGTCACCAATTAGACAGGAAGACTCCATTGTCGAGAACACAACAGACTTACGTTACAGAACAGGACACAGGGAAAGACACACAATCAATTTAAATAACGGATGCTATGATAGTGACTATTCAGGCAAGACAGACCACTGTTACAATAGCAGCATGACTGGTCGTAGGGTAACCAAACACTTACCGACCTTATGTGAGACCTGCTCCACCAGAAAGAGTTCATATGTCCCTGGTCAATGGTCAATACCAGTAGGGAACTTGCCACTGTTATTTTTCTAGCTAGATATATTGTGATGCTGCCTTCTAAATATTCATATTTATTTTAATAGACCTATATTGCTTTCAACCTTTATACGTAAGACAGTAGTCAAGAGACTCATTCCTGGTCAACATGCTGAGAATGAGAGTTGAGAGTTCTGCTTTAAATGAGACTCTACATTAATAACCTTTCCCATTTGGAACAAGAAGATAAGCATAAGAATACTGGTGCCCTAGCTGTGGAACTACCTACACTATGCACTCGGCTCAGCTCACTCACTTGAGCATGAGACAGTTTATTTATCCATTCACTCATTTTTTCAGTCTATATTTGTTATTACTAAAGAGGATAAAATCTCTAAAATACAGAAACAAATAAAAGCCATTTGTGGTTCTGTTGCTAACAAACCCTAAGACAAATAGGGAAGTATACACTTAATAACTAAATTGGAACTGTAAAAGTTTCCCTGAGCAGATAATCTTAAATCTGCTTTAAAATTGGGGAACACATGATCTCACCCAAGTCAAGTGACACATCAACTACAGTATGAAGGCTCAGCCCCACAAACCACGTGAAGCACAAACACAGAAAAACACATGAAATTTACCAAGGATGAGAAGTGAGAATAAAATTATGCTTAAAAAATGGGAAAAGAGAAAATTATAAGGACCTATTAAAAAGAAGCCTGGTTCACAGCAACCAAAGCAATATAAAGTATAAGGTAAATCATGCTGATGACCAGACTGGAACAAATCAGACAGTCATACCCCTTTGGCCTTGGTTAGTTCTTAAAATAACCAGAAGTTATGAAAAGTTTTAAATCAGAGGTGAGATATGATTTAATTTGCATGACCAGATTGACTTAAATGGAAAAATAAAAGAAAAAGTCAAAAAGGATATGATTTAAAGGATTATTGTGAGTTTCCATGAAAACACTGTTACATTGGTGATGAGAGATCTGGAGAGATGTAAACATTTATAAGAAGAGGCATTCTAAAGGAAACTGTTGATTAAATGGATGGTGACAATGGGAGGCTTACAATGAGGGTCACACTCACTTTAAGGGTCTGTGTTATAGAACTTACTGCTTCTTGACACCAGTGCATGGAGTAAGACAATAGAAACCGACCATAGCTCTAGGATGGCTGTGAGTTCAATTAAGTGTGCTTTACATGAAGGTGAAACATCTGACTGTCTCTGCGTATGACCTAAATCCTATAGGAAAGCATGAAAGAAGACCAGGTTCATGGGAAGATGATGAATTCAATTGTAAAGAAGTTGAAGGAAAGATAAAACAACCACATGTAGATATGGATGATCTAATTAGATATATGAGTCTGGAGTTCATAGGAAATGACTGGAGATGGCTGTGGGGGTAAGTCTGAGAATGATTATCATGTAGGTATACTTGAATCCATATGTGTGAACCCCAATGGAATAGTGAGGGGAAGGACTGAAGGAGCTGAAGGGGTTTGTAACCCGTAGCAAGAATAACATTTACCAACTGGCCCCCCAAAGATCCCAGGGACCAAAACATCAACCAAAAAATACACATGAAGGGACCCATGGCTCCAGCTACATATGTAGCAAAGGATGATCTTGTCAGGCATCAATGGGAGGGGAGGCCATTGCTCCTATGAAAGCTTGATGCCACAGAGTAGAGAAATGCTAGGGTGGTGGGGTAGGAGTAGTTGGTGACGGAGGGAGCACCCTCGTTGAGGCAGGGGGTGGGATGGGCAGAGTTCAGAGAGAAAACCTGGAAGGGGGATAATATTTGAAATGTAAATAAACAAAATAACCAATAAAAAGTTTTAAAACAAGAAAAGAAAAAGAAAGCAAGCACAAAGTGACACAGCATCTTGAAGTTGACCAGTTTCTGGTAGAGCAACATCTATTCGTGATCTGAATACTGCTGAAGGTTGACCATAAGAACAAAAGGCACTGTTGCTTTGGTTGTGTGACAGTGAGAGTTCTCTGACTTCATCATCTATGGTGACTCTTTTTCTTACATCAGCCTTGTACTTTAAAGTTACCTGATGTCTATACCCAAATAATGTTTCCAAAAAGACATTTGTCTCCACTTTGTATGTTTAACTATTTTTAATGGAACCATGGTTACAATTGTCAACTACCTGTCAATCCATGAGTGTCTTTCCATTCTCTTAATTCCTAACATAATCTATAAGGACCATGTGACATCTCACATGTTTTCATAGTCAGTAAACTCTGGACAAATTTGAACTCTAAAGTCAGCTAACTAACAATGTCCTTGTTAAGCTGACTCAGCTGAGAAGGACTGGAGAAAGCTACGGGACAAAGCAGGCTGCTTCATTAAACTACCCTTAATCACCAAACATCTCTTTCCTCAACTATTCTGGTCAAGTTTACCTTTCTCTAGATACATAACTTCCTGTTTTTTTAACATAGCACACAGAAGGAATACCATGGAGATTTTTTTCAATTGACAAAATATTCTCAACCCATCTATATTTTCCTAGAAGCATCACTGACCAATAGAATTTTATTCCTAAATGATTGTGGCTGGGGAGATGGCTCAGTGGTTAAGAGCACTGACTGCTCATCCAAAGGTCCTGAGTTCCCAGCAACCACATGATGGCTCATAACCATATCTAATGGGATCTGGTGTCCTCTTCTGGAGTATCTGAAGACAGTGATGTGTGAAGCATTGTTCATTCCTTCATTCCTACCAGGCAATTGCCATTCAATTGCTTGTTTAAAAGGCTGAATCTACATGTAAAACTCTTCTATTTCCATTTTGTCTTTTCTTGTCAATATATAATATGAAGCTATGCCCAACACTGGATTCAAAGAATGCTTCTCTTTTGGTAGAGGTTGACTACTCCAAATTTGTTAATTTCCAAATAGTACTGCGGCTATTCTGCTAGTCAAGAATGCTTACTGTTGAAAACTCACAGTTTACTGTCTACTAAGAATTGCTATAAATAGTAAAGAAAAACATTCTCCTACCTAATAAATAAAAGGGTGAAAAGGATTGGCCCAGATTTTCAGTATAAGGGTACCTGAGGACTAAAGAAAGCTGAATTTCAACTCTAGTCATCTTGTCAAGGTCAAGGACTACACTGAGGAGAGGAACTTGACTTTCTGAGGAAAAAAGAAATATCTAGATGAGCTTGTTCAATAGTTTAATGCTCAGACCCCTCTGAACCAAGTGTGCCTTCAGAATGGCTTTTCTCATATAACCCTAACAATCATGAGATGTTATATGTTTCTTTCTATCCTGCAAGACAATGGGTATCATCTCACTGATCAACAGACTATTGGACAAGGGGATGGCTAATACACTGTTATTAATATACTGGTACAATGTCTGGGGACCTCAAACGTTGCCTTTGTTAGAAAACAGTCATGTGGAAGCCTCTGTTGCTGTGATAAATCACCATGGCCAAGAGCAAGTCATGGAAGGAAGAATTATTTTGGTGTCTAGATTCAGAAGACTACACACCAATAGTGGATCAGAGAAAACAAACATAGGAAACAGAGACACACATACAGAGAGAGGGGAGAAGAGTAGAAGGGAAGGCAGAGAGATGGAAAGGGTGAGGAAGAAGGAGAGGGAGAGAGAGTAAGGGGAGGGAAGGGAAGAAGGAGGGAAGGACAGAGAAAGGGAGAGAGACAGGGAGGGATCGGGGAGTTGGAAAAGGCTACAGAACTTCGAAGCCTACCTGCAGTGACATACTTCCTCCAGCAGCATCTCTTTAATAAAGTTTCATAGTCTCTCCAAATAGTGCCACAAACTGGGGACCAAGCATTCAAGCACATTGTGGTAACATTTTATTTTCATTTGAATAACAGCATCAGACAGTAAAGCTATCCATCTGCTGGGTACAACAGAAAATAAGTCCATTTTTTTTCTACAGACAAACCTAGAAACCAGTTTCCAAATATTTAATATAAATATAAAAATGGCACATCTCACATTTAATCATAGGAAGAATGCTTACATGGATTCCCTATTTTTTCTGTTTAATATTTTGTAAACTATTAGGAAGAGCAGCATCTTCTTCATGGGGATTTTATTTGGATTAAATGAAATAAGACTTTGATAAATGCTCAAATTAGTCAAAATTTGTGTTTTACCAATAGAGTGATATAATCAAACAAGTGTCTTGTCTGGATTTTTATGGAATAATTGCAGATTTAATATTTGACATTAATTGTGCACACAGACACTCTCTTTTAAAGTGTGAGTCCTCATGCACACAGATCATGGCATAGAATCCATGCCCAGCCCCTCAGTTGTTTCATCTCTTCCTTGGGCTTTCCTGCACACCCATCTTTTATCTAATCTCTTTCAACTTTTGAACTGTACTGCTTGATCTCTCAATTCTTGATCTGTACAGAAGAATATATTTTTAATAATTCACCCCAAGTATCAGACCCTGCCTACCACACAACCTTTTTCTGATGCCACCAATATAAAGCCTCTGGGTTTCGTTTTATCATAAATATTTCAATAAATCCATAGGTACCTTTGGAGAATTATTTTTTGAAAAGAACATCCTTAGATGTGTTTTTAAAAACCCCTTTAGTATTTTCAAAATTTAATAATTGGAATAAAGGGGACTTTTAATTTGTAGATTGTGAAATTGTATCTTACACACATATTTTTTTTTGATTTTACTTAACATAATAATTTTAAAAAGCAGGCAGATAATTTTTGAAACTTTATCTTTTTAAAAGAGAAATCCACAAGGTATGAAGAAGAAATGACCTCACCTCACTTGTCTTTTGCAGGTTTGGAGAATAATTCCTCTTAGCAAGAGAAGGAACAGAAGGCAAATACAGGCTTCTGTGGATATTAAAAAAATAAAATAAAAAGTGCTTTTTAACTTAAATTAAGACTGTGAAGGTTAAAACTTGCAAATTTACCTAACTTTCTAATACCCTTCCTGTTGCCTGGCTCACTTCCTGCCTCCATCCAAGGGAAGGTCACACCAAGTTTAATTACAGCACTAGAAGTCATTTCATTTCCGAAATATTTACTGATCTCAAAATACATGTGCCAAAGAAAGCCCTCTGCTAGACACCACTGAGCAAGGCATTGGAGTGTGTTTGATCTTTTCACCTTAAAAGGTAGACTCTAATTGGGAAGGTATATAGCCCTGCTTTTGAGGCTGATGAATGGTAAACTTCAATAACGAATGAACATGCAACAAACTGGGAATGAATGATTTGGTGGAAAAAAATGGCATTTGGTCTGGCTCTTGGTGAGAATATCTTTCTTCTACCAGCTGGAAATGACAGCACCAGGCAAGATGGGAATCAAAGTGAGCTGAGCCTGCAGTGGAATGCTGGCCATCCAAGAAGGAACAAACTTTATAATGCTCATCTGATGGGACGAAAACTGAGGCTGGATTGGCTGGTGTCCTTGATTTTGAGTGGTTCCATATGGCACAGAGAATTTTAAAATTCATTTTGAAAGCAGAGGCGGCCGTCAAAGGTTGGAGTTGTGTGCTACAGCAGGGAACAGTTGCCAGAGGAAGGACAGAGCGGAGTGGTTACAGTTGTGACTCTAGAAAGGTACTGTCAAGGTGCCTAAATGATGGGCACTGTTAGCCTTCCTCTCAGGACATTTGGTGAACACTTAGTACCCTTTCTTTTTTCATATGCTCTTCTTTCATATACTATAGCATCTTATCTGATATTTGATAGATATCTGTAGAAAGTCTTTGAATTTAAGGAGCATACCTGTAATGATACTTCTAATTCTGTCAATGAATTTTAGAATTCATTGCCTTTAGAATTCGGTTTTAAGCACAGGGATAAGGCCACCCTGGGAAATGAATCTAATTTTAATGATGAGCACAGAGAAGGGAAATGCCAAGTTAGTCTCACGGGGAGGATATTTGCAACTGAACATTCAGGGACTGAGGAAGATCTAAGGCAAACTTGTATTGTTAGAACTAGGATTCTTAGGCGAGGCCATTGATGCTGAAGAGGACAGCAGAGAAGTGAGGACAGGAATCCTGATAGGATTTTTCATCAACTTCATAGGGTTCAAGAATGGTGGGATTTATAGAGAGTAAACTGGTAGAAAGCGAAGCTCCTGGCCATGCATTAACCCACTCTGCACTTCCTTCTTGTATTTAATTCTCAGATAGAACATACCAAGAACGCAACACTCAGAGATGAGGAGAAATGCCCAAAGCAACCCAGACTTTACCTTTATTACTCCCAGAATTTCATTACTGTGGGAAGACTGAATATATCTAGTGTATCAGGTAGCACTTAGAGTTTAAAATCCATAAAGGGGTGTCTTCAAGTGTTCCTTACCTGGGGAGGGATGGGACACACATGCAGACAGGATTCCAAACTCTCTACAGCACCATAAGAAACTTCTGTTCACCCATGATGTTTCTCCATGAGAGATACACTTCCATTCCTTGACCATTTCAAGTGTGCTGACTTACTAAACTAGAACCAAGAATATTTGCAATTGGAAGAGGCTTTCAATTTATTTTACTACTTTCCATGCATACCAATCCAAGTACTGAAAGGAAACATATGAGCCATTCCGATTCTGTAACTAATGAATAGCCCAAAGACGGGGATGCCTATGAAAGACGGCATACAGCAAAGCACAAGGCATATGTTAGTTAGCACTAGGAGTCAGACAGTGGATGTTGTGACCATGTGTACAAATCCACTGAAGGAGAAGGCTCCAACATCAGGGAATGAGGAAGTACTGCGAGGCAGGATCCTCTGACGGAAGCTGATATCCATGAAGCAATGCAGCAAGCTCTAAGCAAAGACTCAGTGTGGAAGCCAGGGGAACCCACGTGAACTGCTTTTTGTCTGTCTGCTGCGCCCTTTGCCATAAAATGTAAGAATCCAGATGGCACAAAGGCATGCTGAGTTATGCCACACACTTACTTTCAGTGATACCAAGCAAGGTGAAGGGTGTATTTGGGACAGACAAAATCTACACAGAAAATATACAGAGCAGTATGTGGAATTATACCGGGGGTCTCTAATAATTCCGAGTACTCGGAAAACACACAAACCTAAATGGTATATGATTATTCCTGGATTATGATTAAAATAATTCTTCTCTCATGACATTTTTTATATGCCAACTTGGTTCTCAAAATGTCTTCTATCACATATTTTATGTGAAAAACTCCTGAAAATGTAAAAATAAATTGTACATCTTTTTTATTTTATGTGAATTTTTCTTATTCGAAATACACTTAAGTAGGTAATCTTTGGATTTCTTAATGTAGATTGACCAGCAAGCTCTTATATGAATTTTAAGTACTGTTATTTACTTTGGACTCTTCTTTTATACCTTGAGACAGACTCCATTTTAAAGAAAAAATAAAACAGCAACTGTCCTCAAGGACTACCTCTCCCAAACAAAAATCCTATAACAATTCACACAACGTGACATTACATAAAATATATTAGAAATCCTAAAATAGTTCTTCAAATTTATACATGTGGAAAATTTAATTTCTTAAGTGTTTATGCTTAGATTAAAAAAAGTTAGAATCCAGTGGGAAAAAAGCAGCATTTTCAACAAATGGTGCTGACTCAACTAGAGGTTAGCATGTAGAAGAAGGTAAATTTGATCTATTATTATCGTCTTGTACAAAGCTCAAGTCCAAGTGGATCAAGGACCTTCACATAAAACCAGATACACTGAAACTTATAGAAGAGAAAGTGGGAAGAGCATTGAACATAGGGCACAGGGGAAACATTTCTTAACAGAACACCAATGGCTTGTAATATAAGATCAAGAATCAACAAAAAAGACCTCATAAAATTGCAAAGTTTCTATAAGGCAAAGGACACTGTCAATAAGACAAAAAGGCCACCAAAAGATTGGGAAAAGATCTTCACTAATACCTAATATATACAAAGAACTCAAGAAGTTAGACTCCAGAGAAACAAATAACCCTATTAAGAGATGGGGTACAGAGCTAAACAAAGGATTTTCAACTGAGGAATACCGAATGACTGAGAAGCACCTTAAAAAAATTGTTCAGCATCCTTAGTCATCAGGGGAATGCAAATCAAAACAACCCTGATATTCCACCTCACACATTTCAGAATGACTAAGATAAAAAATTCAGGTGCAGTAGATGCTGGCTAGGATGTAGAGAAATAGGAACACTCTTCCATTTCTGGTGGGATTGCAAGCTGGTACAACCACTCTGGAAATCAGTTTGGCAGTTCCTCAGAAAACTAGACATAGTACTACCTGAGGACTCACCAATACCACTTTGGGGCTTATATCGAGAAGATGCTCCAACATGTAATAAGGAAACATGCTCCACTATGTTCATAGCAGCCTTATTTATAATAGCCATAAGCTAGAAAGAGCCCAGATGTCCCTCAACAGAGGAATGGATACAGAAAATGTGGTACATTTACACAATGGAGTACTACTCAGCTATTAAAAACTATGAATTCATGAAATTCTTAGGCAAATGGATGGATCTGGAGGATATCAATCATCCTGAGTGAGGTAACCCAGTCACAAAAGAACACACATGATATGCACTCACTGAAAAGTGGATATTAGCCCAGAAGCCCAGAAGTCCAGAAGCTCGGAATACCCAAGAAACAATTCACAAACCACATGAAACTCAAGAAGAAGGAAGACCATAGTATGGACACTTTGATCCATCTTAGAATGGGGGAACCAAACACTCATGGGAGGAGATACAGAGAACAAGTGTAGAAGCAGAGACTGAAGGAAGGACCATCCAGAGACTGACTCACCTGGGGACCCACCCCATATACAATCACCAAACCCAGACACTGCTGTGCATGCCAACAAGTGCTTGCTGACAGGAGCTTGATATAGCTCTCTGCTGAGAGGCTCTGCCAGTGCCTGACAAATACAGAAGTGGATGCTCACAGCCATTCATTGGGCTGAGCACAGGGTCCCCAATGAAGGAGCTAGAGAAAGGACCCAAGGAGCTGAAGGGGTTTGCAGCCCCATAGGAGGAACAACAATATGAACTAGCCAGTAACGCCCAGAGCTCCCAGGGACTAAACCTCCAAACAAAGAGCACACATGGAAGGACCCATAGCTCCAGCTGCATATGTAGCAGAGGATGGCCTAGTCAGACATCAATGCAGGGAGAGGCCCTTTGTCCTATGAAGGTTCTATGCCTTAGTGTGGGAGAATGCCTGGGCCAGGAATCAGGAATAGGTGGGTTGGTGAGCAGGGGGAGGGGAGAGCGGATAGCGGTAGGGTGTTTTTCAAAGGGGAAACCAGGAAAGGGGATAACATTTGAAATGTAACTGAAGAAAATATCCAATAAAAAAGAACCATTCTATATTAGGAACCTAGATTAGTCAAACTTCATATGGTCAAGTCTATAGAATGTAGGCCTGAGGAAGACCAAAATTCACTCAATACTGCAGGGACACAGGCAATGGACTTGACTAAAGTCAAAGTAGCTGTAATTCTATAGCATTGTCTGAAAACTTTCACTGTGAATAGTCAAGCTAAACAAAAAAATATAACTACCTTAAAGTGACTTTTTTTGTTTGTTTTACAAATCATTGATAGGTTATATAGGAGCACATGTATGCATGTATATGTATGTGTATGTGTATATATATGATGTATATGTATGTGTATATATGTAAGTATATTCCACAGCTCAGTGAACAATAATCAATATATTAAGTTGGTCTGTTGGGAGACTATCACCCCAGAGTAACACCTGATACACAGTACACAGAGTTCAATTTCTGTTGTTAAATCCTGTTTTCATCCTTCTTGTTCATAGTGGCTTTGATGTTCCTGCAATCTGACAGGGAACACGGTTTCACTCGGGGAAAAGAATCAATTTCTCAGTGTAAATTGTGATTTGCACACTTCTCTTCTTCACCTAGTTTTGAATTGATTTGATTCCAGGAGGACTAGGCAATGTGCAAAACACTGCTTTGCTTGATTTAAAAAACACGTGGAAAACGCCTCATTGGATCAGGCACAGAGCAAATGGCAGCAATACTGGAAGACTAGTCCCCTGTTTCTTTGTCACGCGCTTTCTACTACAACCCTCTACTCTTTAATTAATGTACAAAGAATTTCTTCCTACATTAACAAAGGCAAGCTGACATTTCCACAAAAGCAACCCATATATGCCATCATCTCCTGTTTTCAAGAGGATTTCGCCTTTGGTTCCAAAGTCCAGGTTGTTGAACTTGCTTGATATTGTTCCAATGATACAACTGAGATTTGAGCCATTTCCAAAAAACAGGAGTACAAAAGCAAAGGAGGTTTACCTATTCTCATAGCTCTGGCAAGGACCAAAACACAAATAGTCACACTTCTCATGGACATTCTAGACAAGACACTCTACAAATTTCCAAAAATAAAGAAAATAATTGAATAATGCATGCCAGTTTTCTTAACAAAACTTTAAAGGCAATGAAGTGACTATTTGAAGTCACGCTTTGGCTGGGGTGTGCTGTTACTAATTGCTTGATTTAGTACTCATCCTTCCAGACGATCAGTATGTTCAATTCAGGACCAAAGATTATGGAAGTTTATAGCCATTCAAACTCTCTTGAATAGCATTCTTTATGATTCCAGGTTAGAGCATTGGTGAATTCTCTCAGGTAACCATCTAGTAATCACCCTCTATTTTCTCTCTCTTTTTTTAAAATTTTTAATATTTTTATTACATATTTTCCTCAATTACATTTCCAATGTTATCCCAAAAGTCCCCCATAGCGCCCCCCACTTCCCTACCCACCCATTCCCATTCTTTTGGCCCTGGCATTCCCCTATATTGGGGCATATAAAGTTTGCAAGTCCAATGGGCCTCTCTTTCCAGTGATGGCCAACTAGGCCATCTATCGATACATATGCAGCTAGAGACAAGAGCTCCAGGGTACTGGTTAGTTCATCATGTTGTTCCAACTATAGGGTTGCAGATCCCTTTAGCTCCTTGGGTACTTTCTCTAGTTTCTCCATTGGGATCCCTGTGATACATCCAATAGCTGACTGTGAGCATCCACTCCTGTGTTTGCTAGGCCCCAGCATCGTCTCACAAGAGACAGCTATATTTGGGTCCTTTCAGCAAAATCTTGCTAGTGTATGCAATGGTGTCAGCGTTTAGAAGCTGATTATGGGATGGATCCCTGGATACGGCAGTCTCTAGATGGTCCATCCTTTCATCACAGCTCCAAACTTTGTCTCTGTAACTCCTTCCACGGGTGTTTTGTTCCCAATTCTAAGAAGGGGCACAGTGTCCACACTTTGGTCTTCATTCTTCTTGAGTTTCATGCGTTTAGCAAATTGTATCCTATATCTTGGGTATCCTAAGTTTTGGGCTAATATCCACTTATCAGTGAATACATATTGTGTGAGTTCCTTTGTGATTGTGTTACCTCACTCAAGATGATGCCCTCCAGGTCCATCCATTTGGCTAGGAATTTCATAAATTCATTCTTTTTAATAGCTGAGTAGTACTCCATTGTGTAAATGTACCGTAATTTCTGTATCCATTCCTCTGTTGAGGGACATCTGGGTTCTTTCCAGCTTCTGGCTATTATAAATAGGGCTGCTATGAACATAGTGGAGCATGTGTCCTTCTTACCGGTTGGGACATCTTCTGGATATATGCCCAGGAGAGGTATTGCTGGATCCTCCGGTAGTACTATGTCCAATTTTCTGAGGAACCGCCAGACTGATTTCCAGAGTGGTTGTACAAGCTTGCAATCCCACCAACAATGGAGGAGTGTTCCTCTTTCTCCACATCCTCGCCAGCATCTGCTGTCACCTGAATTTTTTATCTTAGCCATTCTGACTGGTGTGAGGTGGAATCTCAGGGTTGTTTTGATTTGCATTTCCCTGATGATTAAGGATGTTGAACATTTTTTTCAGGTGCTTCTCTGCCATTCGGTATTCCTCAGGTGAGAATTCTTTGTTCAGTTCTGAGCCCCATTTTTTAATGGGGTTATTTGACTTTCTGGAGTCCACCTTCTTGAGTTCTTTATATATATTGGATATTAGTCCCTTATCTGATTTAGGATAGGTGAAGATCCTTTCCCAATCTGTTGGTGGTTTTTTTGTCTTATTGATGGTGTCTTTAGCCTTGCAGAAGCTTTGCAGTTTCATGAGGTCCCACTTGTCAATTCTCGATCTTACAGCACAAGCCATTACTGTTCTATTCAAGAATTTTTCCCCTGTGCCCATATCTTCAAGGCTTTTCCCCACTTTCTCCTCTATAAGTTTCAGTGTCTCTGGTTTTATGTGAAGTTCCTTGATCCACTTAGACTTGACCTTAGTACAAGTGGATAGGAATGGATCGATTCATATTCTTCTACATGTTAACAACCAGTTGTGCCAGCACCATTTGTTGAAAATGCTGTTTTTCTTCCACTGGATGTTTTTAGCTCCTTTGTTGAAGATCAAGTGACCATAGGTGTGTGGCTTCATTTCTGGATCTTCAATTCTATTCCATTGGTCTATTTATCTGTCACTATACCAGTACCATGCAGTTTTTATCACAATTGCTCTGTAGTAAAGCTTTAGGTCTGGCATGGTGATTCCACCAGAGGTTCTTATATCCTTGAGAAGAGTTTTTGCTATCCTAGGTTTTTTGTTATTCCAGATGAATTTGCAGATTGCACTTTCTAATTCGTTGAAGAATTGAGTTGGAATTTTGATGGGGATTGCATTGAATCTGTAGATTGCTTTTGGCAAGATAGCCATTTTTACAATGTTGATCCTGCCAATCCATGAGCATGGGAGATTTTTCCATCTTCTGAGATCTTCTATAATTTCTTTCGTCAGAGACTTGAAGTTTTTATTATACAGATCTTTCACTTCCTTAGTTAGAGTCACGCCAAGATATTTTATATTATTTGTGATTATTGAGAAGGGTGTTGTTTCCCTAATTTCTTTCTCAGCCTGTTTATTCTTTGTGTAGAGAAAGGCCATTGATTTGTTTGAGTTAATTTTATATCCAGCTACTTCACCGAAGCTGTTTATCAGGCTTAGGAGTTCTCTGGTGGAATTTTTAGGGTCACTTATATATACTATCATATCATCTGCAAAAAGTGATATTTTGACTTCATCTTTTCCAATTTGTATCCCTTTGATCTCCTTTTGTTGTCGAATTGTTCTGGCTAGGACTTCAAGTACAATGTTGAATAAGTATGGAGAAAGTGGAAAGCCTTGTCTAGTCCCTGATTTTAGAGGGATTGCTTCAAGCTTCTCACCATTTACTTTGATGTTGGCTACTGGTTTGCTGTGGATTGCTTTTATCATGTTTAGGTATGGGCCTTGAATTCCTGATCTTTCCAAGACTTTTATCATGAATGGGTGTTGGATCTTGTCAAATGCTTTTTCCGCATCTAACGAGATGACCATGTGGTTTTTGTCTTTGAGTTTGTTTATATACTGGATTATGTTGATGGATTTCCGTATATTGAATCATCCCTGCATCCCTGGGATGAAACCTACTTGGTCAGGATGGATGATTGTTTTGATGTGTTCTTGGATTCGGTTAGCAAGAACTTTATTGAGGATTTTTGCATCAATATTCATAAGGGATATTGGTCTGAAGTTTTCTATCTTTGTTGGGTCTTTTTGTGGTTTAGGTATCAGAGTAATTGTGGCTTCATAGAATGAGTTGGGTAGAGTACCTTCTGTTTCTATTTTGCGGAATAGTTTGTGAAGAACTGGGATTAGATCTTCTTTGAAGGTCTGATAGAACTCTGCACTAAACCCATCTGGTCCTGGGCTTTTTTTAGTTGGGAGACTATTAATGACTGCTTCTATTTCTTTGGGGGATATAGGGCTGTTTAGATCATTAACCTGATCTTGATTCAACTTTGGTACCTGGTATCTGTCTAGGAACTTCTCCATTTCATCCAGGTTCTCCAGTTTTGTTGAGTATAGCCTTTGGTAGAAGGATCTGATGGTGTTTTGGATGTCTTCAGGATCTGTTGTTATGTCTCCTTTTTCATTTCTGATTTTGTTAATTAGGATGCTTTCCCTGTGCCCTCTAGTGAGTCTGGCTAAGGGTTTATCTATCTTGTTGATTTTCTCAAAGAACCAGCTCCTTGATTGGTTGATTCTTTGAATAGTTCTTCTTGTTTCCACTTGGTTGATTTCGCCCCTGAGTTTGATTATTTCCTGCCGTCTACTCCTCTTGGGTGAATTTGCTTCCTTTTGTTCTAGTGCTTTTAGGTGTGTTGTCAAGCTGCTAATGTGTGCTCTCTCTAGTTTCTTTTTGGAGGCACTCAGAGCTATGAGTTTTCCTCTTAGAAATGCTTTCATTGCGTCCCATAAGTTTGGGTATGTTGTGGCTTCATTTTCATTGAACTCTAAAAAGTCCTTAATTTCTTTCTTTATTCCTTCCTTGACCAAGGTATCATTGAGAAGAGTGTTGTTCAGTTTCCACGTGAAGGTTGGCTTTCTATTATTTATTTTGTTATTGAAGATCAGCCTAAGTCCATGGTGATCTGATAGGATGCATGGGACAATTTCAATATTTTTGTATCTGTTGAGGCCTGTTTTGTGACCAATTACGTGGTCAATTTTGGAGAAGGTACCATGAGGTGCTGAGAAGAAGGTATATCCTTTTGTTTTAGGATAGAATGTTCTGTAGATATCTGCCAGATCCATTTGATTCATAACTTCTGTTAGTTTCACTGTGTCCCTGTTTAGTTTCTGTTTCCATGATCTGTCCATTGGTTATAGTGGTGTGTTGAAGTCTCCCACTATTATTGTATGAGGTGCAATGTGTGCTTTGAGGTTTACTAAAGTTTCTTTAATGAATGTGGCTGCCTTTGTATTTGGAGCATAGATATTCAGGATTGATAGTTCCTCTTGGAGGATTTTACCTTTGATGAGTATGAAGTGCCCCTCCCTGTCTTTTTTGATGACTTTGGGTTGGAAGTCAATCTTATCAGATATTAGAATGGCTACTCCAGCTTGTTTCTTCATACCATTTTCTTGGAAAATTGTTTTCCAGCCTTTCATTCTGAGGTAGTGTCTATTTTTTTCTCTGAGATGAGTTTCCTGTAAGCAGCAAAATGTTGGGTCTTGTTTGTGTAGCCAGTTTGTTAGTCTATGTCTTTTTATCGGGGAGTTGAGTCCATTGATATGAAGAGATATTAAGGAAAAGTAATTGTTGTTTCCTGTTATTTTTGTTGTTAAAGTTGGCATTCTGTTCTTGTGGCTGTCTTCTTTTAGGTTTGTTGAGGGATTACCTTCTTGTTGTTTCTAGGGCGTGGTTCCTGTCCTTGTATTGGTTTTTTCCTGTTATTATCCTTTGAAGGGCTGGATTCGTGGAGAGATAATGTGTGAATTTGGTTTTGTCGTGGAATGCTTTGGTTTCTCCATCTATGTTAATTGAGAGTTTGGCTGGGTATAGTAGCCTGGGCTGGAATTTGTGTTCTTTTAGTGTCTGTATAACATCCGTCCAGGATCTTCTGGCTTTCATAGTCTCTGGTGAAAAATCTGGTGTAATTCTGATAGGCTTGCCTTTATATGTTACTTGGCCTTTTTCTCTTACTGCTTTTAGTATTCTATCTTTATTTAGAGCATTTGTTGTTCTGATTATTATGTGTCAGGAGGTATTTCTTTTCTGGTCCAGTCTATTTGGAGTTCTGTAGGCTTCTTGTATGTTCATGGGCATCTCTGTCTTTAGATTTGGGAAGTTTTCTTCTATAATTTTGTTGAAGATGTTTACTGGTCCTTTGAGTTGAAAATCTTCATTCTCATCCACTCCTATTATCCGTAGGTTTGGTCTTCTCATTGTGTCCTGTATTTCTTGGATGTTTTGAGTTAGGATCTTTTTGTGTTTTACATTTTCCTTGATTGTTGTGCCAATGTTCTCTATGGAATCTTCTGCACCTGAGATTCTCTCTTCCATCTCTTGTATTCTGTTGCTGATGCTCGTATCTATGGTTCCAGATTTTTTTCCTAGGGTTTCTATCTCCAGTGTTGCCTCATTTTGGGTTTTCTTTATTGTGTCTACTTCCCTTTTTAGGTCTAGTATGGTTTTGTTCATTTCCATCATCTGTTTGGATGTGTTTTCCTGTTTTTCTTTAAGGACTTCTCCCTGTTTGATTGTGTTATCCTGTTTTTCTTTAAGGACTTGTAACTCTTTAGCCATGTTCTCCTGTAATTCTTTAAGTGAGTTATTAAAGTCCTTCTTGATGTCCTCTACCATCATCATGAGATATGCTTTTAGATCCGTGTCTAGCTTTTCCGGTGTGTTGGGGTGCCCTGGACTGGGCGAAGTGGGAGTGCTGGGTTCTGATGATGGTGAGTGGTCTTGGTTTCTGTTAGTAAGATTATTACATTTACCTTTCGCCATCTGGTAATCCTGGGGTTAGTTGTTATCGTTGTCACTGTTTAAAGATTGGAGCAGACTCTGTGTTCCACTCACCCGAAGTCTCAAAATCCTGTGGCGGGTGTCGTGGGTAGCTGGCGGGTGTCAGCCGACCCTGCGCTCTAGCTACCCTGGTGCTGGTCAGACCGGATGAGGCTTATGGCCCTACTCAGGCTGGATTTCTGCCTCCCCAACCAAAGCAGTCTCAGTTCCCGTGCGATTGGACTTGAGCAGAAGCTGTGTTCCACTCACCCGAAGTCTCAAGATCCTGTGGCGGGTGTCGTGGGTAGCTGGCGGGTGTCAGCCGACCCTGTGCTCTAGCTATCCCGGTGCTGGTCAGGCCGGAAGAGGCCTATGGCCCTACTCAGGCCGGTTTTCTGCTTCCCTAACTAATGCAGTCTCAGGTCCCACGCACAATTGGATTGGAGCAGAAGCTGTGCTCCACTCACCAGAAGTCTTAAGATCCTGTGGCGGGTGTTATGGGTAGTTGGCGAGTGTCAGCCGACCCTGCGCCCTAGCTACCCCTGGTGCTGTTCTGACCGGAAGAGCAAGAAGAGGCTTTTTATTTTAGGTACTGTTGGCTTCGGGACCTTCCAAACCTATCCTATTTTCTCTCTTGGCACAGTAAGTTGGGTTATGGATTCTGAATCTCCACAGCTGTTGGAAACACCTTTCTGAAGGAGGACGGCCTAATACATAGGAGGGGCCCACCTGAATGAGGATCTGTGGGAGTACCCTACACATAACCTTTTGCTATGCAAGGCTCTGTAAATCAAAAGTGACAAGGCTTCTAACTGGGCAGCACCTCCACACCCGAGTAAAAGTCAACAGGAGTCTACACACCCTAGCTTCTGTTTTCCTTTCAACACAGATTTCAATCCAGGGTTCGGGTGTGGCAGCTCCACCCATGTGAACATTCTTGACAGTTTGTCCTGTGGCATCTGGGTTCTCAAACACCTCTTGGCTCACAAACAAAAGTGGTTATAAGAAAAGTTGCCGTTCAGAGATGAAGAAGTAGGTGAGATGCCTCAGTAGGTAAAGGCAGCTTCCCAGTCAAACTGACACCCGTTCCTCACTCCCTGGAACCCACACGATAGAGAGAACTACACCCCCCACTTCTCTGATAAGCTGCTTAGAAAGAATGAAATATTTGAATGTAAAACACCCAGTTTAACTTGTTTCCATGAGCCTAGGTCACATCTTGAACAGACTTTCTTTCCATCTTCTTTTATGTTTATATTTTTGTCATTCGGGGAAGACAGTTTTTATGGAAAGTGTTGGTAGTCTGCCATTTATATGCTGATTATTTCCTGTCCACTTTCCTCATTGTAGCTTCAAAGTTAAACAGTTGTGACATGCAGGGTGTTGATAAAGAGCACCCATGTCCTTCGCTTTAAAAGATGGGCAGGCAAATCCTCATTTCTTTATGATTCCATAACCTTGACAAGCTACATCCCAGTTCTTAGCTTTTCCACCCCTCGCTTATAAAATATAAGCGAGTATGTTATTGTAAGGATTTCAAATGTAATAGATAAATATGAAAAAGTACTTAAGTCAATTCATAAAATTTAGCAAAAAGCAAAATTATGCTTAGGGATTATAATAACTATAGTCCAAATTATAATAATAAAGGAAACAGTCATAAATTATTAAACAAAAGCAGGGAATCTTCAAAATCTTTTTTAGAATAGCAAAGTTTTAACCTCATTATGGGATACGATTATTCATCTTGTTTATGCATTTGTGAGAGAACCAGAAATTGCTGTAGTCAGTCCCGGGCATAATGTATCCTTTCTCTAGTCATCCAGAACAAACTTCTAGAAAGTCACATCTCTGGGGAGCACCATCAGGCTAGTTTGGCAATATCAGAAGATCATTGATCCAGAGATCTGACAGGATGGTAGAGAGCCTGCTGTGGTGAGCCATGGTGAGTCCCAATGGATCCTGGCATAACCAGAGGAGGATTTCCCACAAGAGACAGCCACAGCAAGAGATCCTAAAATTATGCAACATTTTCCATTAAAACTAAGAGAGATCTCAGAGCCTCTGGATGAGCATAGGCTTTGATTAGCTGGGCCTTTATACACCTGGTCACTCTAGCTGAAATAATGACGCGTATTTATAGACTGGCCCTCTGGATAGATCTTGTGCCCTTCAGAGTTCGTCCCAAGAATGCTTTGCAGCTTATTAGACCTGGCGTGCAAAGTGGATGCTCCTTGCCGCTCTAGAGACATAATCTGTCTTCAGGTTCAAAATGAAGAGAGTACTGGCTCCAAGTCAGACAACCAGATTTGAGGTTCTGGGCCCAGCACTGACAATCACTATATATAAACTTGGACAGGCCCCTGGCCCAGCTTCTCCAGCCTGATTTTCCATACCCTGAAGTTACTGATTTTATATCTCCTCTCCCTATCTCATAAAGCTGTTCTAAAGAGCAAATAATGAAAGTTAGTTTGGAAGGAAATTAATACATATGGAGTCCTTTAATAAAGGTAAAATTTTGTTACTGACAGTCAGTTCAAATACAAAACATTTCACTGAAGAATACATTAACGTCTTAGCTCTAAGCACTTTCACGTTTGAGTTAGTTTTGAAGGGCCATCATACTTTTGCTACCTGTGTTGGAATGTTGACATACTTGTTTGGAGAGCTAGTAGCACTAATGTAACACAGCCTCATACTGAAAACTTACGAAGAACTTGGAAAATTCAAACACCATTCTAGAACCCAGTTGTAGTAGACACACATGTGTATCACCTATCACAATGTATCCCAATGCCATTTAGTATTCAAAAGGTAGCATTATGTTTATATTTTAAGACTTATTTTTATCGTTAATTATGTGTATATGTGGAAGCTATACATGCATGCTGAAGTGGAGGAGACAGTGAGAAATACCCTGGAACCCTGGAACTGTGGTTACTTGTGCTTGTGAGCACCAGGTATGGGTGCTAAGAACTGAACTCCATCCTTCACAAGAACCACAGGAGTAGTATACAGCCGAGCCTCCTGACCGTGGCTATATGTCAAAATATGTCATATGTAAGCATGTGTTTGCCTGGTGCACCTTTAAAAAGAAGAAGGAAGAGGAGAAGAAAAAGGAGGAGGAGGAGGAAGAAGAAGAGTAAGAGGAGGAAGAAGAAGAAAGGGGGAGGGGAAGGGAGAGGGGGAGGAAGAGGAGGAGGGGAAGGAGGAGAAGGAGGAGGAGAACCTTTGAGTATGACACTCCTGTTATTATCTTCCACAAATAGTGCCTTGTCATGGAAAGAAAGAGATGAAAAAATATAGAAGTTAATTTTCATGCAAAGAGCAAAACAAACCAACAACAATAACCCGCTGGTATGACACCTGATTACTTTTCAGTAAGTGGCAGGAGAAGAGGGAACAAAAGTAGAACAAAGCAGCCAGAGAGATGTTTCAGCGGTTAAGCGACCTACTGTGGGGAGCCACAGGCTGCCAGGCATCTCACAATCTCTGTCCCTCCAGCTTCAGGGACATCTGACATATCTGACTTACATGGACACCTGTACTGATTCATACACAGACACATACATACAAATTAAAATAATACAATAAGAAAAGAAAAAGATGTGTAACTGAATAAGACGTGAGGCCCGAGTTGTAGCAGGCACTCATAGTGGATGCATGTGGGTGGCTGTAGGGTTTGTGACTGGGACAAAATTCCTGAGGAAACAAGGGGGAAAGGATTTATTTGGGCTCACTGTCTTAAAGACATTTGTCCATGCTCACTTGACTCTGTTATTTGGGGACCTATACATATACATAATAAATAGTAATAATAAGTAATAACTAGTAACAACTACTAACATTTATAATGTAATATATAATATTAAATATATATTGTAAAATATGTTTATTGTAATATTTGTGTCATTATCATTTTTATAATGTAAATTTTATATTATGCTTATGTTTATACATATACATGTACATACACATAGACACACACACACACACACACACATACACATACATATATACAACACTCAACACAGTTAAAGGCAAAACCTCTGGTGTATTTTAAAGTAATTTTTTAAAAATGTTCACTAACAGGTACTTTAGAGTATCTATAAAGTAAACCTTTAGCATATTTTTTTTCAGAAAAACAAGTACAGAAAGTTTCCACATAAATATTTTATTTCTCAGACAAAAATCAAGAAAACTACCGGGATCCTAATACTACATTTAGATGATAAACCTCAATGCATCTTCTAGTGGCTTAGAGTGGTTGCCAATATTTAGGAAAGTTTGTCTACTTCTGTTAAAATAAAAATGAAAATTGACGGTTGCCTTTGGGTTCATAACTATAACACAGATTGAAATTTAGAAATATAATCGTCTGGAAGTCTTCTGAGTGAACTCAGCTGCACATACTATGCAAACCTTCCCACACATGGGTGACTGAACCCGACAAGTTTTCTAATCAAAAGATCCTGGGCCATTGAGTAAATGGTATTTTAATAGCTTTCTGAACACCCTTGAAGCAAAGCAAAATGGTAGCTCTATGCTTTAATCTGTACCTTTCTCTGTCAGTATCAAGTAAGGATTTGGATAACAGCTCCTTGGGTCAGTTGTACCAGATCTTCAAATTATTATCAAATAATGTCAATTAAACCCCCTGCATCACTGGCTGACCTTACCTGCTAGATAAACTGGAAGCCTTCTCTTACAGATCATCACTACTTACACTGGAAAATGATTAGATGTGTGCTCTGTGCCAGGGTTTATTCCATGAATTTATGGAAAAACATCTACTGATTTACCAATTCTTTCTGCTTCCAAGTCTGGAAGCCATGCCTTGGTCAAAGCTGACTGTCAGTCGCCCAGCACAGCTTAACAGTAATATGAGCAGCTCATCTCCAGCTGTACCAACACTGTGTCTGCCCAAGAGGACTGTTGTGGCTCCATCCTTCTACATATCTACTGTACATTTTGTAGTTTGAGCAGTCATGGCATCTTCTAAAAAATACAGCCAGGATCTATGTCATCTCATCGAATGCTGTTCTGTTTTTGTGCAAGGATTCTACTCTTATCAGTCCCATCTTAAGAATTTTATTGGTAGTGTCATAAGAATAACTAATACCCCAACCTGAGTCATCCTCTGACGGTGGCCACATCAGTGAGAGCTAGTTGCTGTGGTGGCTCTACACACAATGCATTTGGGGGCTTCCTGTGATGTTTCACACAGAGAGAATAAATACGTTACAGGATGTGATGATTTTACACTCTGAGGTCAGGCAAAGAAGCATTCCCCAATTTACCTGCAACAGCAGTTTTAGTTAAAGGGAAATAAATCTGAATAATGTGCCTTCTTCCTTCGAACAGAAATCGGTGGCTCCGAGAGTGTACTTATGATTACCTCACAAGTGATCTGCTTCTGCAATGTTTTGAAGCTTTCTCCTGCATAGTTTTATTATCACCCTTTTTATTATTAGTTTTACCTAAAAGTATTTCTGTGTGCTACAATTTATTATTTTTTTTTATTTATTTATTTTTTTTTTTTTGGTTTTTCGAGACAGGGTTTCTCTGTATAGTTCTGGCTGTCCTGGAACTCACTCTGTAGACCAGGCGGACCTCGAACTCAGAAATCCACCTGCCTCTGCCTCCCGAGTGCTGGGATTAAAGGCGTGCGCCACCACGCCCGGCTACAATTTATTTTGATATGCATAATTATGAGCCCCGCAAAGTTGAAATATTTGTGATTAAATAGTGCGCAATGAATGAAACAAGAGCCTTAGCAAATATCTCAGTTGGTAGCATGCGTTCTTAGAGGCACAAAGATGTGCTCAATCACCAGAGGTTGCAGCAGTCTCTCCCACGCATGTAATCCAAACAAGGGGGAAGACCAAGATGAATAAAATGTTGTGCTCAAAGGTCAGCCAACCTAGCCCACCTAGTGAGCTTTGGGTCTTTAAGACACTCTGTCTTTGAGGGGTAGGGGTTAGCCAAAGAGAGACAGAGAGCAAGAGGCAGAAAAGGGAGCATGTGGGAGGGAGAGGGGTAGAAGGAGAGAGAGTGGGGAAGAGGTAAAGTGAGAGTGGGAGGGAATGGGAGAGGAAAAGAGAGAGGGAGAGGAAGGAGAGAGAAAGAGAAGCTCAAACCTAAAGAACATTGTCCCTCCTACACCTGCATATACATGTCTTAGCACATTAACATCCACACCACACCTCCAAACACATAAAGATGCACACATGCACGCACATACACACATACACACACACACACACACACACACACATCCATGCAGTCAACACTCACTATGCTATCTTTTAGGAACAGAATGCATTTTCTTCCAAATGGTTTAGTTTCAATTCTGTAAAAAGTGTTTATTTTTGCTCAGTGATAAATATTTTATAATAACTCTTTGAAGTGAAATGTTTTTATTTGCTTTTCCTCTGGTAGGTTTTTTTTCTTTCTTATGTACAGTCATATGTGATATAAAATGGATCTTTTCATATTATTCTTTCTCAGTTTATAAAATCCACTAGTGACTTTCACTTTGTTGTAGTTCACTTAGTTATTAAAGATTTGGAAATGTAGAGCCCGATCTTCATCACCCACTGCAAATCTAGTGAGTATTTCAATTTGAGAAGCCTTAACTCACCCTTCTACCTAACTTCTTTAAGTAGACTGTGAGGGGAATCCAGAATGCTGCTGGATTCACGCTACACTGCACCACAAGGAAGAAGAATAAACGAGACAGTGTAAAACAGTTTCAACTCCTAAGAAAGAGGGTGACCCTAAATCACTGTTACTGTATAGAGTTACCTCCATAATAGAGGAAAGCATACAATAGTGGTGAGCCATATATTTCCATATTAAAACAGGCAAGGTAATATAAACCTTACAGTGAATTTCCATGGTTTGCATTAGTGAGCTAATTCATGTTTCAAAGTATTTCCAAGAGAAGAAAATTTAAAAGTTAATGATTACATTAGCATTGAATTTACCATTAAGCCAAATCTCCTTAGTGCTGTGGTTTATTAGAAAGCCATCTTCCTATACATCATGCAAGTTATATGCTCATATGTAAATAGATAATACATAACTGTAAAATGAATTCTTGCAGTTAATTTAATGTTTTATTTAACATAATAATTTCATTTAGCTAGGAATAAACCAATATTCCAAGATGCCACAAAAAGATGTTTAGCCACAGAGACTTATATAGAAAGAGAATAAATAAAATAATTAAAACTAAGCCGAACAAATTAGTAAATATTAGAGAGAAAACTAAAAATATTAGAGAAAATTAGAGGAATATGGATAAATTCAAAATTACAGTTTTATCATTAAAATAAAGCCTTTCCCCGTTGTGTAGAATAAAGACAAAGAAAGAAAATCCGTGATTTCAAAGGTTATAAATGCTATGTGAACTAAAGAGAAGAAATACTGCAGAGTAGCGAGCAGACAAAGACGGGGATGCTGCTCGGTGAACATCCTGTGCTGACTCGGAAAGCTGAGGCGGGGGAAATAGCAGCCATTGGGAGGTCTCTTTGTGTTACAGTGTTGAGGTGTTTTTACTTCAGGCAGTGGTGCTTCCCAGGGGACCCAGCGGTTTTATACATTGGATATGACCAACATTGAAAACCGCTAAATACTCTGCAGAGTCCTGTCTAGTAGCATCTTAGTGTTATTGAGCTTCAATCAAATACCTCTGAAAAGTACGTAGTAAAAGGGAACTACGGACGTGGAGATCTCTCCAAGGAGGGTCAGGGAGCTGCTGGGAAAGCCAACTTATTAATTTTAATCCCAGTACATCTGTTCCTTTTGGGTGGGCTTGTTTGTTTTTATATTACTTGAAGAAACATCTGGTAGAAAGAACATAGGGGAGCAGGACTTATTTCAGCGGATGGTTTCAGAGGAGTCAGTCCAGCACAGCGAGAAGGGCAGGCAGCACATTGCCATGTGCCAGGAGGCAGAGAGAAGTCAACCTCGGGGCTGGCCATTCTCCTTCACCTTGGTAATATTGTGTTTGCTATTTTTCTTTCCTAGATGGGAGTTGTGATTTATTTTCTTAACACAGAGGACATATATGGAAATAAAGTGTGAGAAGAACACGTATGTAAAAATAGTTAGGTATGATTTGGAGGAGATAAAGAAAGAGAAAAAGGAGAGGCCTAGTTATATACATGATTTGCGTTACTTCAGTGAGAATTCTGCACTAATAAACGAGGAAGGTGAGAACCCAGAGAGACTTTAGAAAATACATCCCTGTATCAGTAGCATATACAACCTTGACATATGTTCTCCAAGGGGGTGGGGGGGCACTACAATATCAGAAATTAATAACTGGCGATCCTAAAATAAAGCAAACAGAAAGCAAGCACCTCTGGCTGAAGCATGGGGAAGGAGAACCTTGGGAACATGGCTAGGTTACTGGGCTGACTTCTAAGTGGAAAATAAATAGGTTAGATAGGCAACTAAGGCCATCAAAGCTATCAGAGGCTTGGGGTGGGGGAACTATACAGATCACAAGCAAAGAAGCAACTCCCCGCTCTGTGGGATCTCAGAGAACAGAGACATTGAGTCCTGTAGGCGCTTCTTTTATTCTTCTGTAAAGTGATTCCTGTGACCAAAAGAGAGGAAAACATCCTATGTAGCCAAGGAAAACAACCTCTGAAAAGCTCCTAAAAGAAACTTTTGGCAAAGGAGGAAGTTTGGGTGAGAGCAAATGCACAAAGGGGAGATTAAATTGTTAATTTCGTTTTTCAAACGAGATGTTGTGAGGCTGTAACTCATGAAACTTTTCAGTCTAACCTTTTAAATTTTATTCCTCAGTGATATTGTGGAATCAGAGGGAAAGAGAATTGCATTTTTGGTAGCTCCCACTTGTCCATAGTAGAGATCCTCTAACACTGGAAACACACCCACAGGATTCAGGGACTCTGGCCCAGGCAGCATGAATCCGGACTCTGAGTGGGAAGGCCTTGCTGGCACATGTGTGCTCCTAATGTGGGTGCCCTATGTGCACTATCTCCGGTGCCTACCTGCTTGTCCAGGTCTTGATTCTTTTATGCATTCTACATAGTAATGCTTTGATTTCTCTTGTACCTCTAAGGTAACCTTGCAACCTTCCTCTTTAATGGCCTCCTCATTCCATACCTAGGAGCTCAAATCCACAATGTGTTGACTTTCAACATTTGATGCATTTGCTTACACCACCTTCTGCTTTCCAGAATGTCATTTGCCTTGTTCTTGTGTGCTCATGTGTGGCTCTCGATTCCTTAGTACACTGGCTACTGTCATTCTGGATTACAGGGAAGGTGCCTTTGCATTTGCTTCACCCAGCAAGAGCTAAGCATTTTGAGGACCAGTATGTTGACTGACATATTTGAAATATATTTGTTTTATCATTAATTAGGGCCCAGAGATATGACTCAGCCATTCTTGGTGCTCTTGTGGAGTACCAGAAATCTCGGGACCCAAAGCAGCTGGCTTACAACTGCCCTTACCTCCAGCTCCAGGGGAATCCAAGGTACTCTTCTGGCTTCTGCAGATACACACACACACATACACAGAGGCACGCGCGCACACATAGCACAGATAATAAACTAATTATATACTGATTTTGAGCCAATAACTCAAAATTCTATTGCCCCCAAAAGGAGAGAAGAGAGTCTTAGGTGACAGTTGTTCAAAGGGAGTCTAGGCATTCCTAAAATGACATTTTCATGTTTCCTTGTTAGTTGTAAGAGCAGAATGTATGTTGCATGCTGAGATCCTGGAGAACATACTCCAGGACAGAGTTCCTTGGCTTTTCATGAAAGTAAGGGGTTGCTCAAGGAGAATCATTTCTCAACATCTGGACTCTGCTCTCTCCAGAAATCCCCTAAGTTGAAGAGTACTGTCCTGTTAAACAGGGTGAGCAGCCCCGTTTTCTTCCTTTTGGTGACCCATGGGATGTGTACTCCACGTAGGGAATGAAGGCATAGATTTGCTCTAAGACACATTCTGCAAACCCAGCCGAGGCTTCTTCCATGACAATTTCAGTGCAGATGGATGCAGCACTCTGCCCCAAACTGCTTATTTCTCTCATTCTTTACTCCCACGTGTCTCAAGAACATTGATTTTAAAAACTTGCATACACTGATTTTTATAAATCTGTTTCCAGGAGAACCCAAGTGATACACGTGTATATATCTTCTCTTTGTGCCTGGAACATGCATACTGCAAGAAACAGTCAACACATGTTTGTTTAACGGTAATTTTTCACACCACTTTATTATACGCATTCTCCTAGTTTATGTGTCGGGTATCTCAAAGGAGTCTCTGCTGCTGAGCCATCCATGTCTTCAGAGATTAGTTTTGGCATCATCTTTCACAAAGCCATACTCTGGCTGTTCTATCAGGAATAACATTTCCATCTCACTCTTCCCATGAGTTTAGTCAAGCCTTCTCAGTCTGTTTCTGTGCAGCTAGAAAATAACACCTGAGATTGGATAAGTTGTACTATACATGCCACTCGTTGGTACTTCTGGAGGCTTTGGGGTCGAAGAGCAAAATGCCAACATGAAGAGGTTTCTATGATGACTTTCATAGAGGAAAGAATGTAAGAGGGGAATTGGAACGTGTATATATGCTGGAGAAGACACACACTAAACCAAAGCTTTGTGCTGGTTTTAATAAATAGCAGAATCACGCCCTGGAATTATGTTTCATGTCATATTTATCTACTGACTGATGGCATCCCTGCTGTAGAACGTAAGCCACCTGTGGTCCGGAGCCTTTTCTCTGTTTCAGGTCCTGTTAGCGGTATAGACAGATGGTCACCTCGCAGACCAGAACAGTTGACCACTCCGTCTTCAGCCTGATGCAGCACAGGAAGCAGATTCACAAGCGCATCGATCGATTCTGTCTCACCTGCTGTCTCAGCATCTTTGTCCCCAAGAAATAATTTACTTTTTGAAATGAATATCATTTAAAGTAGCTAACTGCATTTAATAAGAGTGAAGACTGTCTGCACAGGAAGGTTCTGTGTGCACATACAGTTGACGAGTTCTCAGAATAGCATCAACGGGAGAGAGCACTCTTTCTAATATGTGAAATACTGTTTTAGCCAAATTAGTAACTTTGCCACAAATGACAAAGATGAGGAATGACAGCTGACAATACACTGTGATTTGGGCTTTTAGCGGGGTCATATGACATTAAATTGCAGAGGGGAGCTTTTGAAAAGGGCAGAGTGAGGACTCCCACTGTCAAGGCTGCAGCTGTTGTGTGGAGCGGCAGTGAGATGTTCACCGGAATTCTGAACTCTGTCTAACAAGCCCCACCAAGCCAGTGAACTCCCTGCCGTTTGCCTGTTAGCCTCCCGTCTGGCAGGAAGACTGCAGCCGCTGTGCTGACACTCATCACTGTGAGCTCTGGCCCAGGGCTGCCACTCCTTGGCCCACATGTTCGATCGAAAGAAACACGTGGAGCACTGGACAGAAATTGTCTATTGGGTGGGTCACAGTTGAGGGGATGAGGCCAGGACAGTAGAAGAGACATTTTTTTTTCCTTCAGTATGCTTCCACTCTTGGGGTAGGATGAGCATCCAAACTGTTCCAAGACAGTTTACAGAGTAACTCCAATTAAAAAGCAAGCAAGCAAGCAAACAAACAAACAACAGTGAACTTCTCTTTATGATTCGAAAAGAAACCAAACATGTTGAGCTGGGATTCATGATTGCTAATGATTACAGTATTTCAGGGGGTGGGGTGACAATAATCACTTCTCAGACATGGCGATATCTACTGCCCAAATTGCTTGTCCCTTCAGGGTTCACAGAGGAATAACACATCTGAAGCAGAAAGCAGCAGATATCGTTAGGTACGGCTTGAAGCTGAGGGGAAGCTGGGCTGAGGAAAAACATCACACAAAACCTACAAAACAAAACAAGAATCGGTGTAAGTAATAAGAGAGCTTGCATCAGTGTGGACCCCAGGAAACGGAAGGAACACACAGCAAGACCAGCATGTTCCAAGCTCTGCAACCCTACTGGAAAGTCCCCAGTCCTCATGGGTCCTTTCTGCCACTCCCATGGGTGTATTAGAAAATGGAGGACCAGAGACTTCAGACCCAAGACTGGGTAAAGGAAAACAGTAGGCCACAGGAGTCTTTTCTGTCTTATTTTCTGCAGGTTTTCCTTTCTCACAAATTGGGTCTCCATATCAGGCTCCCTTCTGTCCCATTAGACAGTGTGGTGCTTCCCTGTTTTGTGAATTTTCTAATCTGATATCCCATATATTTGAAGTATTTCTCATTCCAGGTTTCTCCAATTCCTATCCATCCATTAGAGGACATCTTAATGTTTCTTCCTCAGAGAAAACCTTCAAGGTGTCTCATCACCCAGTGCTAAACTAGATACAAACCATTGCTCTGTACCTCTTATGTACAAATTTGCAGAAAACGATCCTTTTATAAATGGATGTTGTAAACAGGTTTCAGTGTTTGCATACATTTTAGTGACTGCTTCTCTTGTGTGGTGCTGTGGAAAACTCTGTATTAAGATGTAACAGAGTCAGCAGGGCATTCTGTCTCCCAGTTGCTCACCTCACCGCACCTTCATCTCCTTCCCTGTCCCTCAGGTATTCTTACCCCAGCCTTTACTTCCAGCCATTCCTCACAAATTCAAGTTACTTGGGAGGTCTTGATAAGTATCTTCTGAGGTAAACAGAACTCAGCAATGGGGCTCCCTCCCATAGCTAGAATTGGTGGGTTAAAGACTCAACAAATCTGACCTAAGTAAATGGGGCTATGACTCCACGCTTAAAACTCCTGTGAAAAGTGAGCTCCCTGACCATGCTCCTCTCACCATCCTTGGTGATAGCCTTTGTCAAGGCAACACTGCCAGTGTGTGCCCGTACATCTGTACGCTGAGAATAAAAGAAGACTATACCATCAAACCAAAATTGCCTTTCTAATTTTGGCGGTGCTCATTGCTCATCCTGTCTCCTAGATATGCCCTCTGTAAGACTGTTGACATTCCACTGTGCTTGATGGAAACTTAGACATGGTCCCCTGCAGGATCTGGCTATGCCTGTTTCCTTGAATGCAGCAGAGTCTCGATGCTAAAAATATGGCACACCGTGTTGTTATTGGTTCTGTTCATGAACAAGAATTTCTAAACCATGCAAGGATGATTTAGAGGTCCTGGATCTTGCCAAAGGCTTCACATCCACAAATAGGCTTTTGCACAATGAGGTGTAAAGTTCATGGGCTGCTATTGCAGTGAACGTCACATAAGCCACCTCCAGGAGCTGATTCAACAGCCAACTGAAATTTTAAATGGCCAAGACCCACTGTGCTGCTGTCAACCTCGGTTAAATTTGTTATTTTGTTTTTGAATAGAAAAGCAGAGAGCACTCTGGATAAGTGCAGTTGATATTTTCTTCTGAAAAAAAATTCAATGATAATAACAATTTCTTTTTCAAAGTTTTGCTGAAGTGCCATGGATATGTAGACACACACACACATACATATTTAATGTATACAGTTTAGTGAGTTTAGATGTTCACCCATGATTTTATTAATCCAATCAAAGCACTGAGCATCTGAATTGCATCTAAAAACAGTTTATTTTGTGTATGTGTGAATACACATTAAGAACACTTACCATTACAGATTCGGAGGCTCGCAGCCAACCATCTGACTGAGCACAGGGACCACAATGGAGGAGTTAGGAAAGGACTGGAGGAGCTAAAGGGGCCATATCTAGCATCAACGAGAGGAGAGGCCCTTGGTTCTGTGAAGGCTTGATGCTCCAGTGTAGGAGAATGCTAGGGTGGAGAGACAGGCTGGAATGAGTGGGTGGGTGGGGGAGCACCCTCATAGAAGCAGGGTGAAGAGGGATAGGATGGGGGGTTGTAGAGGGGAAATCTAGAAAGGGATAACATTTGAAACATGAAACAACCCTTACCATATTATATAGCCTCCCACTTTTCAGTTATTTGCTCATTTATTTATTTCATGTGCCAAGGACAGCTTTGAACATCTGACACCCTGCCTCCAAGTCAGAGATTGCAAGAGGGCACCAGCATGTTGGGTTTTCTGCTGTGCTGGAAATCTTTCACGAAGCTTCGCGTATGCTAGGCAAGCATTTTAGAGAATGAGCTGGTTTTTTCCAGGCTTTTCACAGTGTTTTACAGTTCATAATAGTATATTGTGAACTACAAGTATAATAGGGTTCTTATAGGTTTAAAAAAGAAGCAGAGAACTTGTCTTGTGGTAGTACCACTATTTGAAGAGAGGAGAATTTGTCATATACCAAAAGAAAAAAAAATCCACTGATTATATCCAAAGTATGCCAAGTTTGTTTTTAATCTATGTGTACAAATGAGTGGTTTCAGATATTAATGTCCTTGCATAATAATCTTTAGTACTTCTGTAATAACTATTGAACCTCTTTTATTTTTAGAAATTCCCCAGAGTCTCACATCTCTCAACTTTTGCTACATTCTTCTGTCTGATCCACCCAACAACACTGCTCTGTAAGCAAGCATTCTCTAAAACCGAGATTAATTCATTGGTTTAATACCAATGACACAGGGGATACCAGTTTTGTCTCTGGAGATTTGAAGCCTCTACTCCCAGCTTCAGTCAGAACAATTATTCATAAGTACTGTGCCTCTTTCTCATATTTTACAATCAGTAAAATTAATACTTGCTCTGTTTACTTCTCATGTCTTTTTGAGAAAATGAAATGAATTAATAAGTGTGAAAGTTATTACAGAGCTGGAAGTTCTAGATGCTATATAAGCCTTGTAATTCTTTCAGAACATGATGCCAACTTGTATTATGAAACATCTATTTAGAGAAATAAAGAAAAATACAAATTTACAGCTTTCAACACAAGAAAAGGGCAGAACTTTAACTGAAAAGGCACCCATTCCTTCTGAAAAGATAAACCCATTTAAAAACTACATCTTATTTGATTTATTTTCGTATCTGAAACAATCACACATAACATCGCCTCTGGCCATAATTAGTATCAGAAACATAAGCCATTTATCAAATGCACACTGTCCAAGTGATCAGGAGTGTTTCAGAACTCCTGAAACTTTCCACTTAATGAGCAAAATAAAAGACCAGGCCTTCAAAACATAAGATGCAGGCAAATTCAGTTTCAATTGGAATCACATGCCAAGTTTCAACTAAGGTTTTAGTGTTTATTACTATTTCTTAAATATTGATGACGTCATGTATCTGAAGAGGATATGCACCATCTTAGCTGTGTCTTGAAGAAGCTGAGAGTCAAGAAGGAAAAAAACAACATTTTCATGGAATAGGGACCTCAGCCCAAGCTTCTTGTCAACCTACCCCTTGGTCATGCTTGTGCACTGACTTACCTTCCAAGGTCAATAAAATTTTGGGGGCCCCATTTTAGCCCTGACTTAGGCCCAAGCCTGGCTGGAGTTTCTGCAGCCTTGTGAGCGATCCTAAGCCTGGCTTGAGTTCTGAGACCTGTCTCAGTCATTTCTGTATGGGGAGAATCAGCAAGGCCTATTTGACCCTGCCTCTGCCCTGCTGTTGCTGATGTAGAGCTTTGCCATTGGCCCTATCAGTCTCTCTATACCCTCCACCTCCCTTTCCCGCCTCCTACATCATCTTACCCCACCAAAAATCTCCTCCCTATCTTACAAACTTATGTGAGTGAGAGGTTGATGCCATAAAGTTGAGTTCCTGCTTCGACAAGACTCCCAGCTCAGTGTGTTTCTTCTGGGTCATCGACACTCGCCATCCTTCTCAGTCCAGGAGAGATACCGGCTATCAGGACCAGGACCTCTCTCCTCTCGCCTCGACTTGCCAGCAAGGAGCCTGCAAAGTTTGAAGTTAACATTTACAGTTTGCTCAAAATATGATGAATTAAACGAACAGAATTTAACCCTCAAGATGTCTTCAGAAGAGAGAAACATAATGGTTTATAATCAAACTAGGAAAATATATATTGTTGTGGGGTAGGAGTTCTTGAGTTTAGCTAGAGACAAAGGCAACATAGTTTTTGTGATCCTATTTTGTGATTTTAAAAGAATTATTCAATTAAATAATAAGCATTTATGGAAATGTTGTTACTACATTGGATCATACCAAAGGAATACTGGCAAGATGTACATCATCTTATAGTCATCTATATGATGACCAAATCCCATAGGTAACTGCCATAAGCTCACATGTAACACAACACTTCTTCAGTCAATGATGAGCCTCACATCTTCTGGTAGTCACATGGCACTATAGTGGCACTGAGCCACACAAGCTTCCTCAAGAGTAGAGACACTTTCAGAAGAAGAAAAACCGAATTACCCAAGAATGGAGGGTTTAGCAGAGGTTTCATAGACCTTATCAGCTTCTTAGACAGTCTAGAAGCACAGACCCACAACCAGCAGCTTTTCATTTGTACATGGAATGTTCACAGCCAGTACTTGTGTATATGAAAATCTATGATCAGAAAGAAGCACCAAGCAAACTACATGATTGTATGGCTGAAAAGAAAGATACCCCCTCGAGACCAGCTCTGGAGGCCCTTCAAGAGGAATCCTGTTACCAAAGGAGTTGACAGCTTCATGTGGTATGTACTGTTGCCCTTGGAGAATCTCCAATGGGAGAAGATGTCTATGTAAACTATGGAAATCTGATGAGTCAGAGACAACATAGGCCGATTGTGTGTCTGTATCTTAACACTGAATAAAACTTCTTAAAGAAAAAAAAAAACAAGCTTATAGAATAAGATACAAAGAAAGAATGAGCTTGAGTTTAGGGTGTTCTAGAAAAAGTCAAAAAGCTCCAAAGTGAAATGTTGGTAAAGTAAAAATTATCACAATCTGAATTTAATTTAGCTTTAAAGAAAAATATTTTTATAAAATTGGTATAGTGCATGTTGAGGCTCTCTAGCCATGTATTATGAGATGCCCATGCACATTAAATCACATCCGTTCTTCCTCAAATATAGTAACTTCTGTTTCTGGAAACTCTAGGCATTGTGCATAGTGTTTATTAGCTCACCATGTTTTCATTTTTGTTCCATATTTGAAATACCTGCTTGTATCTTACCTATATTTAGATAGTCAAATATGTACCATCATATTGCAATTGCCCACAGTTATAAGCTATTCAGGTATAAAATACAGAAGGAATAGAGGTATATAGATTCTTGATATATACAACCTAGAAAAACAGGAGACTGCAACATTGAGGTTGGTGTATATATAGTATATGTTGGTTACATAAGGACAAAATAATCACCTGATGAAGCTATTCCTAGACCATACTTTTATCTTTAAGGAATGAATTCTGTCTCTGTCTCTCTGTCTCTCTGTCTCTCTGTCTCTGTCTCTGTCTCTCTCTGTCTCTCTCTCTCTCTCTCTCACACACACACACACACACAATTTAGAAAGGTCATTGTGTATCACATTTCAGGACAGTCCGGGATACAAGAGATCCTGTCCTCAAAAGTCACAAAACAAAACATAACAGTTCATTGATTCGTTCAGCAAATAGTTGAACATCTTTAATATATTATTCACACGCTGGTTTTGCCTTTGAGTGTATAATAGTGAAAAATAGGGTATTTCTTAAGGGGCTGATCATTAAGCCAAAGGTTTAAAATATGTGAATTAACATAAAAATACAATATCTGAATAATCCTTTAAAATTATGATGAATTTTGCATAATATTATAATGAGTGACAAATTCAGAGTGCTTAAAATTGAAATATCTTAGCCCAACCTTATATCCTCAGCTACATTATGAAGTTTAAATATGTGCTACTCGTCTCTTTTTAAAATAATTGAGCAGAAGAGAGCTGTGGGGAAATAACTTCTGTATATTTCAATTTTTTAAAAGTAGGAATAATACCAAGGGGGTCTTATTTCTTTTGAAAATTATGATAAAAAAGTTAGTAGTAGGTGGTGTTCATGAGTTAAAAGTAATGAACAATGATATAAAAGTCACCAGGACATAACTGGTGGAAAAGAAACTGATGGAAAAATGCAAAATTTTAGAAGAACTGTATATCATCTATGAAGTGGTGTTTGGTCTCATTTTAAGAAATCTGGAAATGTTATCTGAAGCCATGCCTTCTGGAGAAATTTTTAAATATAGACTCCACAACCTGTTTACTTTTATTTTATTTTATTTTTTTTTTTTTGAGCTGGCACATGTTGAATTATCCCTTTGAGAGACTGGGACCCATCAGCTTCAGAAGCTGTGTCTGTGCACTTGCCATCCCTTCTTCTCCACCCCTTCCATTTGTTTAAACAAAATTGCTCATGAAGCTCTACCTCAGCTTGAAACAGCATTGGAACCAGGTAGTCATGCTCATCTGTTAAAGCAAACAACTCAATAAAAATACATAATAAATGACTTTACCACTCAATGTCAAACAACATAAAAAACAAAACAGGTGACATTTCTTTATGTACCTCTTCCACAAAACACATCTGGTTCTAAAAGTTCTCTCTGCATTCTTGACCTCTGAGAGAGAGAGAGAGTCATACAGTTTTAGTATCAGCTTTTCAAAGATGATAAACAGCCTTTAATTCTTCCTGATTTCTTTTTCTTTTCATTCCATTGATTTATAATATGGACAGAAATATGGGACATTGTTTCCTCTAACCATTTTTAAAAAGGTTTTCAGAGAAGGCACCAGTTATTTGTCTCTAAAATGTATCACTTTCTCTCTCCTCTGTAGTCTTTCTATTGTGTGTAGTCTTTTAGTCTTTTAAAATTAGCCGCAAATTACTATTTTGTTTTTTAATTTTTGTTTTTATTCTTTTGTTTGTTTTTAGTCAGTTTCTAAAATATAGAGTTCATCTTTCTGTAACCATCTGCTTTGACATTTATTCTAGTAGATGACAATATTGGCAACCATTTCTGGCTTCTATAGTCATGCCTAGGTTTGTGACAGGCAGTAAGGGTATGGACCGGAAGTGTCCAGGATCTTGACCTTTTTTTTTTCCCTAGAGAACTGAAAATATGACCTGGCATAGATATGCCAAAGAAATAAGATGATTTTTGTGAAGCTAAGTAATATTACAAATTAAGAGGGGGCATGGTGTCTTGGTGGCCACTTGAATAAAGATACTCAAGGGTCCAGATATTTACCCAGAGATTCTTTTTATGGTTTTCAAGAGAAAGAGGAGGTGCCCACTTAGGGCCATAGCTTGGGTAGTTCTTTCTTCTGAAAGGTAGATTAGGTTATACAATCATTTCTTTACTGCTTATGTGCCTCCCCATAATGCCTCTGATTATAATCACAGTGATGTCCAGTTACAAGCACATATAAGATAGTAAATAGGCATTCTCCAAGGTTACTAGAGGAGCCATGTTTACCGTACTCTGCACACATCTCTAACTAGTCCCGATGGGATCAGTCCAACGGAGATCACCTGCATGTACTGTGTGTGTACACAGTGTTTACAGTGAAGGCAGAACTAGACTGCCAAGCATATTAATACAAGAGTAAGAAGTTCAAACTCTAAACCAATGAGAATCCCAGGGAGCCATCTCCTGCTGGCCGCCATCAGGTTCATGCTTTAAATGGTTTTGAGACATTGGTATCCAAACTGAGATTCTCACCTAATCTTAAACTTACCATGGCCCACTTTGAGTTTGTAGCATGCTCATCTAAACCTATGCTGCATTCCCACTGTATTGGTTAATCTGGAACTTAGAGTTGCCGTAGGACATGACTCTAGGAATGTCTATGAATGGGGTTCTAGATAAGATTAATGGCTTCAAAAGAGCCACCATGATTGTGCGTGTACTACACCATTCCATGGGCTAGGATCCTGGGATAAATAAAAAGGAGAATGGCTGAACACCAGCATCTCTTTCCCTCTGCCTCCCCTCTTCCTATGCCTTCGGATACTGTGTGACCAGCTGATTCAAGCCCCTGCCCCCAAGACTTTCATGCTTTCAGGCACTGTACCATGGAACTGTGGACCAGAATCACCTTTTTCTTTCTTAAATCACTTTTCTCAGGGTGTTCCGGAGTGAGATGGGTAATTAAGATATATCCACCACTCTGACTATGCCCATGAAAATAACCAAAATACCTAAGTTGTACATCTTGGACCTTCTTTTATTTTTAGTTTCCATGTCAAATAATAATACAATTCCAGATCTCCCGACTCAGCTGAAAGAAAAGCAATACTAACTGGAGATAGACATAATTTTCAGTCTAAGTGCTGTGATGAAATGATCCCATGATAACTTGTCAATGACAGAGTTTTAATTTCCTGGAACTTTCTAGGACCAGAAGTCATAGGTTCAGAGGCATCGCATCATGCCTCATATTCAAATTTTTATTAGAATCACTATCACTTAACTAAATTTATACAAAATCAAAACGGGAATGTGGGGCGTAGTTTTTCTTTTTCTTTCAGAAAAAGAAAAAGAAATTATTTATTTATTTATTTGTGATCTTTTTGGACTCTTACTCAGGAAAGCTTACTTGAGAGTATAGTACTGGACATCAAACCCTTACTGTTGTTGGAATTAACACAAACCATTTTGTTGTTGAGTAGAGAGATATTACCTAAAAGCCAGAGTTCCAGATAAGAGAGTGCTCTGTGTTACCACTCAGGCAGCATACAAACATCAACTCCAAATTAAACCAGCTAGATTCCAGAAGAGCCTGGTGCAGATGGCAGTAACATAAGGTTTATGAAAACACAGAATGCGGTATTTCTAACAAACACACTTGCTTCCAACTTCTTCGTACATAAATAAGTTTTGTATAGTTTAATGTTTCCCCACCAAAGTTTCTTTCAGCAAACAAACAGCTTTTCTTCTTCTTTGGGTCCCTCCCAGACATTGAATTAGTACATGAAACATATAACATAGGATCACCAAAAGCCTGTCATTGTTCATTGTTACTGCCTCCAGCTTTACTTTCATATAGAACCTTTTCCTTAAGGTTTTGATTCCCCACCCCAACCCAATTCTTATTAGCCCTTCTCCCTGCTCTACTCTTTCTCTCAACAGCTCATTTGCTAGGAATGTAGTTCAATAGAACAGCAGCTGGTGTTCTGTTGTTGGTAACTACTGCATATAACACCAGATTCTATTTTGATTGCATAGGTAGCCAGCTGTCTTGAGTCACTCTACTGTTTCAAGGTTTCCAGAAGTTCTCCCTCATCAAGGATTGAGTTCTTGACATGTTTCCCACCAGGTGGAAACAGTACCCTCATCTTCAGGAGAGGCTGGTTCAAGTGGTGATTCTCCAGAGACCCTGTATACAGGATACTTTTTGATCAAGGGCATTTGAGGCTTGGTAGAGCTTCCTGGAGATGCACAAGTCAATAACTGACTCTGGAGATCTGCAGAAACCTGGTGCTGTGTAAACAGAGCCAAGGACAGTGGGCTAAGGAAGGGAGAACACCAGCTCAGATGTGGGTGGGTGGTAGTCTATGACAAATGATCATGGCCCTTGTTTAGGAGGCTTGTCTGCCTATTCTGTCCCCAGTCACACAGTTGTCACAGGGCGTGTACACTAAGCTGCATCTCTTAAGACTTTGACCTGTGTTGAGTAATTAACAAAGTGATGTGATTGCTAGAGTGAAAGATCGTGAAGGGGAACTTCCAAAACCACAAGCTTCCACAAATCAGGTCCCACTGTGTTTAAGTATTGTCAGAAATGGTTCAAAATCAATCTCTTACCCCAGGACTGCTTTGGAAATGTGAGCAGACATCTTGTGATGGTTTGGAGACTCTAAAACTTTTAACGTCATGTATGATAATAGTAAAATGTGTCTCGATAAAATTTCAGAAGTAGATTACCCCAGTCAAACTAATGTTATATTAGAATGCTCATATAGAGACCTAGGTCAGCCTTTTTAGCATAAGGAGCCGAGTTTGATCTCTAAAAGCCGTCTTTTAAAGGCCAAATATGATACTTACGTTTATAATCGCATCTCTGGGCAGCAGAGACAAGCAAATGCACTCTGGTGGCTCACTGACCAGCAAACTACCCTACTTTGTGAATTCCAGGGTCGTGAGAGACCCTGCTTTAAAAACACAAGGCAGATGACATCTGAAGAATCACACTTAGGGTTTCCTGCCTTTCACGGGTACGTACACAAACATGTACACCCTAAAAGGTACTATTATGAAGCCTAAATAAGTTCGCAAGGTTCCTGTTGGCTTTCATTGTTGAAAATTAATTTATAGAATTAGAAGGTTTGTTTCTCCCCATTCACCACAACTTACATTTTTGTGCATTTATCAGTCATTTTCAGTATTAGAAACACATAAGCAGTTGGTTTCTCACCCTTATGCAGTGTAGAGTGTACTGGAAGAGCGCACGCGGTGTGAGGCTCCTGTCTAGCAGAGTCTGAAGATCCTGTTACAGAAGGAAGAGAAATCAAAACTTAGGTGTTAGATGAACTTCATAAGAGTATGGCGTCTAAATGGCAATGCTGTGTTACTCAATGTAACAGATTACCGAGGGCCACTTGGATGATAGCTTGGGGCTAAAGGGTTCACTACTTAAAAATGAAGACTTGACAGACGCAGATACTTACACCCAACCATTGGTCTGAAGTCGGTGAGCCCTGTGTTCGAATTATGGAAAGGCTAGAAGAAGCTGAGGAAGAGAGCAACCCCATAGGAAGACCAGCAGTCTCAAAAGACCTGGACCCGTGAGATCTCTCAGACACTAAGCCACCAACCAGGCAGCCTACAGGAACTGGTCCAAGGTCTCCAACACATATATAGCAGAGGACTGCCTGGTCTGGCCTCAGTGGGAAATGTAACTCTCTAGAGACATGAGGCCCCAGGGAGTAGGGAGGTCTGGTGGGGGGCGGGGGGAGCAACATCCTCTTGGAGACAAGGGGCAAGGAGGAATGGGATGAGGAACTGTGGGAGGGAGGACCAGGAGGGGGCAATGACTGAATTGTAAAAAATAATAATAAAAAAGTAATAATAATAATAAAGAATGATGACCTGAGTTCAAGCCCCTCAAGCCCATATAAATCCCAGGCTGTTGCAGCAGTCTCTGTGTAATACCTGCTCTGGAGGGGCTGACACAGTGCTCTTTAGGCCTGGGTGTCTATCTCTATCAGATGAATCCATGTGCTTTAGGTTAAGAACCAGATTGTGCTTCAACGCATAAGGTAAAAATCAATCGAAGTAAATAACTGCAATAGAGCTTTAACTTCCACACATACGCGTGCCCACATATGTATGTGTGTTCATGTGTTCAGACATGTGAATACGCATACACACATGCATGCATCGTAACAGGTGACTTCAAATTCAGCATTAAAAGTAGAGTCTACATCGGTAAGAGATGTGCGAAGCAGTGTGTACAGATGGTGTAGCCAGAAAGGAAATGTAAGGGAGTGTGATCACACACAGAAGAGGGCACGGGAGTGTGCCCACACACAGAGAGGACAAGGGAGTGTGCGCACATACAGAAGAGGGCAAGGGAACTGAGCTCTCCCTGTTACGGTAGCTTTCGTCTCCCGTTAGCCTCAGCTTTCCCAGGAAATGCATGCTTCTTTCTCCTTGTTCCTTCATAAAGACTTTGCTATGCAGTTGTAAGAATTTAAATGAAACTTGTTCAACTTTGCCTTGATTCTACACTTTGAATCCATCTGAGTTTGCTAATGGTGGTCTAACTCTTAAGCTACTGAGGGCCAGCTAGGGAGTCCTTCATCTAAGCAGTTTGATAGTTTCAATATGACTTTGCCTTCATGTGAGAAAGAAAGATGCCTAAGCTATTTTTGCCCTGCCATTCATATGAAGAATTGTTTATTATTTGCAATTATTTTCTTATATACCAATTAGCACACAAAAAAATAATGTGAGATGTTTACAGAGAAATGTACTACCAGTCTTTGCAATGTCTTCAATACAGACACATTAAGAAAAATTTTAACATAGCCAGAGCCTTATGGTAATAACTATTTTATCTCTTTTATTAAAAACCACAAGGATTACAAATAATTGCAGTGTTATTTGTAACAGCCTCTGTTTTGGACCCAAATCTCATAAAGTTTGTGTTATTAGAATTGACCATTAATTTGCTCTGCATCAATTGAATTTCTAGCAGCTTGGCGATAGAATTAAACCACCCCCAGGCAGGATTTATAAACAGACAATTATGTACCCTTCATGTACATAATTGATGTTTTATATGTGATAACAAAATATTATATTATCGACTTAGAACTAACATACCTCCTTCTCAGTGATTGCTCTGATAAATGTAAGCCTACATTAGCCTCATCTTCGTGATTGCTTCTAATCCCAGACAGAACCGGGCACTATCAGTAGAAAATCATTTCTCAGCATAGATGTGAAAATGCACAATTTTGGAAATGTAAAATGAACATGCTCCACTCTGGAGGAAGTGAGTACGTCTGTGAGAATATGCCCTTCCTCTTAACTACACTGTGCCGCATGAAGTTCCTTCTTTCAATACTACATTTCTTTTCTAATGGGGAATTTCTTAATTTGACCATCATTGAGATAGATTGGTTATGTAAATTTGGATAATCCCATGGAAGAAACAGCAATGCTTGTTGAACAAACATTGGACACTGTTTGAGGTTAGGTCCTATTCCTCTGTGTATAGAACTTACCTTCTGGAAAGAATGAAAATGTTCAAGTAATGACTTATGAGTGGTAGAACTGAGATCAATATAGGACATAAATAGGTATGCTCACAAATTTCAATTTAAATTGAATCTTTAGATACTGAGCTATCTCTGATCAGGCAATATTTGAACTCAAAGGCTGAGAAAGTAAGCCCGACAAAACCTGTGGGAACAGGGTTTCAGTGACTCTCAAACGTCTGGGTGATGGCCCGAAGAGAGACTTTATTTCTTTAAGGATGTGAAAAAAGCATGGTATGTTTGGTTTAGAAGCAAGGGCTGAAAAGTCCATGAACTCTCCAACATAGTTGTGGGTTTGCTTGTTTATTTGTTTTTCTTTTATTTATTTTTTTGTCATTGTTCTTTATTTTTTTAATTAGTTTATTTTTTACACTCCATATTTCTTTCCCTGCCTACCCCCATCCACCCTCCAACTGCTCCACATCCTATCCCACACCTCCTCCCCACACCTACTGACTCCACATGGATGCCCCCACTTCCCACCCCACCTGACCTTTAAACTCCCTGAGGCCTCCATTTTCTTGAGGGTTAGGTACATAATCTCTGAATGAATGCAGTCCCGGAAGTCCTCTACTGTATGTGTGTTGGGGGCCGCATATCAGCTGATGTATGCTGTCTGTTTGTTTTTCTTTTGTTTGTTTGTTTCTTTCTTTCCTTCTTCTGACATTGATATATTTCTATAATCCAACTCTTCTCCCAGCTTCTGCCATGACAGTTTAAGTCACTGGAATTTTCATCTGGAATTTTAAAATTATCTCATAAATTATATTCTTACTTCCATCTTTGCATTCTGTTTTCAATATATGAACGAGTGGTCATTTAAAACTAAACCATCTGTAAGGCCCAAGATTTGTGCCTATTGGAGAATTTTTTTTAAAAAAAGGATAGTCACTGAGAGCAGGTTATTTGAAAAATATATCACATGTTGGAAGAAAAATTAGAAAGGACGACTTCTTTGGGATTTCCATTCCTCTGCCAAGCTTTGATGCAGCCCACAAAGCACATGCCTCAAAGATGGCTTCCCAGACAGATTCCAGATCTGGTGCCTGCTTTGTATTTCTACAATGTTTACACCATCCCAAGCAACATGTCAGTATCTTTGTCTTGTCTTCCCTGCTCCCATCTGAGTCTAGCTTCAATCTTCAGTTGTTTCCTTTACTGCCATAGTGTTAACTCCTCAGAATAATGTTAGCATATACTGTGTTCTTGATACATAAGCAACATCTTAAACATCTTTCCACTATAGAAGAATGGATCTGCAAGCACCAAGGATGTATTCAGAAAGGCAGCAAGAACGTAGTTATAGAGATCTGATTGATGGGTTTCATATGAGAATTGTATTTTTAAAAAATCGAGATCAGTGGGCAGATTTTGAGTTTGTTTTTGCTTGCTTAGTTTTGGCTTGGTTGGTTGGTTTGTTTTTCTTTATATTTGACAGTACTTCCTGAAAGATTGGCTATGGAGATGATGGGAGAGTCAACAAGGACTTAAAGGTTTCACCTTGATAAATGAGAGGGCAGGAATGACAGTCACATAAAGGAGACATTCTATGAAGGAAACCTGAATACAACTTGATGAGAAAAAGATCTCTTGCTTTTCTTTCATTTCTTTTTTCCTTTGCATTTTTTTAAAGCAGGAGCTCATTCATGTGTCTCCTCTGGATTTGAACACTCCATGTAGCCAAAGCTAACCTTGGTTATCTTCACTCCATTCTCTGTGTGTTTGAATTACTGGTAAGGATCACCACTCATTGTTTATGCTATGCTGGGTATCAAAGCCAGGGTTTTGTGCACATTAGGCAAGAAGTTCACTAGTGTACTTCATGCCCCACCCTGCTCTTTTTATTGAGAAAATAAAAAATAATCAATATTTTTCCTTTCTAGTCTCTTCTACTGTGTTTCTAGGTTTGGAGTCAGAAAAAAATCATCTCAAAATACATATTTCTGCATCATGTAGTTGTTTTGAGAACTTGTGCCTTGTATTTAAGAAGCTATTTCATTTGGAATGAATTTGAATATGTAGCTATGAGCTTTCATCTAAATCTTTGAAATCATTTTAACAATTTTACCTTAACCACAATGGTTCATTTGTAGAATAACCCATCTTTCACCATATTTAAGGTATTTTCATCTTTTCCTATACGAACTACATATGTGTGCTTCAATGTCTCCAAAAATATTTGCTCTGTTAATGGAATTATCCTTTGCAAACTACCTCACCCTTTACTCACTCAGTGAGATTTCCCTGTTTTCAGGGTTGTTCTGGTTTTCCTTAACCCTTAATCTCCCTTCTCCATGTCTTTAGGATTTTATTTTTTACATCCCAACTAGATTATCTTAATTTAAATTTAAATAATGTAGTATTTTTTAACTTTCTTTTTCCTCTCTCATGTTTTCTCTTTGGACCAGTTTTAAGATCTATTTAGCATCCATCTCTCTTTGTCTTTTTATTGTATGTAGGTGCTTAAATAGACTCCTTTTTACCCAAGGAATCTTTTGTTCCCCATTCTAGACACATTACAAGCCAATGCCCTCATTGACTTCAGCTAAACAAACCCATTCCTAGTGCCTAGAATTCACATATCGCTATATTATATTATATTATTATATTATATTATAATTTCCATTTTTATTTCATTATCCTTCACTGATTTGTACCTTTAGGCTTACTCACATCTGATCCCTACCCCCATGATCATCTCCAATCACTGAAGAAGTGGAAGTCCTGTTTGCTGAGTGAACAAGTAAGTATGCCAAGACTCTTATTTTTGCTTTCTATCAGACGTCTCTTTTTCTGATAAAAATATCTTGGTAATCAAAAGACCCTTTTGTGGAATTTTTTACAGTTATAGGAAGTAGAGGGTGATTTGGGGCTTTTGCATTTAGTGTGAATGAGATCTCTCTCATAAATCTCAGTCCTTTGAATACTGAGTTTGTTGGCCATTTGGGTTGTATTAGGAGGGATGGCCTTGTTGGAAGAGGTATATCACTGGGAGCAGACTTGAAGTTGCCAATACCTCCCACCACCCTCAGTGCACTTCCTGCTGCCTGTCTATGGATCAGTATGAGCCTCAGCTGCTCATTCAGTGCCAAGCAGGCTGTAATGTTCACTGCCGTGATGGTGATAGATCTCTATTCCTCCTTAACAGTAAACTCCAATTAGACATTCCCTTCTATTAGTTGCCTTGGTCATGGTAGTATTTTATCACAGTATAATAGCTCATGTGTCTACTAACTAACAAGATGCCAACATGTACCTCCAAATACTACTAAGGAAAAGCAAAATTGGTTGTATTTTTGGTGGGAGGGGCATTAAGGAGACACCATCCCTACTGTGTACCAGATCACTGAACCAGTCTCACTTTCCTCAGTAGCTGTGTTACACTATGACTTTCTATGCAATCTGTAATCAGCTGAAAACCCAGGAGTTCTTCACTGAGAGCTCTCTCTCTATGCCCACTCATGCTCATTTAGACCTATTCAGATGCAAAACTTTATCCATATATTCTTGAAGTCGTCTTCTTTATTCATACTATACCACAGTGAACACTGACAATCATGAACTAATCATTTCATATCGTATCTTCATCACAAACCTGCAAATTTCATAAGCAGGCTTTCTCTTTGACTCATCAGCTCCATGAGCAATGGCTGCCCAGGAGTTCTGTTACATTCTTCTGGAGACCTTGAGGTCTGATTTATCATTAATCCAAGCTATATCTTTCAAAGTACTATGAGTTTTCCAATGGGTTCTACTCAAATATTTTCTGAAGTCCATGATATCCTCTTTATCTCTTGTGCCAACTAGGCTTACGCTGACTTGACATACAAACTAGAGTAATCTGAAAGGGGGAAACCTCAAATGAGCCTATATCAAATTTTACTGTATAGCATTTTCTTAATTAGTGATTGATAGGGAAGGTCCCAACTCATTGTCGGTGGTTCTATCCTTGAGCTGGTGGTCCTGGGCTTTATAAGAAAGCAGGCTGAGCCAGCCATGAGAAGCAAACCAGTAGGCAGCACCCTTCCATTGGTTCTGTATCATCTCCTGTCTCCAGGTTCCTGACCATTTGAGTTCCTTCCCTGACTTCCTTCCATGATGAACAGCAATATGGAAGTGTAAGCCAAATAAACTCTTTCCTCCTCAACATGCTTTTTGATCACGTTGTTTTGTTACAGCAATAGAAACCCCAACTAAGACATCTCTCTTCTTAGCATCTCACTGAAATCATTTGACTCTTGTCTTAATGGTGAATAGGAGCAGTAAATCCTAGGTCTGAGTGATATAATGGATCCATTTTCTAAAAGTATCATGACAAACAGCTTTGGTGTTATGTCTGTATGAATTCCTCTTTTACATGCTCCCAACTATGGCAGCCTCACCTGTACAAGGACTTTAATCTCAATAATAAAATGATTACAATAGCCCCAGGTACTGAAGCCCACTTCATCCAGAAAGAAACATGCAGTGGTGCCCAGTTTCTTGAGAAAGTCTTGGATGCACCACAGTGCCAAGGAAAGCCAAAGATGCTTGTTTGGAACAATGCCACTTTAATTAAACAGTTCCTATGCACATAGGACTGTTAGTGGTGACAGAGTCTATCTCTCTCAAAGCTCCTGGTAGAAGAGGAAATGCCATCTGTACTAAAGTAGACCTTAGCCTAAGAAAATAGATGTACAAATTGTCTGTGGTCAGCTGAGACAGTTACAGGTTCTCTGGCTTAGGTAATTCATCAAGGTAGTATTCATAGTCATACAGGGTGGAAATTACAGTCTGCAAAGTTTATATATATATATATATATATATATATATATATATGGAATGAGAGATAAAACAGTCCAAAAGAAAGGAATGATTCCAGGGTCATTTTCACATTTTATGGGTCAGTGTCTTGCAATTCTTTTTGTCCAGCCCTCTTGATGCAGTCATATTTTTATAGTTTGTTGGAGAAAATGTATTGAAAAATGGTGGATCTGTGACCATGTTTTCTTTTCTTTTACCGTAAAAGCCCTCAGGGGCTGCATGTTTGTCTGAGCAAGCTGTCAGCCAATTAGAGTTTACTGCTGAGGAAGAAGCTGAGAAAGTTAATCCTACTCCTTCAAGGCATAGTTAGAACGGAAATATGAATCTTAAGTAGTACACGTTATTTCATCAACCAAGAACCAAGAGAGACTGGCTAGGCAGGGAGAGGCAAGGACACTTTTAATAGGCTCATTTAAGGAGGAAACCACAGCATACCCAGAAGAAGTCATTCCTTCCCTTGGCCTGCGATGAAGGAAAAGAGAGTATTAATGAGTCGATAGTGACATTTAAAACACCCTTCTTCAGAATGGTTCTACTGATAAGAATTGCGACAATTTAAAAATCAGTGCACCAGAAACCAGCAGCCCTCTATCCATATCCAGTTCTGATGACAATTCTCTTCCCTTGCCGGGTCTTCTGAACCTTCCCGTGTAGCAGAGGTAATAATAGCTACAGTGGAATCTTTAAAGTTGTGAGGATATATCTGTTGAGAATGAAAATCTTTGGGAGCATAATAAGGCATCTTGCTCTACTCCATGCCATTCACTTCTGGGCCCTGGTCTTTAAGATAAGAAAGCCAACACAAATCATTGGGTCAGTGGTGTTGTAAGTGGAACCCATTGTTTAAGTATTAGCCAAGAAAGTCTCCTGAGAGGGTATTTTTTAGTCTTCCTTTCCAGAACCTTCTGGTTTAGTTTGTCTATGGTAGGAACAAATACATTTAAATAAACAAAAGAAAAAAAAACATCACAAACAAATATACAACAATAACAATAATAAACCTCTCTAGATTATCTTTATCGTATTGATTTAACCCATCTGTACTATTTTCAAGTAAGAAAATTGGCCTCTAGTGGAAGAAATGAGTAAATTTTACCAACTAACCACTCATCTAGGTATACATATTAGGTGTATTAATCAGTAGCAAGAGTGAGAGGTTATAGAGCTCTTATATGGGGCTAATCTAATGCTGACCCCTTTAGGAGGAAAAATAAATTGTGTAAAACCTCTTCTCTGGGGTACAGTGATCTCGTAAAAGTGGATTTGTAACTGCCTTGCACATTTAGGACTGAGGAAATGATAAATGCTAAATGGTGTTAGTAGGAACCTATGTCCACTGTTAAAAACCGAGTCTTTATCAGCGAAAAGACCTCTCTAGACCTGGCTCTTCTTCAGTCGATCTGCTAAGCAAATGAGAACCCGAAGACTGAATTTTTATTCTCTATTTTTCTTTTATTAAAAACAGATTTTTTTTTCATATATTATGAATATAGTTTCCCCTGCCGTGATTCCTCTGAGATCCCCTGATTCCTCTGAGATCCACTTTCATATCCCTTCTCCTTTGAATCCATACCTTTTCCATCTCTCCTTGGGGGGCAGGGAAGGGAGGCATCTAAAGAAAGATAATAAGATAAAATGAAAAACAAACAAACTGGGATAGGACAAAAAATTAGAAGAAAAAAGACAAAGAAAAGGCACAGGAAACATAGGTGCACACACACACCCACACAAACATACAATCATACACACAGGAATTCCCTTAAAAACAAAACTAGAAGCCTTAATACCCATCCAAGGTTAAAAATGGGCTGACAAGGTATTATGAGAAGAAAAAGATCCAAATATGTCATTGAGTTAACTTTGTGTTGGCCATCTACTGCTAGGCATGTGTCTGTATTCCATCTCAGCACTGGGACTCTACCTAGCACAGACCTGTGCAGAGCTGTGTGGGCTGTCACAGCTTATGACCACATATGTGAATTAATCCTGCTATGTTCTTGTTTTTGTTGGTGTCCTCCATCCCCTATGGTTTTTACAATCTTTTTGCCTCTTCTTCGAAAGAGTTCTCTGAGTCCTGAGAGAAGGAACTTGGCAGAGACTTAGGGCTCACTTAGGGCTGAGTGTTTCAAGTTCTCTCATTCTCTGCATACTGTGCAGCTGTGGTTCTCTATATATGTTTTATATGCTAGAGGATGAAGCTTCTCTAATGATGACTGAGCAACGTACAAATCTGTGAATATATCAGAATATTGCTAGAAGTCATTTTATGGCGATGTTCCATTAACCTAACAGCTGTAAGTCAGTGAGCTATCAGGTCTCCGTTCTTGACCATTCAACAGAAGTGTTAAGAATGTTAATGGTGGTTTTCATCTCACAGAGTGGGCCTGAAATAAAATCAGATATTGGTTGGATACTCTTACAAACTTTTTGACACAATTGCATTAGCTCACCTGGCATGCAGATCATCATCATAGATCAGAGAATTTATAGGTATTTATTGTTCTCCTTTGGTAATAGGCAGAGTACCTTCCTGTAGCGTGACCAGGAGTTCATAAGGGTGAAGGTACCAACCTGACTTCTCAATGTTCAATGAGTTGTGTAGGTGCTGTCTTCAGAAATAGGGCTATATCATCAGTTTGTGGAGGTATACATAGCCTTGGCAAGAGCCTGGGTTGTTTAGGGGTTTCTATAGAGCCCCTTTGTCCAATAGATCAACGAGATATAACCTATTCCTTGGGGATTGATTTGAAGGGCCTGCCATGCATTCTCTTCTGTTACTCAGATTTTCAAAGGCATTTCCCTTATTCTATACAACTAAATACATTCTGACTGCATCCTATGTTTTATCTTCAAGTACAGTTCATTTGAGCATATCAAATCTTTCTATGGCTATCCTTGGTTAGAAGACCTGAGCAAAATTATTTTCAATTAATAAACAAGGACTTGTAGTAAAAATCCTGACGTATTTCTAGTTGCTTCTAATGAAGCTGGACTTACGCATTAGTTTCCAGAGAATTGTTAAGTACTGCATGAGAGCCCTGAACCTAGGGATGCTTAGCTTAGGACCCCATGAGCCCAGTGAGGCACAGATGGAAGCTAGATGGAGAACCAGAAATTAGGAGAAACAATAAAGTTTGTGTGACCTGATAAAACACTTGTAGCTGATATCTTATGATGGCATGTTCGTATGTGGTTACACATTAACAATTACAAGATGATTCTACTCACTCCCATCTTGTAGATTTTATGATGAAGTTGAGACCAGAAAAAACAGTAGCATAATCCATGATTTTAAAAATATATGCAGACATTTTACACTCTAATTTAATTTATTGGGCTTACCAATTTAGTTTAATACTCAAATGTAAAATCACAAATCAAGGGATAACTATACTGAAAAATAGAAATACGTAAATATGACTGGTTCACAGAAGCTGGAAATATAGTTTCTGACAGCAACACATACTGACAAAAAACTAAGCCATCACTCTCTCTTCTAACAGGTGCCCTGTGACCATGGGAGCTGATCGCATGGTTGTATCCTGAAATTCTTTCTTCTTATATCAGATAATGGGAAGGCGACATAATATTAAATGATAGGAAGAACCTACCGCTCTGCACTAGCCTCCTGCTCTCAGCCATTCTGGCTGAGGAATGCCACTGGTCCCCAATAGGCCAGGAGCCTCTGTACAGCACAATACTGGGCCACTTTTCCTAAACTGCCATTCATTGTCAGGTTACAAACACCCCCCTTTATAGTCTATTCCAACCCTCCCCATCACAATTGAGCATGCACCATCAGACTTCACCAGAAGCCTAAATTGATGCTACCCATTTGGAGACTTTGAACCAAAACTTAATTTCTTTACTGATGAATTTCCTCACCTCTAAAAACAATGAAATAACCCCTGTCCATTCTACTTTATAGACCTCTGAGAAGGCCTGAGGAATAGATGTTGCTAATTTTTATTCCTTACTCAATCCTTTGTACTTCTAGAAGGTGAGAAAATGTTGTAATAATTGTGTGCAAACATTGTCTGGCCCTGTTTCAGATAAGATGTTGTCTTCTAGAACAGATTTTCCTGTAGGGGTCAAAAATCAAGCAAGATTCTAACACCAGTACACCTAATCTAAGAGCAGAACTACTATGCACTTCATGCCTACTGTGAGCACAAGAGGAGAACATGCACAGAGAAGCCAGGTCTGAGCAGCAAGGAACAGAGGTTTGTGAAACCTCAGACCTTTTCTTTGTAAATAACAGACAAAGCCCATCCTTCATGGATTCTCAGAATACCTGAACAAGATAAGGAAAGCCCATTTATTCAAGTCAACAATTTAGGTGATAAGGCCTGTCTGGAACCTGGTGCCTGTGAGTTCATTTGGAATGATAATGAATCTATGTGTGTACATTCAGGAAATACTTGTTGGGTTTTTCTATAACCTTGGGCTGGGTACTTTACTACAGGATATCCATTCACTACAGAAACGATCACTGGAAGACTAACAGGCTATTTTTCTCACTAGTTAATCTGCTTTACTTTTTGTGTTTTGAATCAATGTAAATCAGTAGGAGGGAGTCTTCATGCATTTTCCTGGTAATAGAGAGAGCATTTATAATTTCACTCATTTTGATACTTTTCTCACACTCAAACAGTAAAAAATGATGCATAAGATAAAAGAGATGAGTGAACTCCTGGTATTTTATATTCCACATACTCTTTATTCCTTTAGTTTTATGGATAGCCACAAAGTTGCAGTCTACACAAAAAAGAAACAGTCTTGCTTGTTAGCACATGGTCCATGAGAGCCTACAACAGACCACCAGGCCACCTTCTGAAGGTTCCAATTAAGTATTTTCAGCAAAAACACAAATTAAGTAGATCGATAAATTCAAACAACCTTGAAATTTAACTATCAATACCCAAGGTTTATCCACACAGAATATGACTGAATGACTGAGGGTCTTAGTAATGGAAAGGCAGGCACTACAGGCACACACACCCAAGTAAGGCAATATGAAATATAGTTTTGGGTAGGATAGTAAGATTTCACCCAGTTTTACTAGGATTCTTCCAAGTTTGTTCCATCATTTGTTTTTATGTTTTATTAAGTGATGTGTGAAGAGCTATGAATAAAATGATATTATTTATGGCAAATATGCTGTGTGTGGTCAATAAACTGGATCAGAGTTTCTCAGGCAGTGCCCCAGATTCAGTGAAATTCAATGATTTATTGAGATCTTCAAATACAAACTAGAAATAGTATATAAAAAAGGCTGTGGTCAAAAGCCTTATTAATCATAGAAGTGTTGACTTGCTGCAAGAATTAAATAAATTTAACTTTTATAGGGTGTCTCCCACAGCAATATCCTTCAAGGGTAAAACATATTCCATGTTGTTTTAGCTCAGCTGGAGTTAGCAAATGTGGCATAGATTAGGCCAAGCTCAAGCTCTGCCTAAAAGTAGCAACAGAGTGCATATCTAAGTAACAGATATTTACTATTAGTATGGCAGTCAGTCGGGAGTACCCATTTCTGAACCTCCATTTGCAGAGCCATAAGCCTTGAACCTCCTTCTTGCAGAACCCGAGAGTCTGACATTTCTATGATCAAACTGTAGATGAGCTTTCTGAATCACATCATCATAAAGATAAGAAAATGGGAAGTTTAAGATTTTCAACCATGAATACATAGACTATAAATTATACATTATCCCTCTATTCTCCATCAGAGAAATGTGTTTGATTTTCTTCTAGCTCTCTCAGTTCTGTCTCATCAATGATAATGAAGAAATGTGGTAAAAATTTATAATTTTTAATACGCATTTCAGTCTTTTGGAAAAACTGTCTACAGAAAGCCAAACTAACTAGACCCCTAGTTCTTAGCACATTCAATCATAGAAATTGATACAACGAGGATTATTATTTGCCTTGTATCCCATCCTTCCTAACTGACAGGTATAAAGGATGATTAGAAGAAAGAAAACAGAGCCTCAGTGCTTTTGGCAAAATTATGGCAAAGCTATTGCAATTCTAAGAATGGTCCCAAGAGTGTCTTCTCCCTCAAGACAGGGGAAATAGTTTTTGCCTTTTGGACCACATGAGGTTGTAATAAACTCCAAAGAGACACTCTTATCAGTAAGAGTGCTTTGAATACTACAGAGGTTACACAAATGCCTCTTTCTATTTCTTCCAACGTTTATGTTGACAGCTGCAGTGCAGGTCACAGCAGGCACTGGGACAAAGGTGGACTGAATTGAAAGCTTATATGAAGAAAGACCCTATGGACACACAATCCACACATTCAGGTTCGTATCTCTTCAAGAAGCACACAAAATAGTCACATTATAGGATCTCTAGGACACTGCCAAACATGGTGCTCAACCCTCCTCCTCAATTGGACTAGATTTAGAATCGCCCCAGGGACATGTCTGTGAGTGCGTCCCTGAGACCATTTCCAGAAAGAATTCTCTGAGGAGGAAAGGAGTGCCCTGAATGTGGGAGGCGTTGTGCCATGCATGGGGGTCCTAGAGACAGGAAGGTGAACACCAACATCCATTTCCTTCAGCTTCCTGATTGCAAAAGAAGTGTGAGCAGGATCCTCATCTATCTGAAGTTAAAATTCCCCCACCACAATAGAACGTATTTGCTCAAACCGTAAGCCCAAATAAGCCTTTCTTCTGTTCAGGCCCTTGTCAAGCAACAAAGAGTGGCTCACATACTGCGGTATAAGGAGATAGCATTGGTCGACTTACCTCTGTGCTGCCTCTGCCTTAGAGATTAATATCCTTTCTTTTTCAGGGGGTCCCAGAAGTCTAGGCTAACATCTAGACTCTAAAGGTATTATTGTAAGACTGAGACGACTTTTAGAAAGTCTTCGCAGGACAAGGTGGCAGAACTGAGCTTGGGAATCTGAGCTCAAACTCAATTGGCAGTGAAGAGCATGTGGGGTTCTGAGACATGGTCACTTTCAGCAATCTGTCTCTAAGAACAGACAAGTGATGGCAGAGGTCTAGGGTGTCATTAGAACCTTACATTTTCTTTAGTCATACTATTAAGATCTGGCCTGAACTGCTATAGTTCCTTTTGTCAGGAGTCATCCAGTCAAGGGACACTGTGTGCCACAGACAGAGGATAAAGAAGCAAGTGGAGATCCTACTCTTGTAGAATATGGGGGAAATATATTTTGGGGGAAATTTGAAATATACACTATATTATAGTTGAAAGGTCAGAGAATAATGGTATAGATAGTGGAAAGGAAATTGTTAACAGACTATGGGGTAGGATACTATCCTAAGCTGAGGAGGGGTTGTGCAAAATGGAAGCCAAGGGAGAACTGTATCAAAAGATTGCAAAGATGTCTGTGGAGCAGTCAAGACCGAGCTCAGAACCTTCTGACTGGAGATTTATATATGAGAATTTATATTTCCCATCAACAAAAGCCAGCATTGTCTGACTGCTAAAGAGAGAGTTTCAGAAGGTCTACAAGACGGTTTTTATTGTTTGTTTGTTTGTTTGTTTGTTTGTTTGTTTGTTTTACCAAAACCGTTTGTGGAAGGTTCATGATTCATATAGCTTTTGTTCCTTTGCGAGAGAAGCAGTATTACCTGTCTTAAAAGGCAACTGGCCCTGTTAGGAGAACCAATGAACAACCAGGAGACTTGGAAATGAACTTGACCCCTCCCCCACAGTGCTCAGCATGAGGCACAGCTCATCTGGGACTGTTAGCACAATTTGAAATGATGTGGATTTGAGTGATCACTGACTGAGTTAGAAATAGTACTGGCCTTAAAAAGCAAATTATGATACCGCAATTCCTATCGGTTGTCATACAGGAAACTTGACTGTCTCCAAAGTAAGCCCTGCCTTATTGTCAATATAGCAGGATGTCTGTGGGCCAGAATGTGGTTCCATGACAGGTGGGAAGAAGGAAATTTACATAGGAAATTTTAGAACAGCAAAAGAGGAGGTTCTGGGCATTGATTTAATATTTTTGTATGATTTAGAGGCCAAATAGAAACTAGAGGGATAAAAGTATAGTCTAATATTCACTTTACAGTCTGATAGATACCAAGTTAGCATGCAGCCATCTCTATACTGGCTGTCTATCTTTGAAGGATTATTTCCTTGAGCCTTCACGAAACGTGTGAGCTTGTCCACTGAGGCTGTTTCACAGAAGGAACGTTGCAGCATGCTAAGACAGCATCTACAAGAGAATGAATACATGGGTATCCAAAACATGCTAGTAAAAATTCTAAAGGTACACACATATTCATGGGCAAAGCAAACAAAAAGGTTGTCACATTTATGTTCTAAAATCCCCTAATGATTCTCCTTTATAAGAATACATACATACATATATATATATATATATATATATATATATATATCAAACAAGAAAACATGTTAGTGTGGATATTGAAGAGGTCTTGAATTGATAATTCACTGTGAAAATCAGAGTGAGTCCAATCTCTACTTCTAATGACAAAAAGGATAATGTAAGAATCTACTTCACATTTACAGCGAGAAATTTCTTCAGAACTGAGAAACACAAGTCCCATTGACTGAAATAGCGGAAAGAAATGTGAGCGAGGCAGCAGGTAAAGGCTTGAGCATGCTCCCTGAGGGCCCTGGGCACACGAGCGTCAGACACTAGCTGAACTCAGCCAGGCACAGGAGCAAGCGTCAGACACTAGCCGAACTCCGGTGGTAGGAGCTCTCTGCTAAATGGAGCAAGACCTGGTAGGAGCCATTTGGTAATGGAGTAAGAGTACAGAAGATTGGGAGGGAGCAAGTGTTAACATTTGTTTAGTGACCTTCAATTTAGGGAGAGAAACTCACATCCACACATTAGTCATCTGGACCTGTGAATATTATGTGGAAGAGAGAGAGAGAGAGAGAGAGAGAGAGAGAGAGAGAGAGAGAGAGAGAGAGAGAGAGAGAATCAAAACGGAGCCATGTGCAGCAGAAAGCAGCAAACAAAGAGAAGTGCTAGTCCTGCTGACCCCCCCTCCCCAGGCGTGTCTGCTCCTGCGAAGCCCACAGATGTTCTCCCTCTGAATCTCCTCTCGGCTTCCCTCGGTGACCCTTTCCCTCACACTGATTTTGTTTTTAACTTTCTTTGACTACCCGTCTCGGCCTCCTGACTTTCCTGTAACTAACACCACCTCCCTGTCGCCGTGGCATCCACTTGAAGATTATTGCTTTGCACGGGCGTCTGAGAACTTCCTCTTTCCTGACCCTGACAGCCTCCACTCCGCGTTGTATATTTAGAAAAGGGAGGAAGGGCAGAGGTGTCCGCACAGAAACATCTGGCTGGTGCCCATTTCTTCACGTTCACTTGGAATCATTTTCCTCGAACTACCCGGGCTGTTAGAGTGAGTCTAATGTTGCTCTTCAATGAAAACCACCTTTATATGTGTGTGTGTGGGGGGGGGGGGATCACATTTATATTTACATAAAGCCTTCTTATGTGGGACCGGAATGTTTATGCCCAAGTAGCCAAGGAGTCATAGGGCAGGCAGAAGACAATTACCTACCCAGAGTGGAACCTGGGGCCTGTAAGTCAATAGGCTCCTTTTATAACACAGCACCACACCACTCGCCTAGAATGAAGGGAGGAATTTTCTTTGGGTTGAGTGTCTGTTTCCTGTTCTGATAATTAGCACCTGCTCCAAATTTGGATGTGAATGCCGCATGCGAGTCCAGCATCTGGCGTCCCGAGTCAAAATGAGCCTAGAAGACTCCATATGTGATCAGAAACCGGGAAACTTTCTGGCTGAGGTTTTCATTAGGCAAATGAAAGCTTTAGGGTTTCATCTTACTTCAAAGACAAGATCCTTCCAGCAGTATATCCTGTTGTGCTGGCCGTGAGGATATTATGTTAACAGCCATGAGGCCCAGGGCCGCAGAATGGAGTGGAAAGCATTGACTTCCTTGCCGTGGAATATGAATAGTTAGGCAGCCCTTGTGATTTTTATGAAATTTAAGAGATGATTAAAGTATTCTTAAAATTCTCAGAAAGTTTTCCAAACTATGTTCCCAACTTTGTGATGGGGGAGTCTTGCCACTACTATAGGATCTGGGCTCCAGGGTTTAAGCAGAACCACAGGTCGACTCATTTGCCACAAGCAGCGTATCCAATACAATCCTTCCAACCCTCGTTGTACTGCACTTGCCTTTCAAGTAACTATCGCCAGCTCCTTTCACTCAAGCAGACTGGTGCAATGGAAGAATGACCCGGTTCCCAAGTGCTCGCTAGTCCCGGGAAGCCAGACGAAGCTGGCTGGTCCATTGGTCCATGATCGGACCTTCACCCATTTTTCCAAGATTCTTCCCAAGCCTTTCTCATTCTGTGCTGATTCCTGCGGATCTAGTTCCCAAGGTCTCTTCCTCTGGCTGTCACTTAGACTTGGCCAGACAAGTGTATAGAGCGCCTTCTGCAGTATGTACCAAGCTCTGAGCATCCTTTGCTGCTCCGAATTTCAGGGACACCTCAGTGTCAGTCACTCAAGACAGACAGATCTCTGTTCCATGGCTTACCTTTGACCTGAAGCTACGATTCAGCCACTTTCTATGTTTTTTTTTTTCTTTTTCAAATCTGTGGGTGAGTGTAGCTCACTCCATGTTCAGTTTTATGATTTTCTTTATCTTTCTATCAGCTTCTCAGTTACTCGCTCATCTATGTTTCTTACTCTGATTATATTTTTTCTGTTTTAACTCTCTAGGATGGTTTCTGCTTTCCTTTTTGAATATTGTCTATGATAGTCAATATTCCTTTAATGGTCCTTTAATCCCAACTACACACTTATGAGGAGGTATCCCTATGTCACAAGGTAATAACATGGGATGGCAAAGACATGAAATGTTAGAGGTGCAGATACAAGACTGTATGTGTGCATATCACAATTAAACAATAGAAAATAGCAAAATTTGGAGGCAAACTGTGAGCTTTATATTTCTTTTTCTTGGAATTTATGTTTATGGTTTCTTCTCATACACAAACTTAGACTTTGCCTATAGATACAGTTCTTCATGGTTGGAAAAATAAATACCACAGTACAATAAGAATGTCCTTTGATAATTCCATAACTAAGTATAATATATTTAGATGATATTCATCCTGACTCCCCAGGACATTCTCACATTTCTCTTTTAGTTTTATGTCATCTTCTACTAATTACTTCTCCTCTTCCTCCTCCTCCTCCTCCTCCTCCTCTTTCTTCTGTTTCCCTCCTTTCTTTCCATGAACCCCTTAGTCTAGCTAGTGCTACCTATATGAGCTCAGGTATACGATACCGTCACATATTCACAAAATCACTATTCTTCCCTCGCATCTCTTTTATTGTATAACATTACTGAATCTATATTTTCTCTCTAGCTATGCTGCCTAATGGAAGGAATCCCGCATGAAAAGACAGAAGTAGGCCATCAGTTTCCCACAACTATTGCCTTCCATTTCCATAGAGTTCCTCAAGTCTAGTCAAGATCAGCCTATCATTTGTCCTGAATTTTGTCACCTCCTCAACTGTCACCTCTCTCTCTCTCTCTCTCTCTCTCTCTCTCTCTCTCTCTCTCTCTCTCTCTCTCTGTCAGCCTCCAAGGAAGCACACAAAACACCCATCCATCATTAAGAGTGTCCTCCCTGAGCCTGCATCACAGATTCCCTCTGGTCTTTCATGTCTCTAGTCTCCAGCCTCTGCATCTCTCCTTTACTTCCTGGGCTGACCCAGTTGCCCATCTACCTTTATCAGCCTACTTCTTTCCATCCGACACCGACAATCTCGTCAACGCTTCATTCCCTAACGCCTGCTATTGGAGGACCGCTGTGCTGCATCTCACGTGGCTGTGGCTTCTTCCCCTAGGATGCTTCTAGTTATGTGATTTATTTCCTTTATCTTTGGAGACCAAGTCTCTCTATGTATTTTAGGATACCCTCACACTTATAATCCTTCCCCTTCAGCATTTCAACTGAACCACCATGCTTGGCTTTCCCATGGATTTAGCATCTCAGTGTTTTAAAACTTTCCAGCTTATAAATCTGGCTAATATTGTCATGTCTCCTCACACCCCCAGCTTCTTGCCTGAGGTTCATTAGAATTCCAACCTGGCCCACTCCTATTATCACTGGACATATTCTCACTGGATAGAGCTCATTTGTTCTTCAAGCTTTCAAACACTACTTAAATGTTAATATTCCCAAATGGATATTTACAGCACAGACTCTCCAGATGTTTAGCATCATTATCATAAAGCCTGCTAACCATCTCTAACACATTTCTAGAAAGCACTGACCTCATTGCTGTTTCCCTCTAAAGTATCAACTTCGGAACATCTGAATCCCATGTACGTAGAAGATGAGAGTTTTCATAGTTCTATCCCCTGATGGTGAACCTTCAGCATCAACCCAATGGAATCTGCAATCACCATGTAAATAGATCTCTGAGAATATGTATGGAGGATTATCTATCTGCATTAGATTAATCAAGGTGGAATAACTAATCCTACATGTAGGAAGTGAAATTCCCTTGGCTGGAGTCACAGACTCAGTGGCAAGGAGAAAGAAGTCTAAGCAGGAGTGTTCATCTTCCTCTACTTCTTTACTGAGGACACAACATGACCCAGCTGCCTCAAGCTCCTGATGTCATCTCTTCCTCACTATGATACAAAGTAACTGGTATATTTTCCCTCCCCATCTCTCAGATAGATCTAGTCTGGCCTGTTCCCCATCCCTCATCTGGACACTTTCTCTATCCATGCTGTGCTCTGGTTCCACTCTAGCAATTCCTATGAGAGATTTCACTCCACTCCTATGCAGGGTCTTGTTTTAAGCTTCTTTTGTTCCTGTTCTCTCTTTCTTTCTACTTCATTCTATTTCTCTCTCCATCTTGTCTTCTAAGTACCGTGAACTCTTTTAGGTTCATATGTATAGCATGCTTCCTATCACCAAAGTCCTTGCATGATTATACTATCTCTCCAAACTACTGCTAGTTCACTAATTAATACCCAGTTAACTCTTGGTTATATTTTTGATTGCTCTGTACTTTGATTTCTTCCATAACCTTTCCTCACGTTATCACTGCTGCTCCATCACCCACCAATAGCATTTGCCTTGTTCTGATTGTGTGCACTTTGTGGTCCTGTTCTATGAGCTAGTGACTACAAGTCATTTGCCATTCAATACATCAATTCTCCTTTAGTTTTCACAGTAAAAAGTGAGTGCACAGAAAACACTTGGAGGAAGAGCTGCTACTGTGGAGTCTTGCGAATCTTGGTGAACATGTCTTAGAAGATGAAAACTCTGCAATTCTTGTCTGCTTGTTTTTGTCTCGAGGATCATCCGATGTGTTGTATCTGAAAGGACTTGGAGGTAGAATGTGTAAAGTGCTCACTGAGCAAGTGTAAAGACCAGAGTTCAAATCCCAGAACCCACAAATAATCCTTTTGTGGTAATATGCATATGTAGTCCTAGTGTAACGATGACATCATGGGATGTGAAGACAGGAGAATAGCCAAGGGCAAGCTAAACTAGTTTGTGCAGCTATAAGCAACACAGAATTCCTATTTCAGATAAAATAGAATGTAAGGATAGAAATTATCTGCTAATCTCCAATGCATACCATGGCATGCAATGTGACACAGAACACAAATATGTATGCATGTGCCTGTGCACACCAGAGATAGATAGATAGATAGATAGATAGATAGATAGATAGATAGATAGATAGACAGACAGATAGATAAATAGATAGATAGACAGACAGACAGACAGACAGACAGACAGACAGACAGACAGACAGACAGACAGATAGAGAGATGTAAAAAGGAACAACAGAAAAAGCCTGCATAGTTGTTACTGTTTGTACCTCTAATGTGAGGATTTATGTTTCTGTGATGCTCGGATCTTGGCAGAAGGTCCTTTCTGTGATTTCTGATTTCTCTGAGGATGATTCTTCTTCTCCATCACCCACAGAATCTTCAGTGTCTTTTCAAACATATCTTCCTTTCTCATTAATTGAGTAGTGCCAGAAGAGGAGCAAGCATGCACAAGTGACTAGAAATGAAATGTGCATCGATATTCTGGCGCACATAGAAGGTTAGGCTGCGATTTTAGTTCCTAAACTAAGGAAATTTCCTCTAGGGAGTTTCCTAGATAAATATACAAATCAAAGTCGAAAGGTGGACTATAAAGGAAGCTGTACTTTTAGTGTGCTAGCTGTTTAAAACTGTGTGCTTTCTTATCACCTGTCTATTTGGTAGAAGACAGAAAGAGAGAGCAACATTACAAACAGAAGCCAGCACCTGGCACTATCAGAGAACTTAGAGATGCCAATTCTAAGTGACAATAGACTGTCACATTTGTGGTTTTATATAAACCAGACAGTTGGCTAATCTGAGTATAGAACTGCTAAAAAAATAAATAAAAAGAAAAGTCGTTTTCAAAAGAAAACCATTGGCATACACAGAAAGATTCTTAACTGACATAAAACTGCAGGTGACTCTAGGGTGAAGAGTTACCACCAGGGCCGGTACTGTTCTTTCCATCAGCATTTTTCTTTTTTCTTTCTTTCTTTTTTTTTTTCAAAAAAAAATTTTTTAATATAGAATAGAGTTTATTCAGGGCATGGGGAGGGAAGTTAAGAGAGTAGTAGAGGCAGAGAAAGGCAAAGAGGGGGAGAGAGTAGAGAAGTAGAGGCTGGCCATGGCCACATGGAGAGAGAAGGGAAGAGCCCAAGAGGGCAAGAGAGAAGCAAGCTAGAAGCCGATGTAAGAGAACTGCGTTTTTCATTTGAAAGAATTTTGTCACATATTAGCAGCTGTTGTTTCCTCTTTCCTTGTAGGTGGAGATCCGTAGTTCCTCTGTCCTACCAATATCTCTTGTAAATTATAGTTATAAAGAAGCTTGCAACATGATGCGATCTGAGTATGAATTGTTTTATCATATGACCGCCCACCCGTCCCCAGAGTGATGCTATTTTAAAGCCTCTGTGACTGCTCATCCATTATATGGAATTTTCTTCTTTATATTTTTGCGTGTCTTTGATGCACATAATAAAGAAAATAACATAATACTGGTGTTCTATGATATACACTTATATAAGTAGATACCTTTACACATGTATTTCTGTATATTTATACACGCATATATATGAAACAACTTCATAGCTGTTTTAATAATGAGATGGGTTATCAGATTTTCTTGGTGTTACATGAAAGTGTTTCTAAAAAGTCAACCTTAGGAATGAATAACAGCCCAAAGGAGACCCTGGAGAAAAGGCAGTTATATTGTTGGGGCAGGAGGCTTCATAGGAGAAAAAAGGTTCCTGGCCCCTCCCTCTCCTGGAGACACAGATGAAGGAGACCAGCCTGTGATCCACAGGGACAGACACTGAGTCAGATTCTTTAGTGATTAAAAGACACGGAGTACAAAAAAGGACTAAGGTATGGGCTGAGAATCAAGACAGGTTATAAAAGAATGCAGAGAATAGGAGACGCTGCTAGCAAAGACGATGGATTTTTTTTCTCCTCTTCTCTTGAAAAGGAGCCATAGAAAAACCAGAATAGAAATGCTTTTATCTAAAAAGAAAGAAATGAATACAGGTAATTTCTGGGTCATCAGAATAACTCAGCAGCCAAACCCATCCCCACCCACCCAGAGAAACTCAGAGCTAATGACCTTGCGAGTCTCCTTTGAATCCACAGATGATGGAAAGGCCCTCAGCTGGACTGAAGATAAACAGATTCCTTATTCTCTTCAAAAGCATCCCTAACGTGAGAGTGGTCCTGGGAACTCTGAGGATGGGCCAGTTTCCCTTTGGGTCCTTGGGAGCCTCTTTAGGTTGCACCGTGTTCCTGGAGTTCTGAACCGGGCAGGAGAAAGTCAGCCGAGCTTCTTAGGCCGGTGCTTCCTCACCTGTAATACAAATTAAGAATCCTCTTGCTTTCACTGAAGATCTCAAAGGCTTTTCCAGCTGTTTTAACAGATCGGAAACATCCTTTATAAATCCCAGAGGCCTCTGTTTAAAATAGAAGTTCTGACCTCAGATTCCTTTCTGTCAGTATCAAACTCAGCACTCTTAGGAACAACTCCAAAAAAAAAAAAAAATTCTCCTCAGTAGGCCAAAAAACATGTGTCCAAGAGGTTAAATGGCAAACCGGGTGTGAATTATTTAGCAGTTTTATAAACAAACACTGGCTAGGATTGAACTCTGTACAGATTCCGAGGAGGCTTAAGTCTGATTTCCTGAGCTTTCTTAATGCTTTCTCTAGAACCCCCAGGGCTGAGTACTACAAAGGAATGGGGCTAAGCACCTCCCTTCCCCCTCCCAATAGCCCTGACAGGAGGCCCTGCACTTTGTCTGGATGTGACTGACTTTGAGTGACACTGGAATGCTGCAACTTGCCCAGCCTGAAGGGGCAGTGCCACAAAGGCTAAAGGACAATAAAGATTTTTTTTTTCGAAAGACGAAAATGGCCTGCAAAGGAAATAACCGAGCTCTCCTCCAATGCTGGAGAGGATTCTGAGTGACAGCTAGCAAGAAACTAAGCAATCCATCTCAGAGGCTCTATGCACCTGCATACTCTTTCCAGCCGCTGGACTCAGCCAAGCCCATTGTTGTGCAAAGCAGTGGCTCAAACCCAGGCCCTCTCTATAAAGTTGTGTCTGCCTAAGGCCAGGTCAAGGGGGAAATCCCGGCTCGGCACCCAGGAAGTATTAAGGACACTCAAGGGTCCAGAGCAAGCTATTTCCTTTTACTGCCCGTGTGCAGTGGATCTTCAGTGGGCTTGGCTGTGATCTTCACTCCTCTCCTACTCTGCCTTGGCCATCTGCCCGGTCTCCTGCTGTTCTCATCTGGAGGAGCCACACAGCTCAGCAAGGAGCTATTCTTCCTTCCTGTGCCCATCACAGCACTTCAAGAGAAAGAATACCAAGATACTTGCCCGAAAAGCAAAAGGAAGTCCTTGTCACTGTGCCAAATTCATTCTCACAAGGGCTTCTGACTTTTACAAAAGGAAATCCACCCCACCCTATTGAGAAGTGAAAGATATAAACACACCACATCCTCACATGGGCAGTGGCAGAGTCTTTCCAGTTCCTTGAAAAATCACACACACACACACACACAACATGGACCTAGCCCCTGATGGTTGCTGATTGTTTTTTCAGATACCAATTTGGAGCTAGTTCACTGTTTAGTGATTCATGGTGACTCTTTGTTAGATGTTACTTAGGGATATCCTCCTGCCAAGATGAAAATATTCAACCGAGCAGGACTCTGTGTGACTGTTACTACTCATTCTGGAATACTGTTTTATTTGATAATTATGTAACAGGATAAGATATATGAAGACAGTGGTCCTGATGTGTAAACAGGTAGATCCTTCTGGTAATTATATCTGCTTATCAGAGACCTGCTGTTTTATTGATATTTATTCTCTGTAATTACATCAATATTTCTAGCTTGTGTTGAGAAACAAGCATCAAAATTCCACTCACCTGTGACACCATTTTGGTGTGGAATGCAACTATTGTTAATTAACTTTCAGGCCCTCAAATAAAAACTATTTTTGTGACATATATGTTCTGTCACCTACAACCTAGGCTGCAAGAACCGGAGAGTCCATTACATGCTGGCCTATTCTCAGCCAGTGCCCTATCAATGACACCTTTAATCATTATTATATATCAAGATAGGCTTCCCAGCAACTATCAGAGGAACAAATGAAGGTTTTGATGAAGTACAGATTCTTAAAGTCTATGCAAAGGAAAGCCTGTGATGACCTGCCTCGGGAGCCTACGCTTCAAATCTCTTTTGGACATCTGTGGAAGTGAGACTTCATGATTTAATGGAATGAGTATGTTTTACTCCTTTGGGAAATAAAGGAAGATAGCTACTGCCAAGGTTGGAGTCAATGTGCAATAAATACCGGTTGATTGGCTAAGTATTGACTAAAGAATTAAGGGCAAAGTTTAGTTTATAACAGTGACTCATAATCCTCTGTTTAAGTCGTTTATTAAATAATTTAAAATTTAGTTATAGTATGGCAACTTTTTGTGACTTTGGTCATTTTCTCATTAGAAATTATCTTTATAGCTTTAGATTTTACGGTTAAAAAATAAGACATCTTTTCCACCTGGGAGCGGAAAAGACTTGTCTTATTTTATTTTAGGCAGTAATGGGGTTGACTTGGCCATTAGTTCTTAGCACACCTACATCATGTCCTGGAAATGCTTCAGAAATAAGGAAGAATTATACGTTAAAAGTCTGTAGAATTTTCCTTTCTGTGAAGTTGGGGTCAAAAGCACAAACCATCAAAAGTTGTATAAGCTGGCAAAAAAAAATGTTTAAATGAAGAATTTTCCTATATATTTCTACTTTGTTCCTATCTGTCCCCAATACAAGGCCAAACCTACTGTGATGCAATACTCAAGACTTACAGCCAGCCTACTTCATAAAGCTATTACCAAGTCTATAGTATACCAGATTTTGTCATTCACATACCAAAGGTATTTATAGTCATTCCCTTCAAAAAGTAACTATTCTTTAAAACAAACAAACAAACAAAAAACTTATGAGATACTTTATTTAGATTTCAAAGGTTATCCCCTTTCCTGGTTTCCCCTCTGAAAACCCCCTATCACATCACCCCTCCCCCTGCTTCTATGAGGGTGTTCTCCCACTCATCCACCCACTCCTGCCTCCCTGTCCTGGCAGAAACCAAGGCTACTTGGCATGATCAGAATCCAAAGTAACTATTCCTAAGCAGAGATGTTTATACCAGTCATGCCTATACAGCACCATTTTTATGCTCACAAGCTATTTGTTGCTTTTGAAGCCATTATGGTGTGAGAGAAACAAGACTACTATATTTTAGTTTCAATTTTGCCCCATCTATATAAGTATTCTTCATAAATCCATCCATCATTTGTCCACAATTCTTTTGTTCAGTATTTCTGAGGTGGACAAAGGTCTCCTTCAACCCAAATATCATCCACATGCTGAAATCTTTAGTGTGTTGTTACTATGGCAATGTTGCATGTAAGTTAGGGTTTCAGCTGCTACTCTGAGTGCCATTTTCAGGTGAGTAAGCTTAGATGCAGAGATGACATCTCCACAAATGCATATGGAGTTTTCGACATGCATGCAGTCAACTCCTGTATTCTACCCAAATTATCAGAGATTGAAGATATGTCATTCTGCGAAATTATTAAAGATAGGGAGTTTCAAACATTGCATTGCTTAGGATGAGATTTTGAGATGAGGCTTAACCCAAAGAGACCATCTGAGACTGCCTTTAGAATCGAGAGGAAAGAAGCAGAATTAGACAGAGAGACCATGAGCTACAATAAAGTCTCAACACCTATTCTATCCTGTCCTATGGGACAATTTAAAGATATAGGCAAGATTCCGAGTTGTGCTAAGTTCAACTGTCTCTTTCTCTATTAATCTATATTTGGATTCAAGAAAACCTAGGAAGTGACAACTTGCACAATTTGGATCATCAGAGCCTATGCAAGCCCTACTTGAGGCTGTTACCTGTGCCTTTCAACTGGAAGCTCTCTCTTTATTTGTATGGGAACTCACTCTAATCCCCAAGATGAGTATTGCCTTGGGAATAAAAAGGAATTTCTATTGAATGTAAAGCAGAGTTGCCAACTATTCTCAAGAGGCAGTTTGTGGGCAGGTTGTTCCTAAGAAAGTCAGGAATTGTACTTTTAGTTGCATAGTATGAGAAGCTGGTTCTTCAAGATCACTTTTATTTTATTTATTTATTTATTTATTTATTTATATGTTATTTTTTTAATTATCCTTGAAAAACACTCAAATAATCACAGTAATATCTTTACATCTATTAAGTGGCTGATCATCTAAGTGGCATCTTCAGGACAGAAAGCCCCTCAGGAGCTACATCCATACACAGACAAGTATTTCACAGTCGGTCCTTTGGGCATTTACCTATTTATTTGGAAGTGTGAGTCCATAGAATCACCATGAGTTTTGGAACCAGAAATGGTTCAAAGTCCCAGTTATGGCCCCCAAAGTACATACTGTATATGTGTGTGTGTGTGTGTGTGTGTGTGTGTGTGCATTCCCATAGACATATCCACGTCCACATTACACAAATTTTATAAATAAGAATCTTTTAACTTATAAAATGTCTATTGAAATTAGTTAACTAGAGAAAAATAATAGCATTATAGGATAGATTAATATACTGTGGAAATAATACCTCTTTAGTAATTATGTCTTTTACTCATTATATAATAAATTTCTTTCCATTTAATAAATAAATGTATACATTCCAGCCTCTCTCAAGTGAGATTTACCATATAACCTAGATCTAGAAGACCATACTTTGCAACAGAAAAAGTATATTTTCAATTTAGGTATATTTCATTACAGCATCACCCTTATGGTGGTATGAAGGAAACGCCAAAGGAACAGAGGGAATAGTGAGACTGTCTCTACAAATAATCCATACAGGTTTTCAATAGCAATATTAGCCTTGAATTGATAATCCCAGCTGGGAAGAAGCATCAGTCAGAGAAGAAGCAATAATGGATTTCTCTGCATATTGTGATGGCTTGAATGAGAATGAACCTCGTAGGCTCTTATAGTTGCATGCTTTGTCACCAAGGAGTAGAACTGCTAGAGATTAGGAACTGTAGCTTCCTTGGAGGAAGTGTGGCCTTGTTGGCAGAGATATGAAACTGGTAGTGGGAGTCAAAGGTTTGAAAAGCTCAAGCAAGGTCTGCTCTCTCTCTCTCTCTCTCTCTCTCTCTCTCTCTTCCCTCTCCTCTCTCTTTTCCCTCTCTCCCCTCCTCTCCCCTCCCCTCCCCTCTCTCTCCTCCCCTGCCCTCCCCTCCCCTCCCCTCTCCTCCCCTCCCCTCTCCTCCCCTCCCCTTCCCTTCCCTTCTCTCTGTCTCTGTCTCTGTCTCTGTCTCTGTCTCTGTCTCTCTCTGTCTCTGTCTCTGTCTCTCTGTCTCTGTCTCTGTCTCTGTCTCTCTCTCTCTCTCTCTCTCTCTCTCTCTCTCTCTCTCTCTCTCTCTCTCTCTCTTTCTCTCTATAAAGCCCCCTCTCCTGCTGGAATGCCATGTCTGCCTTCTTTCCACCATGATAACTGTAACAAAACCCCAAATTAAATGCTTCCCTTTATAAATTGTCTTGGTCATGGTGTCACTTCACAGGAGTAGAACAGTAGCTAAGACATAAGTCTTTTTGTGTTTTGGGCAGTTTGGGTTTGGTTATCAATAGAATCAACCCGCTGATTTTTAGTCAATTCTTATATCTCATTGTATGCAGTTTGCTAGTATAATTTAGGCTAGTTAAGCAGATTTCTTTTTCTTATTCTTCTACTTGGCATTCAGAACACCACATTTTCTCATCCTTCACAGTTTCCTCTCAACCTCTTCTGATAGACATTAATATCTTCTTCTCTATTAAAAACTGGAGTTCCAGAATGCTCCATTCAATGTGACCTCACCTAAATGGATACTCATTTCCCAACTAATCCCTTCTTGACCCTTGCTTGCAAATAGCATCTGTGTTCTTGGTATTATCTGATTCCCCCACTCTTAGAGATCCCTTCCGACACGGAACAGGTTAACACCAGCAGCATTACAAATCTCCACCTTGGCACTCATATGAAGCTTGGCACATTTTGTTTTCAGTGAAAACTAAGTTCTTATGTGATCTTATAGAATGGTTTTCCGGAATGACCCTGACCTAACCTCAATTCACAGACTCTTAACTTGGATGGCTGTAGCTATCTATCTATCCTCTGCTCACTCCCTGGTCCCCCCAGAAAATGCTGAGTGGTGAGACTACCATCTGGACAGAGACTAGGGGGAAGTGAGGGCCAGCTAGAATCTCCCAGTGCCTCAGCACCTATGTCTCCCACTGGGACCTTCTTACACTCAGAACTGCTCTTTTGCATATGTATTCCAAATTGCTCTTTCCTAGCTCACTTTGGCCCACCATAAAGGTACAGGGCTTCAGAAATGTGGTCACATCTCACCCTAGCAGTTATCAAAAGAACACCATCCCAGCAACTAGTAGGCAAAAGTTCTTCACTCCTTTGTCCATCATTTATTCCTATGACTGAAATTTAGAATGGAGCACAACATGACATATGACACTATAAGGAACCAGAAAAAATACTTAAAATCCTAATGCTGGCATTTGCAATATATGAGAGAATAGAAGACTTGATCTTTTATAGGTACCAACTACAAAATAGGCTTATGATGTAAACATCTCCGCAATCACACCAAAGATTAAATTATATAAGCCGTGTAAACACCAGATCCTAGTAAATAGCCAAAACTGTTAGCTTACCTGAATACCTATGATTATGTTGAGTGAGTGTCATGCATTTAATAATGAAAGATAAACAAAAGCCCCAAATTGGAGATAAAAATTACTGAGAGGTGAGAAAGGATGAGCAAAATAATTCATGAACTGAATGACTAGTCCACAGCTATGGTTTTCATGAAATAACTATAAAATTCCAAATGCCAATTCTAAAACACTTTTAGGAAAGACTTGGTGGCCACAAAGGCGCTCGAAGAAATGGCACAAGACTCACTAAAATATCAAACTTGCTTCCACATGCTTCAGGATCCTGTGATCTCCTCTGTGGTTAAAATATTCCTCTCCACAGTAAAGACAAGAATGAAGGCAATGAGCACTTACTAGACCATGAGAAAGTCACTGTCAGAGAACAAACCCTCTCAGGAGTGAGCTATCACTGGCATTGGAGTGTACTTGGGGCTTTATAGGAAACACCAAGGTTTGATGAAAGCTGAGCTAGGAGGTGACTCAATCAATGAATGTGCTCCTTCTAAGTATGAGAATCTGAGATTTATCCTTAGAGTGCAGGAAGGAAGGAAGGAAGGAAGGAAGGAAGGAAGGAAGGAAGGAAGGAAGGAAGGAAGGAAGGAAGGAAGGAGAGAGAGAGAGAAAGAAAGAAAGAAAGAAAGAAAGAAAGAAAGAAAGAAAGAAAGAAAGAAAGAAAGAAAGAAAGAAAGAAAGAAAGAAAGAAAGAAGAAAGCTACACAGGATGGCATGAACTTATAAGTCCAGCACTAGGAAAGTGTAGACAGGTAAGTCTTTGACATTCACTGATCAACAGTCATAACATATTTGGCAAGCTACATGGCAGTAAAAGAGAAAAATGCAAACTTAGATGGTATCTAGTCTTCAAATGCACTCACAAAAGTGCATACACATTCATGACCACAAATACATATCTGGACTCAACTACACACACATTTACACAGACACACAGGCACACACACACAACACAGATATGCACACACACAAAGGAAGAGAGACATACTGAGAGAGAGAGACAGACAGACAGACAGAGAGAGAGAGAGACAGAGAGACAGAGAAGAGAGACAGAGAAGTTATCTACATGTGTAATGCAAGTGTTAGCCAAGATTTTTTTCAAAACAAATCAACCTGAGACATAGAACCACGTCACAAAAAGTAGAGATGCAGTTAGATTTCTCAGGACTCTCCCTCCTCCTTCGTACCATGTGAGCCTGGACTCACCCTTCAATTCTCTCTACTCCAGGAACTCCCCAGCCCCATGACTTGGGATGCACTAGTTGATTCTGACATGTGATACCCTCTCTAAGTCCCTTCCTAGAAGCTTAGCTATGATTCCGAGGAGGCATACTAATCATGGCCTTCTGCCAAGACAGCTACAGTGAGTTTTCTGTTCTCCACAGAACCTCTGAAGGTCAAAACAACAGAGGAGCGATGGTGCTCCTTCTCCTGGTCTCGCCTGCTTTCTCATATCAGTACAAGGTGGGTAGCACTCTGTGGCTATCTCCCACTTTTAATGCTTATGGTACTAGACCCGTTCTGTATGTCCAATGCCATCTCTCTTTGGGGGAAGATATGCCCTACTTTCCAATTTGTATTTTACTTGTCTTTCTTTTCCGCTTGATATAAACTGCATATTTCACTTTATACACTCCATGTCCTAAGTAAGAACTTAATATTAGGATGGAGACAAACCATTTCCCTCTGACTTTCTCACATCATCTATGATGATGTGTAAGAAGTATCCTTCATATATATATATATACATATATACACACACACACACACACACATATATATATATATATATATATATATATATATATATATATATATTACAAGGGAAGAAATGAGAGCATGAAAGGAGGGGAAAGAAAATATCAAAGGACGACTAACATTAAACATGCCCTTCCCTCAGCAGTTCCTCCTTTAGTTAAACCTAGTAAACTTCAGCCAATTCCAATAAACATGCCTCAAAGCTTTTAACCCTAACTGGGTGTATTGAAAAAAATGGCAACATTGTATATTAAGGTTAACACATAATGGAATTAGTACGGTCTCCAGCGCACTGACTTCTCAAGAGTTAGCAGAGGTCTAAGAAAGTTTCAGACCATGTCTTGTGATGGAACTGAGCTTTTTATAACTAAAGCTACTGGTCTCCTAATAGCAAAAGATTAACACATGCAAAAGATTTAAAAAAAAATAGCTTTGCAGTTTCTGTCTGAATCCTGGACTTGACGGAGACATGGAATGGGAGAGAAAGTTACTGGATCCACTTTGAAATGCAGTTAAGTCACCTGTCTGGTTCATCAGCCCTCATCCTTAGACAAGCTCCCGCTCTTGCCTGTCCCTTAAATTAAAGCAAGATTTCACCTTTGGAGTCCTTATTCCTTAAGAAAATTTGGTTCTCAGCCTTTACATATGTTAGGGCATGCTTGAACGCATTGTAGTTACATTTTCTCTAAGTACTATTACATTTCTCTCTTCGTGTTAATAGAACAAAGACAGATTTTTGTGAGAACATAATTGTACCTCAACTTTCTGTAGTGTGTCTTCTGATATTATGTCAAACGAATGGTAAACCAGGATAGCCCATGTTCCAACTCAATGTCACTGTGCCATCCAGTACTTGTCCTGCTCTCATTTCAGAGAGCTTTACAAGAACTAAGTCAGACTGGAGACATGACTATGCTGTTAAAGGCTAAGGCTGTCAAAGAACTAAACTGTACTGCCATGGTCCATGATCACTTTTCACCAAGAGCCCATGCAATGGCAGCAATTGGTAAGTGCTAGCATGTATAAGTGTTAACTGAACCTTTCTCTATGTGCCCAGTGAAACCCTAAATTGCATTCATAATCAAATGGGCATTTTTCTTTATTTAATGTGATAAGCTTCTTTGAGTAAGAGTAAAAATTAACTAATTTGTGTTGGCATGACCAGAATATTTGATTATATTCTTTTTTGTCACTTTCTACTGGTTCTCTGTGAATTTCTTATCATTCACCCCAGTCCCACTCATCCCGCTCATAGCTGCCTTCCATACTTACAATTTTATTTGTGGAAGCTGTAGTATGTCATAGTGTATCCCACAGCATACCCTTCTGTCCAGACTTCATTTGTAGCAAATGTTCATTAGAACAACTCAGTTGGTCTAGTATGAGGCTTCTGGCTTCTGCCACTCTGTCAGTACTGGAACCTCACAGGGACTTCTCTCAAATATCCTGCAGTTGTCCCGTGTAGTTTTAGATCTGTAGGATCAGCCCCTTCATTCTCACCAGCAGTTCATTAGTGGGGTAGATTTTTGGGCTGGGATCATTCAAAGCCCTGTGATTGGGCCAGGGGAGATTCTCATCTAGGCAGCCCACCAGCTCTCCTGCCCTTGTGCTCCTGGAGACAACTCACCAACAACCCCTACAACCAGCTCTCTATCCTGATGCCCAGGTGAGGTGCAGGGTCCACTCTTCTGAGTGCTATAGTTGCTAAGGAACAGGGCCAGCTATCCTACTCTCACACTTGCCATCCAGGGAAAGGGTCAAGGGTGAAGGAAATATCTCTTTTGCCCATGAGGCAGACAGACAAGTTGTGGGGTCACACAGCCTCTGGGCCTGTTTACTTAAGCTTAACCCCTCCCATCTACCCGCCTCTGCAATGCCATCAGGGTCTACAGTGATGCCCAAGTTAGGTACAGGGCCTGCTTTCCCAAGTACTTCAACAGGTGAGGGGCAGGGCCTGTTCTCTGGCCTGATGCCCCATGCCCAGTTCTACTGCCTGCCATAGGTGGCAAGCGATGAGCAAGGACATCTCTCCCTCAGCCCTGCTAATGCATGGCAGACAATTATTAGGGCCAGATCACCAGCACCCTGGCTCCAAAGTCAGCTCTATTGTGCTGCACGGGCTCCTCTCCTGAGTGCTGCTGAAGATGGTGAGGTGCAAGGAGAGGGGAAGGTGGTTTTCCCTCATCTCTACCACCACTCGGTGGTAGGGCCAGTTCTCCCAGGGTTATATGTACCAGGCCTGTGCCATGCCAGACTGGTGGTCATCACAGGCTAGCTCCCATCTGTGGCCCCATGGCATGAGTCTGATAGGCATATAGGGCTTGCTTCTTGCCAGACCTTCCTTTGTGTCCCCATGCTAGGGTTGTTTGTCTTGAGTTCACTCTCAGCTAGGCCTGTGTAAACCCAGATGGGGATCTTCAAGTCTCCAGGCTCATGCTCCATCCTGGAAACTTGTCTGGGCCTGCCGGGCGCTGGTCCGGTGGTCATCTCAGGTTAGTTCCCTATCTGAGACCCCTACCACCAGACTAGTGGTCATCTCAGACTCTCTGTTAGGCTTCTATTCAATCCTGTGTTCATAGGTCAGAACATTGAATGCAGACATAGCCTCTCTCCTTCCTGCCACTTACTGACACACACGTCATGGAGAAGCCGTACCTGCAGTGCCTCTACAGGCAGATGGTAAGACACTTTGAGCTTAATTAAAATAGGCTTGGTTCCGTTTTTTATGATTTAATTCTATTAAGTGAGTAGGATGAGCCTACTATTTAGTTACTGTCTTTTCCACATTAAAAGATAATCCGAGGCTATAGAGATGGCTCAGCATTTACTATTGCTTGCTGCTTTTTCACACTGACTGAGCTCTTTCCCCAGCACCCAGGCCCAGTGGCTCACAAGCACCTGTAACTCCAGCTCCAAGACACTGAAAGTCCTTTTGTGGCCTCCCTCCATAGATACCTGTGCAAATGTGCACACACACACACACACACATATACACATACACACACTCACACACATACACATACATACACATACACACACACACATATACACATACACACACATACGCACACACACATATACACACACATACACATACTCACATATACACAGACACACACACACACATACACACACACATATACACACACATTCACATACATATACACAGACACACACATACACACACACTAACACACATATACACAGACGCACACACATACACATGTGTATACACACATACACATACATACCTACACACACACACACACACACACACACACACACACACACACACACACACGCACATACACATTTTGTTTTTGATATATTTTATCATGTTTAAGTGGTAATATTGATATATTTGAGTCTATTTATACAATCATACTTACACTATTTCAAAAGTATAGTCTTGAAATCCATAGGTCTTATATTATTCTGTAGTTCTTCCAATTTTATTATAAAATTATGAACAAATCACTGTTTCTTGTTAATGCCCCCATTCCAATTTTTAAGTGAAGGTATTTAAGTAGATAACCTCTAACTTGTTTGCACCTCATATTTTAGGATTAATATTTCTTCATTCATTTTAATAATTATTACTATAACGGAGAAATAATAAATCATTGTTTAAATATTTCTTGAAATTTTTAATTGAGATAGTGACTCTTAATTTTCACATTTCCAAGGACAATTTGCAGGTCTAAAACCTTTTTTTAATTATTTAATAATAAGAAATCAGATTATTCCATATTTTATTTTCAATTAACCACATAAGAAGGAATCTTCTTTCTTCTTTCTTGATGAGTTGGTCGTTGTTGCTCTCTCCCACCTAAGTTTCAAGACAATAGGACTGTTGCTGACTGGACGGGTCAGCACCTTCAGAGCAAATGCATGTGCCAGATGTCCACAAATGTCTCTGAGAAAAACGAATGAGTGAAATATATGAGTCCACATTTTTTACTACATTTTATTTCAATGCATGAAACCCTAACCCAATTTAACTGCTTATCATTTCCTAAAGTTGTTAATTGCAGAAATGATCCAAGAGAACTCTGAGCTTTAATAAATACATTTGGTTTCAGAATAACTGAGAGTCTCTGTCTTGGTAACTCTGTGATCAACTACAGGCTTCCACACTTACTTTCATACTTGTACTCCTGTGACTATACAGACATGCATATATATACATATATGTACACATATCATATACACATATAGAGGAAGCAGATTCTAAAAATGAAAAAGAATTTTTTTTATTTGCAAATGTCTTCACAAATGTAGTACTCAAACAATTGGTCTACTGTCACTTTACAGACATAGATCTTAATAGAACCCCATTATTAACATGTTTATATGTTCATGCATTGAAGCATACACAATACTTCATCCTATTTAAATCTATGGTACATTTAAATAACAGTAGAGATTCTACCAATTTCTTCGATGAATTTGAAGATTTATGTACAAAATGTAGTCCATTGAACTGGTTCCTTTAAAGGATACTAATGTGTGAAGTGACTTATTAAAGAAATCTTTTTTTGATCCCATTCCTTTGAAGCCATTACAAAAGAAGCAGATCTTAGCAGCTGTTAGCCATTATCAAGTCAATGGCTTTTCATGTCAGAGACATAAACATTATTAAGCATTAACCAGATCTTTGACAGTAGAACATGGCAACGTGCACCAATGTCGTCGTCTCAACCTAGTTTCATAGTAAATTAATGATAAGGTCTGATCATAATAGGCAAAATATTTAAGATCCCTCTCTTTTCTTAGAGCTTTGGGGAGATGAATGGAGCCTATAACTCTTGAATGCTTGGCCAATCTTAGCAGTTCTTGCATCAAGTACATTCAAGAGACGAGTTGTTAAACTGTGATGTTTTGACATGCTTAATGCACATGCACATGTTTAATGTGTGAGAAAACTCTCTTATAAAAATTGGTATCAGATTCTTTTCTTCAGCTATTTTAAATGATATACAATAAGATCACCTAAATGGAAGGAAAACAAAAATAAAATTCAAAATATGATCATTTAAAGCTAAAGAAAAATGGGGGAAAGAAAGAAGTGGAAAGTTCACTCATTGAAAATCTATCATTGTCTTATTTTCAAATGCCCAACTATGGTAGATATATAAGCCTGGGAAATTGAAGTCATCCTTTGTACTTGGCACTGCACAATGCTTTGGTAGGATGGTATGGCACAGGAAAAATAAAAGACTTCACAGACATTTCCCCACCACTATCTTTGCCCTGAATATTTTCATCTCATCCAGCAACTCTCTAAACAGACTACACATGGATATACTCACATTATTAGCATATTACTCATATTATTATATGTGTGCTATGGGTTCAGATGTTTGGGGATCAAATTGCTTTGGAAATACAAGACTGCCCATATAGAAAGTGAACACTTACATATTACTATGGTATGGAACTGATAATGATATTTTACTCAGTCAGTACTTATACCAACAGTTTTATTTTTTCTGGTCAATTATGACAATAGATCCCCTGCTCACTGCTTTTGTAGTTTTCTGGCAACATGGTGATGAAACCTTGTCAGACACTGTCAGACTGTGGTGCTTGCTCTGTCAGTTACAAGTATTAAAGCAGACAGCTCAAACAAGGGTAAGTACACCTAGTAGCCAGACCCTGACTTTTCTAATAAAGGAAACTAGGGCTCCCTTTGAAAAGTGGCTGATCCTTCAGGGCCACAGATAAGAAAAAGAATATTCAAGACAGCCCTTAGCATATTGCAGTACAAGAAAGGAAGGCAGGACTCAAGGACTCACACATGTACGTACTCATATGTGTGGACATGTGTGTGAACACCACACACACACACACACACACACACATACACACTGCTAAGGCACAGCACACAACCCACTGTCATGTCAGTGATGAGAGTGTCAGAGAGACACATGAGCCTACTAGAAGAATTTGCAATACCAAAGCTAGAATGACGTGAACAGCAAGATCATCTAGTATTGGGTTGCAATGTAAAAGGTTCCCTGGACCCTTAAACCTTACCACCACGTTTTCCCTCTTACTTTTTGCTTCCCTATCATTACTGTCTTCTTTAGTCCTCCAGAAACCCAGCAGCTCCCTCCCTTCATTAGGTCCTTTCTTTGTTGGTTCCATTGTCTAAGCACTCTCATCTCAGAAGAGGACAAGTCAAACTCCCTTACTCTCTGTGGAGTTTTACTCATGAGTGAGCCTAAAGTGGCATTCCTGTGTGAAGCCATGCCTGGAATGATTCTTTCTTGTTGAAGACTTTCCTGGTTTTCCAGAACTCAAAACTGGATCCTTAATCTACCCCTCTGGCCTATCCTGCTTGTGATATTATAGTTGCAATGTCATTGAAATCAGCCAAGAACTGAGAAATGGTAACAGTACAACAAAAGGCTTCGCTGGGTACGGTAGATAACAAAATGGATAGGCAAAGTTCCAAAATCGTAAACTACCTTAGTGACTTTAAGGTTCTTAATAATGCAATATAAGAGATTCAGACCTAGAAAAGCAAGCTACTAATTTCAACTGAGTCCTAACCTCAGCTACTTCAGAAACAGGAGCATGAGGATTCCAAGTTTAAGATGAGCGTGGACATCTTAGGGAGAATCAGTCTGTAATGAAAAAACAAAAAAGTGGTCTGTAGATAACGCTTAATGGTAGGCTTCTACCTGTCATGTGATAGCCCTAAAGTTCAATGACTAGAAACATGAAAGAGGAAGAGGAGAAGGCAAAGGAGGAGGAGGAGGAACAACAAGAGAAAGAAGAGGAGCAGCCGCAGCAGGAGGAGGAGGAGGATGCCTACAGGGTTAGCAGAGCACAGAACAGAAGTGCAGAAGGTGATTGCGAGTTTCAACATAGATGGTAGAAAACGTTTCGGCAACACTTACCGAAAGAAGGTGGTAGAACTTCCCCCAGGCTAGAATTAATCTATAGCATTTTCGTTGGCTTAATAAACAACTTTCTGTGACTCTGCTTCCTGACCTGTTAAGTAACCAACATCAGTAAAAGTAATTACTACCATCAATAAACAGTCAGCAGTCACTGTCTGTAGTCTAGACATCTAGCAACAGCACAAACTTGAAGATGTTATGACATTGGTGCTAACTGTGGTTCAAACAAAAGTAAAAGTTGCATAGAGGATGTCAGAGATCTCCTTTCAGAGCCTTCATTCTCTTTAGCTCATAAGAAGCAGCCACTCACAATGTTAGCAAAGCTGAATCCAAATTGTCTCATAGACGGTCAAGATTGGTGACGACTACAATTTGTTAAGAGTTTTCTGGCCACTACTTATCCTACATACTTTTTATATATCCTTGTCCAATTTCAAGACAAATATGAAAGTGTGTGAGAAAGGAGGAGGAAAAAGAGGTGCAGGAGATTAAGTAAGTGGACTCAAACTATGCAGCCTGGAAGTGGGGGAAATGGAGGTGAATCTATGTACTCTGGTTGTAGAGTCTACACCCTGTGAGCAGATTGCTGACTTATCATGCTTAGTGACTCATAATGTCTGTCTCCATCGTACTGTTATTGACTGTGACTCTGTAAGACTGACATACGGAAATCCCCTAGACAGTATTATTAAGAGGTGATGCCTTCAGGAAGCAATTTGATCAAGAGGGTGTTATACCCATGAATGGGGTTTGCACCTCTGTAATAGAGTTTCCTATGGACCTGTTTCTACCCTGTGTTGGATGTGGTTCGAAAGGGTTTATCTTGAAGCAGAGAATGAGTCTACCAGTGACATGATCTTGTATTTCCCAGTCTCTAAAAGTGTACATAGCAAATTTTTGCTGCTTGTAAGTTACCTGGACTACAATAACTTAAAGAGCAGCCCAAACAAAGATGTTTTTAAAAGTAATCTTTTCCAAAGTGTGGACACTTTGTCCCTTCTTAGAATTGAAAACAATCACCGATGGAAGGAGTTACAGAGACAAAGTTTGGACCTGAGACAAAAGGATGGACCATCTAGAGACTGCCATATCCAGGGATCCATCCCATAATTAGCCTCCAAACGATGACACCATTGCATACACTAGCAAGCATTTGCTGTAAGGACCCTGATATAGCTGTCTCTTGTGAGACTAGGCCGCGGCCTAGCAAACACATAAGTGGATGCTCACAGTCAGCTAGTGGATGGATCACAGGGCCCCCAGTGGAGGAGCTAGAGAAAGTATCCAAGGAGCTAAAGAGATCTGCAACCCTGTAGGTGCAACAACATTATGAACTAACCAGTACCCCGGAGCTCTTGACTCTAGCTGAATATGTATCAAAAGATGGCCTAGTTGGCCATCACTGGAAAGAGAGGCCCATTGGACAGGCAAACTTTATATGCCCCAGTTCAGGGGAACGCCAGGGCCAAAAAGTGGGAATGGGTGGGTAGGGGAGTGGGGGATAGGGTATGGGGGACTTTTGGGATAGCATTGGAAATGTAATTGAGAAAAGTACGTAATAAAAAATATTTTAAAAAAAGAATTAAGAAAATATAAGAAAAGAAAGTAATCTTTTCTATAGTCTATCATGCCTATTACCAAGAGAAAGTCTCATAAGCAGCAACATTTTGTTCTCTTTGAGGTAGAAGAGTAAATCTTGGTTAACTGTTTAGAAGTTGAAAGCCCTGGGCACAGCACAAAAAGTTTCTAAGGCTTTTGTTCAGGCAAAATAATATCTATTTCTCAGAACTGTCAGTTAAGAACAAAGAAACAGTAGATGGCCCAGTATTTTGAACACTGTAGAGCATAAGACAAATATTAGTTTTCATTTTTCTTCAAGATTCTCTGCAGCTTATGTTTTTCTTGATGCTTCAGACTTTTGAAAAATGTGCCTTTATGGTTTTACTGCTTGGATGAGTTTCTATGTGACTCTGATTTCTTCTAACATAGGAAAGTAACAATGAGGCTAGATTTTTACTGGTCCATATTCTCATCTTCACCCACACATATAGCGGGCATTTATGATCTGATCATATGAATTTGACTGCTATAAAGTTTGAGGTTTGAAAGGAGCCAGATGACGTCAAAAATGACCATTAGTGCCAGTCTTAGGAAGAGTCACTTTACACTATTGGTGAGCAGCAGCCCAGTGAGAAATAAAGACAGTCAACAACGCAAGGAACAAATAAAACCCCAAACCTTCAGAAACAGAGGAAAGAAACTAGCCAGAGCGGCTTGTTTAATTAAACATTCCTGATACATAATTTAAACTCAAACTGAGATCTTAATAAAATAATAAAAAGAAAGATTCTTTGAAATAGAAACAAAAGATAATTATAAGGTAGCTCAATAAAATGAAAGAAAATTAGCTGAATTATGGAACCCCAGGAAAGAGGCCAATAATTCCATAATATTAACTCTGGCACGATTAGGAACAAAGGCTGCTGGGTGGTGCTGAGGAAGTGTGAGAGCAGTCGGATCTCTCTCTGGAAACTTTGCTATATGGAGCAACACCACTTAGCAATCAAACCTTTCATCTGTTTAGTCCGTTTCTGATATCTTACCGTGATAAAATTTTCTTTTTAAATGAATAGAATAATTTTGATAGAATATTCACTTGTTCAGTGTAATGCTATGCTTTTGTTTTTTTAAAATGGATCGTTTTTGTTTCTTTCATAAGAGGACCCTAACATCTAGTAATGTAATGTAATCCTTTCCATTACAAAAAATGTTTGAAAAGTCCACCAAACGATAAAAAAGAAGAAAAATCACCGAAGGATGCATACCAAAATGGTAACGGCTACTAGGTCCGAGCATAAATATTGACAGTTATTTGTACCTGTTGCTGTTAGTTTGAATACCAGTCAAGTGGTTGCCCATGACAAAATATTCCATTTGTTCTTTCAGTGGCTTTTTAGATGCTTCCTTCTCTGCACAAAATAACCTGAGCATCCCTGTTGTAATTAAGACATTTTCCCTCTAGTTATAACTAAATAAAAATATTGAAAAATCAATACAAAGCCACCTACACACACACACACACACACACACCTGTATATACACAGACAGACAGACAGACATAAGAGAGTAGTGCCCCTGGTGACCCAGAATTCCACAATGGCAAAGTATAAAAGGATTTAAGGCCCAGCATTTTGATGGGAACAAAAGCACACAGTGCTCCCTCCCATGGCTCAGCTCTGAAATTATTTGCTCTCTCTACCTCAGTTTCTTCTGTAAACTAAAGTTTATAATCTTGTCAACTGCCTCAGATTACAGGAAGAATCGGATGAGTCTGCCAATTTGAGATCTTAGAAAAGCATTGTCAGGCAAAAGGCATTAACCACTATTAAAATTCCTAGTGTATAATATTCGTACACTTTTTGTGAAATCTTATTTTGCAGCTTCTTGGTGGGCTTTTAATCCTTACTTCATCATGGGATCTTTGAAGTGAAGTCATAGCTCATGCTTATTTATGGCTTTTATATCACCTCACAGGGTCTTGCAAAGAGTAAGGGTTTGCTAAAATATTAATTGAATTCATCAGTAAACTCACGGATGGTATAGGAAAGCCTTAAGCTCACATATTTTACAGAGAAAACTGAAATTTAGATATTAAACATGTATCCTCATAGTAGAGTGCACACTGTAGGCATTGTCTAGAACTAGAAATAAGAAAACAGAGACTGTGGAGCAGAGGGGGAGGGGCCGTCTAGCAGCCAAGTTTTGAAAGCAGGACAATGCTAGCCACAACTTCTACCCTTTTAGTAGTGGATTGGGTTCCTGTTTATTTATTATTTCCTTTTACAATTTGGTGTTTATTTTACCTAATTATGCTTTATGACATGGATTAAGTGCTTGAAATCTGTTCCAAACAAGTGTCTTGCACTTGTATATAAACAATCCTGCTTTGTTATCTCCCCTGGGGATTTCCCTGGGTCCAGTCCAAAAAGCCCTAAGTCCCTAACAGGAAGACCACTTCTCTTTCCCACTTTTCCTGCCCAGTTTCTCTATGATGTGGCCACATAGGGGAATGATGCATTCAGAGAGCCTGAGTAGTTCAACCCACAAACTTAGACCCACAGTAACAGACTACTTACTGACTTAGTGTTCACAAACACTCTCCTGAATTAATCTATACTTGAATCCCTCAACTTGCCACTGAATGATTCATGGTTATTTAATTTTATTCCCTATCAAAACATTTACAGGCATAATCTTTTAAGTATTATAAGTATATCACTGGGCTTATTTAAAGCTCCTCAATTCTGTTCAGTTCATTCAACTTTGCCAATGAAAAGATTCACACACACACACAAAGATGTATTCTTATCCAACTTGAGATTAGACAATCTGTGTAAATAAGAATGTCATCTGAAATGACCAAATGCCTTCCTTGCTATGTTTGGTATTTGGGACTCAGAAATGTCCAAACAAGTTGTGTGGAGTTTACTGTCCTAAAGACAAAGGGGTAGTGGGAGGAGCTTTGCTTTCCAGCTCCTGACTCTTGGATGGCAAAGCCTGAGCCATGAAGTATTCATTCTATACACCAGGGTAACAATGTCCTCTCATTTTAACATAGATGTTTATCTGAACTGACAGCATTTGGAGATAGCAGAGAGAGGCTGAATTATCAGGATTTAAACTGTCCTTGTGTAGCCTGTAACCAAACAGAAGTAGAACCAGGAGATCCTAAAATGCCCATCTGTTCCACATGGACAGATTGTCAAAGGTAGGGCCAGCGCCAACAGCTATGTTCCCATCCAGTTTCACGGAGGAAATTCCTTCATCCCATATGATACTTCTAAAGTGATGTCATGGTAAAAGATACATTCCCATCATAAAATGCAAATTTTCATACAAAGAAAAGCAAGGGCTCTCACTGCATATTGAATCAAATCGTACACAATCCAACTCAATTTGATTGAGGCAATATACAGGGAGCCAGCCCTGCTGATTGCCTTTCAGAAAGATGGACGTTGGAAGCATCCTTAATCTAAAGCACTAAGCAGGACTTTATTCATTTCTTTGAATTCCACACCAGTCTTTTTTCATGACTTCTTGAGTTACAGAAGAAAAAGCCCCCAGCAATTTGGAGAACACTTGTTCTTAAGGGAATGGGGCTCAGTGTTATGAACATGTTGTACAAAATAATAGCCTGCTTCATCCCTAGACAGCAGGGTTCTCCCCCCTGGAAGAACAGTTTTGCATTCATTTTTAAATCATGTAAGTTTCACACATTTTTCTCTTTCTTTTTGTCTTTTTTTTTTTAAACAGCAAAAACTGGTCAAACAAAGCAACAAAAATACATTTTCTTCCTGGAAAATATGAACAAATGTCAAAAAAAAGCAAGCACTTAAGTTACAAGAGCCCCCAGGCAAATGTAACTTCCTGCTGGGTTTATACTGCTATCATAAACACCACACCACGGGAGACCACTAACAGTACCCCTGACCAAGCCAATCCTGTCTTTCTGGAATTTAAGGCATAATTGCCTTAATGAACCCATACAGCCTTGAAAAAGTTTCCAGTGCATAACCATGTGCCCAAGTAAATTGTGTCCCCATTAGAATGGTGTTCCGTGTTGAGTCACAGGGTATTATGCATTCTTTTATCATTTAAGGGGCAGTAAGCATCAGGTAAGTGGTGGATTCTTGTAACTGAGCAGCTATCTCGACAGCCACGTGAAGATTGCTTTCCTGCCTTTCTTAGGCTGTCAAATGCGTCCAGCGGAACAGTGTCCATAACACTAGTTCGAGAATTAAAGATGCTGTTTTATGTGCTCAAATGTAGGCATGGAACTGGTCAACAAAGGAGGAAAGTTGCTAAGCAATCCTTTCCACATACACACTCCAGTGGGGAAAGGGCTTCCTAAAATCAACTCTTGAATATGTTGGCACTGTTGACTTTTGAAAGTCCCTGGCTATTAAGCCTCCCTCTCTTGCTTTTTCTGCAACACTATTCCTGTAACCCAATATTTTTCTAGGTCAGGAAGTCCTTTAAATGTCCCTTCTTAGTTTCACCCTAGAATCCTGTACTCCAAGGGATAGAAAGAGAATAATTAAGCAGCCATAACTCATCATGAATATGTCAAATAAATGCTATCAAATTCCTATAGGCAAAACTTAGTTTCTTTTCTCTTGATATACATTTGCAGTAGCAATTTAGAGAGGCAATTCCTCAAAGTTCTCATGTGAGTAAGACTTATAACCAAAAGTCATATAAATATGACTACAATTAAATAATACGCATATATATTTTGGAATTGCATACAAGTCCTTTAAAGATCTTGATCGATTTCATCCCTCTACCGAGTACTATTTTAACTTTGGCTACTCGTTAAAACAAAGGCTATTTCAGAATGAAATAATACAAATTATTTTAGTGAATAATAATGTCTAACTAACTTTATACTCATGAACCAAACAGCCATATTTATGTGAGGTCAAGGCTCTGTTCCTTCATTTAACTCCTTTGTCTTGACATATGATCTCAGCATTCAAGTTAAGATTCCTGTCCTGGTGTAGCCTCCACTACGTGGCAGAATGACTGAAGCTAAGTCACAAGCAGAAAGCAAATGTATTATCTATCTCACAGTTCTGGGTCCTGGAAAGGGAGACCCAGTTTCTTTGGCATCCCTCTCCTTAGACATGAGCGCCTCACATTGTCGTGTTGTGAAAGAGTGCAACAGTTTTTAGGAGACATGTTCAAACTCTACCTGACCCTAAATGACAGAAATGTTCAACATGAGGTCAGCGATTTATATACACACTTGGGAACCTATATCTCCTTTAACTAATCAAGCTGCCTTAATCAGATTCCGTCTTCATACCCAATAGAGTCCCTTGAACGTGCTCCTTGGAGAAAGGTATTTTTTTCTACATATATTAGGAAATATCTCACTTTGTCCCCTAATGATAGATGTGTTCTTGGAGAGCTTTGTGTTTTTCAAGAGTTTATGCATCAAAATGGAAAGAAATGCCATTTGCAATCTGCTAGCTTCTTTCTTGGAGACACCCTCCTTTGAGTCTGTGCTTGTTCCTGCATGAGACCTGTCTGGATAAAGCTGCAGTATCGGAAATCCCAACAAGTGCTTGTCCCCTCCTTTGCTTCTCACAACCTCCATTTTCTTTATCACTCACTTAGTCTTTCAGAGAAGTTATTTCATTCCAAATACGACTCCACCACCATTCATAACAATATTTACGATGCATAGCAAACATCATATGAACTTAAAATAAAATAATAGTCACAAAATGTTACAAAGGAAGCATACTACCATGAAAGATGACCATTTCCAAGGCTGAAAATGGAATTAAGAATGGAATATTTGTTTTAGAGATTTTATTCTATTTTATTCCTGTTGAATAAATTTTATAAGTTTTATATTTGTTAAATTATTACAAGCAGTAGGGAAGACAAGTTGAAAAGCCAATATTATCATTATTTCTTTTCTTAAATCTCAAAAGGCTCCAAGTCACCATATTACATAGTCTTATCTTCTTCCACAAATAACCTTTATGGTCTCACCACTATTGAAATTACCAAAATCAATTTCAGCCACAGTTTTTGAAGTGATTTTCATTCAACACTCAGTTTTTGCCTAAGAAATTTTTGAACAATCTTCAGAATATAGAATACAGATATGTAAAATAGTTACACAAATCAAATACTTATTAGTAATGACTTACAAAGAAATTTATTTTAAACAAATATTTGGTGTATGTGTCTTTTAACATTTACTAAAACATAGAAATGCCCACACTGATGACTTGTGTGAGCCTGTTTATTTTTATGTGAAGAATTGGCTCTTAGCTAAATATTTAATATTGTGCAACCTCGAATATCTTCAACACTTTCCAAATTCAGCTAAACTTCTGGTTTTATAGATGTAAATTCTGAGAATGCACATCATTTTGCATAAATATAGTGAAAAATAGCAGAAGTATTGTTGGAGACATTTCAGAATTTGCTGGAAGTTCTGGCTTGATCCCAAATCAAGATGCATTTAATAATTTTAATGACATTCAAGTCAGCAATGCAAACAGCTATTTTTAGCATTAAATATAATGCGAAACACACAGCACACAGATATAATAATTTGATACTTATAAACTAAGAAGTAACAGTAGGAAAAACATTAAAAGGTTATTTTTTAATTGAACCATTAAATATTTTATAAAATCAGCAAAATGTATGAATAGTAAAACCACTACAATTCATCACACAGCCATTGCTCATCTGATCAAAGGGGTTTCAGACAGCATTCACTGGTGAAGCAGAGAATGAAAGATGCCAAGTATCATATGTTCAGAACCAATGCCACATGATGTAACAGGTGAGGGATAACCTTTGACTCATTTTTCATTAGGTTTTTAATTAGTTTCTGGTAGTTGCACGTTCAGGAAACATTTCCGATTGCCAAATCTCTCACGCCTTCCACATTCAGTTGCAATGTGCAGTTCAAGATGCTGAGGTTTATGCTGTGGGTGGTGCAGGCTTGAAATCTCTGTCTTAGATGTTTCTCCCCTCCCCAGTCTTCTCCTGACCACTGTTTCCCCATAGTAAGAAGACGCCAGCTTAAACCTATTTGCTCCTTCTGACAAATGCATATCATGCAACATGATTGATTCTTGCCTACAGAATGCTCCGTTCCTACAGAAAAGGAAGTATTATCAGTTAAGGTATGGAAAGGCAGAGAAATCAAAGCAGTGACTGGGTCTGCGAGATGAGAATATGAAAGCCCTTCAGATAGCCAGCCCTACCATGCTGAAGATAGGAATATTCTCAGATTGAGATCAACATGGTGATAAAAACCAGGCCTCGGCGATGGATCAGATGCAGGCTCTGTATGCTGTCCCTGTGAATCTGAGTGATTCCTTAGCTCAGCTCTGTTGAGAGATGTCTGTCACTTTTCAAATATTTATAAATGCCACTTGTTCTTACTAAAGTGAAATGACTTGCGATGCCTCACTCTAACTGTGCCAGATAATTTCCATTTTCATCAAAGACAGTAACTGGCCAGTAAAATGCAAAGTCGTTTTGGACTAAAGTGAGCAAGTGGTTACATGGCTCCATGTTCTAGGTCGGGGTACAGGCATACCTGGAAATTACAAAGCTTCATTGGCAAACACAAGCTTGTATATTATAGTTTAAAAAGTTACATGGAAAATCCTGTCATAACTGCCTCATAAAAAAATACACCGACACAAAAGATAGCAAAACTTGGAGAGATACAAGTGTTCTCTGAGATCCTGAGGTAGAGAAATAGAATCTAGAAAATTCTCTGACCTGCATAATCGTGGGCTGTGTAGAAAATGCTGTAATTTTTCTCTGCTTATGGTAATGACTGAAACAATTTTGGAAACATCATTTTCAGTTTATCTTTTAGAGGAAGGCTCTTTATATCGATTCTCTTAATTATTTTTCTCAAGCGTCACAACACAGCTAAATTAATGGTCTCTCAGGGAAATTTGATTGAGAATTTAGTAATTTTTAGATTGACTTGGAGATTCAAGGGATAATAGCTTTATCTGGCTTATTTAGTTAAACAGTCAATTACAGGGGAAAATGTCTCTAATAAATCTTTAAGTTGAGTCTGATGTACTATTTGATGTTTTGTTTTGTTTTGTTTTAATTTATGAAATTAACTCACTGGCCAACTATGGTTAGTGAGAAGGACTGTTTCTTTTCTCAATCTAATGCAAAAATCCATTTTTCTCTTTAAACTACTTTCCAGTTATTCTGAGATGACCAAGATTTCCTTGAACTACATATGTTTTCCTCATGTTAAAGTAATTCTGGTATGTTTCAGCTCTCTGTGATTCAAATAGATAAAAGCCAATTATTTTTCATTCATCTTCAGGAGTCCATTGATTCAAATGCTTGAATCAAACATCCTTTTATTTAGAATACCCTGGCTTTTCTATTAATAGAATAACTCTGAAATGTTAGAAGAGGAACAAAGAGTAAATAGGCCCAAACTTAAAAGTATTCTTCTTCTTAATCATTCAAGTTATATTAGCTCAATATTAAGTCATCACAAACCTACCTTTATTTTGTTATTAATCAAATAAGAGGGAGAGAAAAAAGAGAGGGACTGAGAGGAAAGAGAGAGAAAGAGATAGAGAGAGATTGAGACAGAGACATGAAGAGAGACAGAGAAAGAGAGACAGAGGGTCATGGAGACAGAAACAGAGTAGCAGAGAGCACAAGACTGCACATAGCATGTAGTCTAGACCATGCTACCAATCTGACAATGTCGTCATCACAGAACCATAGCATTATATATGAAGCTGAACGGAAATTCATATTAGAACCAAAGATAAAATAATATGGTATTAGGAAGTAAGAGAAAAAAAAAACAATAAAATAAAGCCAATGGTATAAAAAAAAACACCATAAATATTCCAACTCATTCATTCATTCACTCATTAACTTGTCCAGTTACCTACACCTACAGATCTCTTTGATGAGGTCAACCTTACTATTTCTATGAATACTTAGTTTTAGTTTTCTTTGAGTTTTTTTTCCTCTCTCACATTCATGCTATGCTGTCTGTAACAGATTAATTCTCAGATAATACAGATTCAAGATAGCCTAGCTGAAGATTTTTTAAGACTGCATGTATTTGAACCAGACTGATGATGGGAAAGCCAGTATGCAGGATAGCAGTAGTTAGAGACTAGAATAGGATTTGGGCAATAGGATGTCATCATGATAGTTGCAGGAAGGAACCATTGCTGCCTGCATGTATTTGCTTCTGAATTCAACTCTTATAATGCAAATCTGTGATATTCATTCCTTTGTGCCATAGCTTCTTGTGTCCAGATGCTGCAGACTCAGACCTCTCAGCTTCCTGTCCTGAAATGTTTCCCATTTCACACTGAGGCACCAAAAAGTAGGTGCTCCATTGTGTTCTATTACTGGGAAAACCTACAGGCATTCATCTTTGATTACAGAAGGTGATGTGTGAGAGTTTAAGGGAAACTGGTTTCTGAGAAATGAGACTAGCTTGCCCTTCATAAGGTGTATGGCTCCCCACAGATATCCTAGTGCATTATTTAGAGTTTCCAGCATCTCTCTGCAGGGGATTGTGCTTAAACCTGGGCAGGAAGATGAAGCTAGCTGGCAGAAGTCAGGTTTCACAGACTGATCCTGCCCCTCTCTAGAGAAACAGATCACATACTACCTACAGACAAACCAAAATATTGTTGAACATTCCTGTTTGGCATCTTAAAATTAGATTTTTAACTTTATAGATGAAACTGGAGAAACTTTATTTTTCTGATCTGAAAAAGTCTTTGGGGAAAGAATTCTTGGTGTGCTGTGAGCTATGCTGTACAATCAGAAATACACATTTCTACAATACCATGGATGTCAGGTTGAGCTCAGGGACTCATCAAAGTTTTCTTGTTTCTTCAGATAGATTCTCTATTTAGGAATAAATTCAATGGTGATGGAAATGACCAGTTAGCCAATAAACACCAGTTTCATACCATCTGAGGTTCTTGTGTCACAGCTTCTCAGAAAACAAGCTCTAGTCAAGGCCAAAGTGGGAAACAGGAAAGAGAATGATGATGTGTGGATATTTTTAAAAATAATATTAGGATTTATTTATTTTGTTTCATGTGTATGAAGGTATCGCCTGCACATATGTTTGTGTACCACATGCCCACGGAAGTCAGAAGAAGTTACTGACTCCCCTGAAGCTGGGGTTTCAGATGGTTGTGAGTCACCGTGTTGATGCTTGGAACTGAACTCATGTTGTCTACAAGAGCAACCCATACTCTTAACCGCTGAAGCATCTTTCTAGCCCTTAAAATGTTTTTATAAAGCGTAATCATCTCAATGATCAATACTTTCTATTGCTTCTCTTATAAAAAAAGAAAACAAAAAAAACAAACAAACAAAAAAAACCTTTCCAGATAGCTGCAATGTATTAGTTCTTTTATATCTGGGGTAACACAATATCCAGCAAAAGCAAGCTAGAGAAGGATGATTGACTGACTCACAGATTGGGGGTGTAATCCATCCAGGTGAAGTCTTGGTGGAAGGAACTTGAAGCAGTTGGTTATATTTCATCTTCAGTAAGAAACAAATAGGGGACGGAGAGGGACAGAGGAGGCTAACACTCACCTTGCCATTTTATTTAATCCAAAACCTCAGCTAATGAGATTTAGGGTGAATCACACCAGCTTCACTAATGCAAGTGAGAAAATCCTTCACAGATATGTCCAGGGTCTTCTCTCCTAGGTGGCTTTAGATACTGTGTGTTGGCAGTCATGTTTATAGTTCAATTCAGTTATTCAGTAGTTCCTTTGTCACAAACCAGAAATGATGCCTTTGTCTTTACCACCTATACGTTTCTAGTTAGAGATCTCCAGATCAGTAAAACCCAGTAATATATGGAAATAGTTTACATAATTAGGACAGCTAAAAGTTAAATGAAAAAAAATAGCAAGTTATAGACACTGAGGGAGTCTCTGGTATGATTCCAACCTAAGGGTGAAAGCTGGAAAACCAAGAAGGTCCATGAAGAATGTTCCAAGCTGAAGGCTGACAAACACATGATCCATGCTCATCTTTTTACTACCGCTTGAATCAAAAAAAGAAATAGAGCTAGGGCGCAGGGTCGGCTGACACTCGCCAGCTACCCACAACACCCGCCACAGGATCTTAAGACTTCTGGTGAGTGGAACACAGCTTCTGCTCCAATCCAATTGCGCGCGGGACCTGAGACTGCATTAGTTAGGGAAGCAGAAACCGGCCTGAGTAGGGCCACAGGCCTCATCCGGCCGGATCAGCACAGGGGTAGCTTGAGCGCAGGGTTGCCTGACACCCACCAGCTACCCACGACCCCCGCCACAGGATTTTTAGACTGCTGGTGAGTGGAACACAGCTTCTGCTCCAGTCCAATCACGCGGGACCTGAGACTGCTTTGGTTGGGGAGGCAGAAATCCGGCCTACATAGGGCCACAAGCCTCTTCCGGTCAGAAAAGCACCGGGGTAGCTAGGGCGCAGGGTTGGCTGACACTCGCCAGCTACCCACAACACCCGCCACAGGATCTTAAGACTTCTGGTGAGTGGAATACAGCTTCTGCTCCAATCCAATTGCACGCGGGACCAGAGACTGCATTAGTTAGGGAAGCAGAAAACCGGCCGGAGTAGGACCACAGGCCTCTTCCGGCTGGACCAGCACCGGGGTACCGCCAGCTACCCACGACCCCCGCGGCAGGATTTTGAGACTGCTGGTGAGAGGAACACAGCTTCTGCTCCAATCTTTAAACAGTGAAAACGATAACAACTAACCCCAGAGATTACCAGATGGCGAAAGGTAAACGTAATAATCTTACTAACAGTAACCAAGACCACTCACCATCATCAGAACCCAGCACCCCCACTTCGCCCAGTCCAGGGCACCCCAACACACCGGAAAAGCTAGACACGGATCTAAAAGCATATCTCATGATGATGGTAGAGGACATCAAGAAGGACTTTAATAACTCACTTAAAGAATTACAGGAGAACATGGCTAAAGAGTTACAAGTCCTTAAAGAAAAACAGGATAACACAATCAAACAGGTAGAAGTCCTTAAAGAAAAACAGGATAACACAATCAAACAGGTAGAAGTCCTTAAAGAAAAACAGGAAAACACATCCAAACAGATGATGGAAATGAACAAAACCATACTAGACCTAAAAAGGGAAGTAGACACAATAAAGAAAACCCAAAATGAGGCAACACTGGAGATAGAAACCCTAGGAAAGAAATCTGGAACCATAGATACGAGCATCAGCAACAGAATACAAGAGATGGAAGAGAGAATCTCAGGTGCAGAAGATTCCATAGAGAACATCGGCACAACAATCAAGGAAAATGTAAAATGCAAAAAGATCCTAACTCAAAACATCCAAGAAATACAGGACACAATGAGAAGACCAAACCTACAGATAATAGGAGTGGATGAGAATGAAGATTTTCAACTCAAAGGACCAGCAAACATCTTCAACAAAATTATAGAAGAAAACTTCCCAAATCTAAAGAAAGAGATGCCCATGAACATACAAGAAGCCTACAGAACTCCAAATAGACTGGACCAGAAAAGAAATACCTCCTGACACATAATAATCAGAACAACAAATGCGCTAAATAAAGATAGAATACTAAAAGCAGTAAGAGAAAAAGGCCAAGTAACATATAAAGGCAAGCCTATCAGAATTACACCAGATTTTTCACCAGAGACTATGAAAGCCAGAAGATCCTGGACGGATGTTATACAGACACTAAAAGAACACAAATTCCAGCCCAGGCTACTATACCCAGCCAAACTCTCAATTAACATAGATGGAGAAACCAAAGTATTCCACGACAAAACCAAATTCACACATTATCTCTCCACGAATCCAGCCCTTCAAAGGATAATAACAGGAAAAAACCAATACAAGGACAGGAACCACGCCCTAGAAACAACAAGAAGGTAATCCCTCAACAAACCTAAAAGAAGACAGCCACAAGAACAGAATGCCAACTTTAACAACAAAAATAACAGGAAACAACAATTACTTTTCCTTAATATCTCTTAATATCAATGGACTCAACTCCCCGATAAAAAGACATAGACTAACAAACTGGCTACACAAACAAGACCCAACATTTTGCTGCTTACAGGAAACTCATCTCAGAGAAAAGGATAGACACTACTTCAGAATGAAAGGCTGGAAAACAATTTTCCAAGCAAATGGTAGGAAGAAACAAGCTGGAGTAGCCATTCTAATATCTGATAAGATTGACTTCCAACCCAGAGTCATTAAAAAAGACAGGGAGGGACACTTCATACTCATCAAAGGTAAAATCCTCCAAGAGGAAATAACAATCCTGAATATCTATGCTCCAAATACAAAGGCAGCCACATTCATTAAAGAAACTTTAGAAAATCTCAAAGCACACATTGCACCTCATACAATAATAGTGGGAGACTTCAACACACCACTTTCACCAATGGACAGATCATGGAAACAGAAACTAAACAGGGACACAGAGAAACTAAGAGAAATTATGAATCAAATGGATCTGGCAGATATCTACAGAACATTCTATCCTAAAACAAAAGGATATACCTTCTTCTCAGCACCTCATGGCACCTTCTCCAAAATTGACCACATAATTGGTCACAAAACAGGCCTCAACAGATATAAAAATATTGAAATTGTCCCATGCATCCTATCAGATCACCATGGACTAAGGCTGATCTTCAATAACAAAATAAATAATAGAAAGCCAACCTTCACGTGGAAACTGAACAACACTCTTCTCAATGATACCTTGGTCAAGGAAGGAATAAAGAAAGAAATTAAGGACTTTTTAGAGTTCAATGAAAATGAAGCCACAACATACCGAAACTTATGGGACGCAATGAAAGCATTTCTAAGAGGAAAACTCATAGCTCTGAGTGCCTCCAAAAGGAAACTAGAGAGAGCACACATTAGCAGCTTGACAACACACCTAAAAGCACTAGAACAAAAGGAAGCAAATTCACCCAAGAGGAGTAGATGGCAGGAAATAATCAAACTCAGGGGCGAAATCAACCAAGTGGAAACAAGAAGAACTATTCAAAGAATCAACCAATCAAGGAGCTGGTTCTTTGAGAAAATCAACAAGATAGATAAACCCTTAGCCAGACTCACTAGAGGGCACAGGGAAAGCATCCTAATTAACAAAATCAGAAATGAAAAAGGAGACATAACAACAGATCCTGAAGACATCCAAAACACCATCAGATCCTTCTACCAAAGGCTATACTCAACAAAACTGGAGAACCTGGATGAAATGGAGAAGTTCCTAGACAGATACCAGGTACCAAAGTTGAATCAAGATCAGGTTAATGATCTAAACAGCCCTATATCCCCCAAAGAAATAGAAGCAGTCATTAATAGTCTCCCAACTAAAAAAAAGCCCAGGACCAGATGGGTTTAGTGCAGAGTTCTATCAGACCTTCAAAGAAGATCTAATCCCAGTTCTTCACAAACTATTCCACAAAATAGAAACAGAAGGTACTCTACCCAACTCATTCTATGAAGCCACAATTACTCTGATACCTAAACCACAAAGAGACCCAACAAAGATAGAAAACTTCAGACCAATATCCCTTATGAATATTGATGCAAAAATCCTCAATAAAGTTCTTGCTAACCGAATCCAAGAACACATCAAAACAAACATCCATCCTGACCAAGTAGGTTTCATCCCAGGGATGCAGGGATGGTTCAATATACGGAAATCCATCAACGTAATCCAGTATATAAACAAACTCAAAGACAAAAACCACATGGTCATCTCGTTAGATGCGGAAAAAGCATTTGACAAGATCCAACACCCATTCATGATAAAAGTCTTGGAGAGATCAGGAATTCAAGGCCCATACCTAAACATGATAAAAGCAATCTACAGCAAACCAGTAGCCAACATCAAAGTAAATGGTGAGAAGCTTGAAGCAATCCCTCTAAAATCAGGGACTAGACAAGGCTGTCTACTTTCTCCATACCTATTCAACATTGTACTTGAAGTCCTAGCCAGAGCAATTCGACAACAAAAGGAGATCAAAGGGATACAAATTGGAAAAGATGAAGTCAAAATATCACTTTTTGCAGATGATATGATAGTATATATAAGTGACCCTAAAAATTCCACCAGAGAACTCCTAAGCCTGATAAACAGCTTCGGTGAAGTAGCTGGATATAAAATTAACTCAAACAAATCAATGGCCTTTCTCTACACAAAGAATAAACAGGCTGAGAAAGAAATTAGGGAAACTACACCCTTCTCAATAATCACAAATAATATAAAATATCTTGGCGTGACTCTAACTAAGGAAGTGAAAGATCTGTATAATAAAAACTTCAAGTCTCTGAAGAAAGAAATTATAGAAGATCTCAGAAGATGGAAAGATCTCCCATGCTCATGGATTGGCAGGATCAACATTGTAAAAATGTCTATCTTGCCAAAAGCAATCTACAGATTCAATGCAATCCCCATCAAAATTCCAAATCAATTCTTCAACGAATTAGAAAGTGCAATCTGCAAATTCATCTGGAATAACAAAAAACCTAGGATAGCAAAAACTCTTCTCAAGGATAAAAGAACCTCTGGCGGAATCACCATGCCGGACCTAAAGCTCTACTACAGAGCAATTGTGATAAAAACTGCATGGTACTGGTATAGTGACAGACAAATAGACCAATGGAATAGAATTGAAGACCCAGAAATGAACCCACACACCTACGGTCACTTGATCTTCGACAAGGGAGCTAAAAACATCCAGTGGAAGAAAGACAGCATTTTCAACAAATGGTGCTGGCACAACTGGTTGTTAACATGTAGAAGAATGCGAATCGATCCATTCCTATCTCCTTGTACTAAGGTCAAGTCTAAGTGGATCAAGGAACTTCACATAAAACCAGAGACACTGAAACTTATAGAGGAGAAAGTGGGGAAAAGCCTTGAAGATATGGGCACAGGGGAAAAATTCCTGAATAGAACAGTAATGGCTTGTGCTGTAAGATCGAGAATTGACAAGTGGGACCTCATGAAACTACAAAGCTTCTGCAAGGCTAAAGACACCATCATAAAGACAAAAAAACCACCAACAGATTGGGAAAGGATCTTCACCTATCCTAAATCAGATAAGGGACTAATATCCAATATATATAAAGAACTCAAGAAGGTGGACTCCAGAAAGTCAAATAACCCCATTAAAAAATGGGGCTCAGAACTGAACAAAGAATTCTCACCTGAGGAATACCGAATGGCAGAGAAACACCTGAAAAAATGTTCAACATCCTTAATCATCAGGGAAATGCAACACAAAACAACCCTGAGATTCCACCTCACACCAGTCAGAATGGCTAAGATCAAAAATTCAGGTGACAGCAGATGCTGGCGAGGATGTGGAGAAAGAGGAACACTCCTCCATTGTTGGTGGGATTGCAAGCTTGTACAACCACTCTGGAAATCAGTCTGGCGGTTCCTCAGAAAATTGGACATAGTACTACCGGAGGATCCAGCAATACCTCTCCTGGGCATATATCCAGAAGATGTCCCAACCGGTAAAAAGGACACATGCTCCACTATGTTCATAGCAGCCCTATTTATAATAGCCAGAAGCTGGAAAGAACCCAGATGTCCCTCAACAGAGGAATGGATACAGAAATTATGGTACATTTACACAATGGAGTACTACTCAGCTATTAAAAAGAATGAATTTATGAAATTCCTAGCCAAATGGATGGACCTGGAGGGCATCATCTTGAGAGAAGTAACACAATCACAAAAGAACTCACACAATATGTATTCACTGATAAGTGGATATTAGCCCAAAACTTAGGATACCCAAGATATAAGATACAATTTGATAAACGCATGAAACTCAAGAAGAATGAAGACCAAAGTGTGGACACTGTGCACCTTCTTAGAATTGGGAACAAAACACCCAGGGAAGGAGTTACAGAGACAAAGTTCGTAGCTGTGATGAAAGGATGGACCATTTAGAGACTGCCGTATCCAGGGATCCATCCCATAAGCAGCTTCTAAATGCTGACACCATTGCATACACTAGCAAGATTTTGCTGAAAGGACCCAAATATAGCTGTCTCTTGTGAGACGATGCCGGAGCCTAGCAAACACAGGAGTGGATGTTCACAGTCAGCTATTGGATGTATCACAGGGCTCCCAATGGAGAAGCTAGAGAAAGTACCCAAGGAGCTAAAGGGATCTGCAACCCTATTGTTGGAACAACATGATGTACTAACCAGAACCCCGGAGCTCTTGTCTCTAGCTGCATATGTATCGAAAGATGGCCTAGTCGGCCATCAATGGAAAGAGAGGCCCATTGGACTTGCAAACTTTATATGCCCCAATATAGGGGAATGCCAGGGCCAAAAGAATGGGAATGGGTGGGTAGGGAAGTGGGGGGTGCTATGGGGGACTTTTGGGATAGCATTGGAAATGTAATTGAGGAAAATATGTAATAAAAATATTAAAAATAAAAAAAATTAAAAAAAAAGAAATAATGTTTAACCAGATCTGAGAAAGCCATAGTCTAGACATAAAATGTTAGTTATCGTAAGTTCATATTTTATCATCTTATCATCTATACACAGTTTAAGTCATTTTCCAAATAAACTGCATACTCAAATAAAGACAAAAATCACTACCATAAATATACTTAACAGGATACATATTTTATATACAGTGCATGCCCAAAGCACTGAAGCCTTGTACTCACATAGGAACTGAGGCCTGGTTGTCAACCTTTATCTTTGGAAACTGCTTACTTAAGTACTAAGTTGTAAAATCAAACAATGCAGACACTGTGGTTAAAAATCACTGCATATTGTATTATGTTGTAAGAAAATAAGTGAGGAAAGAAAAAGAGATGTTTTATATATGTATATATATGCATATATGTATATATATATGCATATATGCATGAAAATATAATGTACATGTATGTATGTATGTATGTTTATTCATTATACATCCATATTATATATACACAAACATATCAAACACAAATGAGAAAATATTCTTCATAATGACAGTCCTCAATTTTTGTAACAAGTCAGGGAATCATGGCTGGCATTTGTTCCTACTTCTTTCTACTTCTCATTCTATAATGTTCTCATTTTGCCTTAAACAATTACCTTAGCTGGTTGTGGAATTCAACCTGGCTAGATGACCAACCTCTTTATTTCTGAAATACCTTTATCATTCATAATTCTTGCTTGTGTTGCATTGTAATTTTCTCTAGACCTTAATTACTGGAGACAGTAATACCAAGAGTTATTGTAAATGTCTGTAGAGTAATTTTAATCCAGCAACATGACTGCTCTAGCAAGAAATTACATCCTAAGACTTTCTAGGCCTCTGTGATCTGGCTAGAATACAGACATGCCTTTAGCACACACCTTTAATCCCTGTGACTGGACACATCTTTAATTCCTTTGGCTGGAATACAGACATACCCTTAGTAAATACTTTTATTCTCAAACAATGGCGGTAAAGTTAGTTTGTAGAAGAAAGCAGCCACGTTTGAAAGTGATGTCTAATTGAGGAGCAGACAAAGAGATAAATCAGAGATAGATATGACCAAATGAGTCAGAGATAGGACACTCCCAACTCTCAGGAGCATAGCACAGGAAAGAGAGGCTACTTCTGAGCAGTGCAGAAAGAGCCAGAACACAGGTGAATCAGTTCAGTCAGTACAGTGCAGTGCAATGAAGTTTAGTTGAGGTCAGTTCACTCAGTCAAGGTTGAGTTGAGTTTAGTTGAGTTGAGTTTAGTGAGTTGCTACCACTGAGTTGAGTTCATTTGGTCCAGCAGAGGCATCTAAAGCTAAAGAATAAGAAGGAGCCAGAAGACTGGAACTAATCGCCAGAGTTAGTTTGAGGCCAAGCACAGCAACTCAGTGAGAAGCTGAGAGAACCCAGATAGAATCAGTTACCTTGTAGAAGAGTTTGAACCAGAACAGCTAAGTTGAACCAGCCAGCAAGAATACAGGGAAACAATAAAAAAAAAGAATGGGTAAGCTTATTCAGAAGAAAATCTCCAAGATGAAAATCACATCTGGAGAATAAAAGATACATTTACAAATGTGTTTTGGATTCTAGAAATACATCCTTACTTACAGTGTGAAATAGTTATCTAGTTATTCATTGGTAGTCTGGGTTAATTACACCCGTTAATACTGTGTTCCTCTCTTGACCTGTTAACACGGAGGTATGAAAATTCCAAAGAGGACTTCTATTGGAATCATGATCTCTAGGCGATTCGACTAAGGTCATATAATAGGCAAGAAAGTTTTTACTAATGGCCACTAGCACATCATTCATTTATATTCTATGTTTTGATTCCTAGATTAGTGAATTCTAACTATGAGAGATAAGCATCAAATATTTGTCAATATTCAGAATTATCTCCTTCTGGAGAATCTGGACTCAGATATACAAGCTAGCTTATTCTGTATTTGACTCTTGAAATGGTTATCATTCTTCTCTGTCAAGCTATCTAACCGAGAATTATAGAGAATGTGAGGGGAAAACTTGTGATGTTTATGAGCCTGAGTCCATTGCTGCAATTTATTCATCTGGAAATGAAGTTGAATTTTGATATCCTAAGCAACACTATTGTGGCAGTTAGGGTATTCTCTAAGTTACAAGTCATTGTTTAATTAAAGGCTTTGCAGGCCGGAAAGCAAATCTGTAGCTAGTGCATATTCACATACACAAAATGCTTTCTTTTTCATGAGGTCCAATATCATGATACTTCCACCTGCTCATTCCATGATGCCACAACAGAGAGTAGATGTTAGCAGATCAAGTGGCTAGCCATGGCACTGTTATGACAGATGAGGCTACTGAGGGTGGTTATGGGAAGTTTTCCTTTGCAAATGGTAGTCTGTGTTTGAGTCTGCAAAATCTCAGGCCCTGCTACTGTGTCCCTTAACTCATGAGATACTTAGCTTCAGAAATGGCTAAAGAAGAAGACTGAGTTATATGACAATTGTAGGTCAACACACATATTTGACTATTTTACTCATCTCTTACTGAATTCACCCTTTCATAAGCATCAAATAGGAGGTAGAAAAAATATCTTTCCTTCTCCTCCTCCTCTTTTTTCTTCCTCTCCTTTTTTCCTCTCTCCTCTCTCTTCTTCTTTCTCTACCCTCTCTCTTTCTCTTTCTCTCTTTCTCTCCCTCTGTCTCTTCCTTCTTTCCAACATTTAGAAAGGCCCATCCATGTTTCTTTTCTCCAGATTTCCTTGTCATGAATTTTCATGTTCCTTCCAAGACACTGACTTGGCAAATTCCCCAAATTGTCCATAATTCATTAATTAGTATGTAATCACATGCTTGCCAATTATTCTTTAAAAGAAAATAAATAAAAACTCTAGATGAACTAGGAAAACTTCTGTCCACTGGAAGAATCTAACGTAGCTACTGTCCTTCATGGATGACCTAGAAAGGACCTGCAATGTCTGAGAATCAAGAACAGCTGTGTGCCATCCGGATTCTCTGCTCCTCTCTCATTTTAAAGGATTATTTGTGAGGTCATGTGTAGAAGCTTGAAGAAAGTAGTAGAGGAGATTTCAGTACCAGTCATGGGGTACTTTATTACAAATCACAGGAACTTATGTAGGTAAGTCCTTGTTTGGAAATCTCTGAAGGAAATGAAGAATTCTTTATTTGAAAGGGTAGAAATGGTGATATTTGTTCCAATGTGACAAAATCTTGATTAAGCCATGTTCCATTTGATTATGTAACAACTCATATCACATTCATACCAGCATCTGTGTTCTGACTGTGAATTGCACATGATACATGTAACAAAGTTCCATGAATCTGATGGTTAGAAAAAAAACATTTTAGCTTTCAATGAAGAGTTTTTAGAGGACTAATAGGTTGAAGTAAACTCACGTAATCTACTGAAAAAAAAAAGTCTGTCTTTACTATTCTGCTTTTTCAATATGAAGAAATATAAAAAAGTTGAGTCTGGATAGTGGTTGCTAAAAATGAAAGAAAAAATCAGAAGTTCAAAGATTGTTTTCTCTCTCTCTCTCCTCTCTCTCTCTCTCTCTCTCTCTCTCTCTCTCTCTCTCTCTCTCTCTCTCTCTCTCTCTCTCTCTCTCCAGATCTTTCTTCCTTCCTTTTTTTCTACTCTTCTTCCTCCCTGTTGCCCTCCTCTTCTTCTTCTTCTCCCATTCTCTATTATACATAGAAGAAGAAGGCATTGCACAAAACACAGTAAGATGACAGCCTTCCACAAGCCAAGGCAAAGGACCTCAGAATGGATAATGCCTTCCTGACCCTTTGACCTTAATCTTCAATATTAATGACTGCAGGGAATAAATTCTGGTTGTTGAATGCACTTTATGTTTTGTTAAGGAAGTTACTGCTGACACACTAATATATCTCACATTTTGCAGCAATTATAAGCCCTTCTTTCACATTGAATTTCTTTTCAAGATAGAATGAGAATCTAAGAACAAATCCCACAAACAGCAGGAATCTTCTAAATGCTAACCATAGGCCAGGCAAATTAGATACACACATGTAAAGTTATCAAAGTCCTAATTACTTCAAATAATTAATTATGCATAGTAATGTTGAAAACTATGCTAAGATGTACAGGAGGTCAGTGAATCATAAGTTGCCTTTTATTCATGACCCCAAATACCCTAGTCTGCCCTCCCCTTAGCAATTTGTGTTTCCAGTGGCTCTTCCATGTCATTAAATTGAATAATTAATTTCAAAAGCTCATTAAACTTTATCTGTCCACAACAATGTCACCTCAAACTCCTTGATACTTTTAGCCATACACTCCTTACTTGCAAAATACCAAATAGTCTCGTATTTCCTCCCTCTCCTTGTGAGACTTTTCTTTATTGGATCACTGTCATCTCATGAACCTAATTGCTAGGGGGTTCTTCCAACTACTTTATCAGGTCTTATTCAAGTTCTTCAACCAGTTTGAACAACCATTAATAAGAAGATAACATGCTATTTTCTTTCTGTCTACTCTGGTATCTGAAAGCCCCATTCATTCTCTAAGTCTCTCCCATTTTTTCTCGCAGTCATGATTCTAATCCCAATACTGTGAGCAGCACATGAGAAACCTACAAAAGTAGTTCTAGAATCTTTTCCTCACCTCAAGCTTTTATATAGGATCATCCCTCTGATGCTGCCCTTTATAACTCTATTAATCTTCTGTGATTTCCAATGGTCTTTCCTCAACTAAGTTTAATATAACCTTAGTTCTGGCCAGAAACAGACTTCAAGATTCAAGCGCCTACTCAGTAAACCCCATCAGTCTATTTCTATTCACTAGGACCAATGTCTCTACTGTAACTGGGGTAACTTTACAAAATGTCTATTAACCTTCGAGGGGAGAGACTCTCAGAACTCAAATGGAGGGACTTTAGATGAAATGCCTGACAGTAGAGAGAGGGAACTTGTAGAGCCCACCTCCAGCAGGAAGACAGGGCATCAAGTGAGGGATGGGGTTGCCAACCCACAGTCACATCTCTGACCCATAATTGTTTCTGTCTGAAAGAATTACAGGGATGGAAATGGAGAGGAGCCTGAGGAAAAGAAGGTCCAGCGACAGGCCCAAAGAGGGATCCAGCTCAAGGGGAGATCTCAATAGTCTGACACTATTACCAAGGCTATGAAGCGCTCACACAAAGAGACCTAAAAAGACCACACTCCAGAAGACCCAACAAACTGCTGAAAGAGTCAGATGCACCCAACCAATGGACAGAAGCAGCTGACCCCTGTTATTGAATTAGGGAAAGACTGAAAGAAACTGAGAAGGAGGGCAACCCTGTACAAGGACCAGCAGTCTCAATTAACCTGGACCCCTGAGATCTCTCAAATATGGACCAGCAAACAGGCAGCATATACCAGCTGATATGAGGCTCCCAACACATATACAACAGAGTACTGCCAGTTCTATGTTCATTCAGAAAAGATGCATCTAACCCTCAAGATACCAGAGGCCACAGAAAGTTTAGAGGTCAGGTGTGGGGGGGGATCATCCACATAGAGATAGGGAGTTGGGGAGGACTTATGGGATGTGGAGCAGTAGGAGGGTGGACAAGGGGTGTGTGGGGGGAATAAAATATGGAGTGCAAAATAAATAAATAAATTTTTAAAATGTCAATTAATATGACCTTAATGCCTAAACCATTTGAAAGAATACCTTTCCATTTATTCTAAAGTAAAAATCTTATTGTTTTGACTGTCTTATTTTTATCTTCTCTATATGTGTTTGTGTAATCACCCTTTTGTCCATCTTGCTAAGTAGACTTTAAAATATCTATTTCTGTGGTGTAGGTTCAGTGCTTTATTTTTTAGGTTTAATATGCCCCAAAGTCTTGTGAGTTTAAAGGTTGTGGTAGGGAAGAAACATTGAGGGCTTAGGACTAACAGAAAGTCCTTAGGTCACCAGGCATTTACCCTCAATGGGATCATGGGTCTATCGTTTCATTTTCTCTCTCTCTTCCTGGTGTTAGGAAGGGACTGGTTCCACCACACACTTTTGCCTACTTTCTGATTTCCAAAGAAATTAGAATTACAAAAACTTGGCCTATAATATCTAGGCCTGTGAGCTAACATAAAAACTTTCTTTTTATAAGCTAATTGCTTCTAGTATCTTGTCTACATATTGCATAGCTGACCATGGAAAACTGAGAAAATTAACAGAGCCAGGCTCTGGATCATTGTTATTGTTGTACACAAATATGGAGAGGAGTCTTTGGAATTGATTAAGGCAGTGGTTCTCAACCGGTGGGTTGCGACCCCTTCAGCAAACCTCTATATCTGAAAATATTTCTATTACAATTCATAACAGTAGGAAAATTTCAGTTATGAAGTAGCAACAAAAAATAATGTTATTGTTGGGGTCACCACAACATAAGGAATTGTATTAAATGATCACAACATTAGGAAAGTTGAGAGCCTTTGGTTTAATGGAAGAGTGTCAAAGAGCTTGGTGGATGAGCCTGAGATATTTTGCAATGCTCTTCAGTGGAAAGACCAGAACACTGGTGAAAATATGGACAATAACTATACTAAATAAGTGAGTTTTCTTTTGAAAATTATTTAAAATACTCCCATGGATCATGTCAACAATTTTGACTACATTATGACCATATCATGATACCCTATGCGTGGCTGGTCTTAAAGAGAATGGACTAGTTTATCAGGCAGCTGGCATTTCTAGTCTGTGAATCATTCAAATTACAGCATGGTTATTCCTGACTGCTTTTAGTGAACCTTACAATGAGAATCAGCAGTAGAAAAAAGGAAGCAGAAATCTTAAGGGAAAATTACAACTTCAAGAGAAAAGGAGTGTAGAAGCCTGCAAATATGGCATCCATTGGAACAGTGATTCCCTCCCCAAGTTACTGAAGTGATTGTTGATATTACAAAGAAAAGCAAACCAATTTGACATCACACAGTAAGAAAGATGCCTCAAAGTCATCTCAGCCCTCCAATGTGATACTGCCCACAAGTTTATGAAGTAAAAATGCTCTGCCTATACCAGAGTGGCAGGGGCTGTTGGGTCTTAGATGGCAACCTGAAGAACCATGAGCCAAAAGAAGCATTTTCACTTTATAAATTGATTGCCTCCAGTATTTTATCACATCCATGCGAAGCTCACTCATCCTTCAGCTCCTCCACTGCACCCCATATACATTGGGCTCATTTTGTTTCAGTGTTCCACACTTTTTCACATAGAATAACCCCACAACAATGAATCCAGACATGACTTCCAGGACTGTTAGAAATCTCAGAAAGGACTTCCCTCATCACTGATACTTCCTGCTGAAAGCATGGGACACAGGCTATATGTGTTCTCTCAGTTTAAAGAGTCTTTCTCAACTGTCTTAGTCAGGGTTTCTATTGTTGTGAGAGAATTCCCTGACTGATAAGCAAGATGGGGAGCCACTTCCATATTGCTCTTCATTATTTCATGGAAGTCAGGAAAGGACCTCAAATGGGACAGGATCCTGGAGGCAGGACCTGATACAGAGGCCATGAAGGGGTGCTGCTTACTAGATCACTCTACATGGCTTACTCAGCCTGCTTTCTTATAGATCCTAGGGCTACCAAACCAGTGATGGCACACCCTCAGTGTCCTGGGCCCCCCTTCATTGATCACTACTAGAGAAAATTCCTCACAGCTAGATCTCATAGAGGCATTTTCTCAACTGATCTGCCTTCCTCTCTGATGACTCTCACTTGTGTCAAGTTTCTCCACAACAGCTAACCAGAACCAAAGGATCTTAAACTTAAATCAAAATAGCAAACAGCTCTTACAGAGTCTTTAAATTACCCTCTGTGATGTCACAAGCTAGGCTTCTATTGTCTGCACTTCTCTCAACATTCTTTTCTTCCAAATCCTACAGAACATCCCACTGAGGTCTCAGTGTTTCTTCTAGCCCAAAGTTCCAGAGCCCCGTCATAGCAATACCCCACTACATGGGTGGTATACAAATTTCTGTCTTAGTTTCCATTGATGTGAAGAGATATGACCAATGCAATTCTTATAAAGAAAAACATTTAAGTGGGGCTGGCTTACAATTTCAGAGGTTTAGTCCATTATCATCATGGTGAGAAGCATGGCAGAGTGCAGACAGACATGGTGCTGGAGGAACTGACAGTTCTACATTTGAGCAATTGGCAATTAGGAGACTAGAATTCCACACCATGGAGAGTTTACACTTAGGAGACCTCAAAGCCTGTCCCAGGAGTGACACACTTCCTCCAACAAAGGCACACCTACTTCAAAAAGTCCACACCTCTTTATAGTGTCATTCCCTATGGGACAAGCATTCAAACACATGAAGCTACGGAGGTCATACCAATTGAAACCACCAAAACACCACCCCACCAAACAAATTATAATCTTAACTATAGAAAATATTGTGCCAGTAAATCAAAGATAGTACACTAAGCAATTCATAATAGAGCTAACGGAACAAAAATAAAGTGTCGATTTAGAGGGTGTGTGTGTGTGTGTATGCACACGTGCATACACACACACACACACACACACACTTTGAATAACTTCTGTTGGCTAAGACCAAGAATACAAATATGATGGAGTCTTCCTGTCCTTGAGTTTGAGATGAGCATAAAAGAAAGCTAACATGGAAGCAAGAAATGAATATTACACAACTGGCCATGAGAGTGCATTGAATATCTTAAATTACTTTATAAAACAATGCAAATGTGATGGTTACAATTTGACAGATATAGCAATGCTTGACAAAGGAGCACCTTGAGGTGTGTAGCAAGGGATGGAAGACACTCGTTAATTTAAATTAGTAAGTCCTAGGTTTCTAAGGAAAGTCTGTACTGAGTCACACTCCAGAGGCTCATGAGCTCTGGAGATTAAGATCAGAGGGTATAATTTTGAAGCAGTCTTAACCGAGGAAAAATGCTTTATTGAAAAATTGAAATTTTAGACACTGAATTCAATAAAAAAAACTAGACTATGAAATGATAAGAGTCCTAATAGCTGTAGATTAAAAAAACAAAGCTGTACTATTGCATTTCTGCAAGGTGTTGCAAGATTCATGTGGACTGGGATATAGAGGTGGAAGATGTAAGAATTCAATGAACTAGTATAAAAATGTAAGCAGCTTACAATGCTGTAGTCTTGGACAGTTGCACAAGTCTCAGTGGGGCCTTTGGAATTACAAGCACATAAAACAGGATATGTGCTCTTCTCTTTAGTAATGTGAGCTGTTCTGTGGTTCCCAAATCCTACTTTTCATGGTTAGATGCTTCTACAAAAACTTCATTTAAAGAAAACTGACCTGGAGACAGCTTGCCAACAATCCTCGGGCATTTTTCATTTTGAAAGCTATCTTTTTATGCTGTTTCTACTTCTGGAAAAAAAAAAACCAGAACAGTTGTATTTGGCAATATCAAATATAATCATTTTATCTGTAGAATTATTTTGAAATGGAACAATGAAGGAATTCACAGCCTCATTGATAGAATTTACTGTATAAATCTCTAAGAGAAATATCATTATTACACTAGTTTATAGCATGTCTGTGGGCATGCATCAAGACAAAACTGTGGAATTTTATCTCCAGATCTTCAAATCATGATGGAACACAAGCAGAAGAATGTTGTGGCTTGGTCAGCCAGACATCACTCTACAGAAGCGATTCTGCACTGAGTTCACTACACAGTAGTCTCTGGAGGAGGGACATTTATGACAAAGAATCCAATATCCTTCAGGCCTATTTCTCTTGAGAATATTCAAAGTATATGGAGAAGAGACTTTGGAATTTGCTGTCTAGCTGGTGAGGTTCCAGGTTTGAATGAACAAACAAACAAACAAACAAACACTGGAGAAACTAGTGATTAAAAACATAACAGGAAACCCCTCCTCTCAGTTTTCTAGTTGAAATCTTCCATTTCATATCTACATTCAATACATTATTATCTATTATTTTATTTTTATTAATTATCATTCTCCCCACAATTTCTTCATTATGCAGTCCACAAAGAAGCCATTATAAGTTTTCTGCAACTGTTAGGAGGGTACAGTTTTCTAACTACACACATTGGGCACATAAAGAATAATGACTATCACAATTTGCAAAACGCATGAAACTCAAGAAGAACGAAGACCAAAGTGTGGACACTTTGCCCCTTCTTAGAATTTAGAACAGAACACCCATGGAAGGAATTACAGAGACAAAGTTTGGAGCTGAGACGAAAGGATGGACCATCTAGAGACTGCCACACCCGGAGATCCATCCCATAATCAGACTCCATACGCTGACACCATTGCATACACCAACAAGATTTTGCTGAAAGGACCCTGATATAGCTGTCTCTTGTGAGACTATGCTGGGGCCTGGCAAACACAGAAGTAGATGCTCACAGCCAGCTATTGGATTGAACACAGGGTCCCCAATGGAGGAGCTAGAGAAAGCACCCAAGGAGCTAAAGGGGTCTGCAACCCTATAGGTGGAACAACAATATGAACTAACCAGTACCCCTGGAGCTCCTGTCTCTAGCTGCATATGTGTCAGAAAATGACCTAGTTGGTCATCATTGGGAAGAGAGGCCCCTTGGTCTTGCAAACTTTATATGCCTCAGTACAGGGTAACTCCAGGGCCAAGAAGTGGGAGTGGGTGGGTAGGGGAGTGTGTGGGGCATCTGGGGGACTTTTGGGATAGCATTTGAAATGTAAATGAAGAAAATACCTAAAAAAAAATTTAAAAAAAAAGAATGACTATCTTTTTGTCTTAGCTCTGAGACTGCCCCACCTGGGGAATCCATCCCATAATCAGCCACCAAACCCAGACACTATTGCATATGCCAGCAAGATTTTCATGAAGGGACCTTGGTATAGCTATCTCATATGAGGATATACCAGTGCCTGGCCAATACAGAAATGGATGCTCACAGTCAGCTATAAGATGGAACACAGGGCTCCCAATGGAGAAGCTAGAGAAAGCACCCAAGGAGTTGAAGGGGTCTGCAACCCTATAGGTGGAACAACAGTATGAACTAAACAGTACCCCCGGAGCTCGTGTCTCTAGCTGCACATGTAGCAGAAGATGGCCTAGTCGGCCATCATTGGGAAGAGAGACCCCTAGGTCTTGCAAAGATTATATGCCCCAGTACAGGGGAATGCCAGGGCCAAGAAGCAGGAGTGGGTGGGTAGGGGAGCAGGGTAGGGGGAGGGTATAGGGAACTTTCAGGATAGCATTTGAAATTTGCAATGTATATAAAGAAAATATCTAATAATAAAACATTTTTTAAAAAGAAATAAAAACAAAATAAAAAATAAAAATTAAATTTAAAAAAAGAATAATGACTAATTATTGGACTGGAAAGATGGTTCCATTCTAAAGTGCTTGCCTTAAAGGATGAATACATGAGTTTTAATCTTCAAAACCTATGTCTACAAAAAATAAAATGACAGATATGGAGACAAGAAGCCATCATCCTTTCAGGGAACAAAGACAGATGGATCCCTGGAACTAGCTGATCAGCTTACCCTACCTACTTGGCTGTCTTTAAGCCACTGATTGAGAGACCCTTTGTCAATGCAGAAGTATTTGGAATAATTACTGGGCCATTTATTTTGTGCCAGGAGTTTAGAACAAAGGTTGGCTGTTTTTAATCATATAAGAATTTGCTGTAATGATCAGATACTGTTATGAGAACTTGCACAGGAACATGTCATGCTAGCAGAAGGAAAAAAATCTTTTTAGGCTATAACAGTGAAGTTAAATATTGACAATAAAAAAAAATGGACCATCAAAAAAAAAAAAGGGGCAATGGTCAATCTTCATTGCCAATTTAACTAGATTTAGGGTCACCATGGAAATACACTTCTAGGTGTGACTATGACTGTGTTTCCAGAAAATTTTAACTAAGCTAAAATCTACCCTGAATATCATCACTATCTATCAACCTATGGGCTAGAACTCTGGACTGAGTGAAAGGGGAAAGACAGTAAACACAAGCATTCTTCCCTTCTGATCTCTAAACAGTGTGAAACCCTCCCCCTATAATTCTATAACTCAGCACAGAGGTTATCCCTGGAAGGCTGAGCTAAAGGAGGGGCTGAAGTGACAAGATGGGATTGGTGTCTACCAGCAAGGAAGTTTCATAGAGATTTGTTCATCAAAGATTAGCCCCAAGTGCTCCCTCCGCACATGTGCACACACGAGACATGGTGTCACTCACACTGAGGAGCACCAGTGTTGGAAATGTGTTTACCTTGAGCATGTTGGTTTTCAGTCTCCTCATCTAGACAGAGTTGGCTAAAATCTTTAAAGTAATTTATTGCCACAGAGATTATATTCAATAAGCTGTTAATGAGGAAACAAACTGTCGAAATCTTCTCCATAAAAGCTGCAGAATTTTACCAGAACTGGAGAGTGTAGATGTCTGGATATACTAATGTCTTTCCATGTCTTAAGAATTCAAGGGTTTTTTTTTTTTGGTTTTGTTTTTTAAATGAATTCCGAGGAACTGAGTATTCTATCCATATGCTATATTCACAGGTGCCAGGTCTAAAAGAGTATTTCAAATGGAATCAGATATTTTTGTTGCCAGAAAGAATTTAGGATTGCTCTACAAACCAATAACTTTATTGGCAAACAAATAGAGATTTAGAAACCTGTATATTATCTCAGAGTTGGCATTATCAAGATCTCTTAGTCTCTTGAGAGATTTTATTTCCACTGCAATGTTTTTCTTAAACTGTACGCACTAAAAGTTGTGTATCCCAAATTGTAGTTTGAAAAAGGGTCAAAGTTTGAATGTATGTTTAGTTTTCCTAGACTACAAACAGTACCCTAGAACTGTTTGACCATGTATAATGGTAGCTATAATACCTATTAAAATTTCACAGAAGCCCATGAAACACTTTGGGAAATTATTTCTTTTTGCTATGATTTAAATATTGTGTGACCCAGCACAAAGCATGTTGAGGATTGATTCTCTAGCGAACTAAGAGCTTTGAGGGTTTGAGATCAGTAAGAGGTGTTTAGGTCTTCAGGAAGAATTGATGCCTGCCTCATAAGACTATGTTCTTCCCACCAGCTCACCTCTAGAACACTTTTCCTGCTCTTACAATACCATGATCCACCACATAAGGACTCAGCCACAGAGCCTCTGTCAGATGCCTGTGCCTCATTGCTTGAAATTCCCAGCCACCAGGATTTTAAACCAAATAAACCGTTTTACCTCTACAACATCGGGTATTTTGGTATAGCAATGCCAAAGGGGTGGAGACAGTTTTGTGGCGGGATTCTCACTGATTTCAAAGGAACCGTCTTCATGGAACACGTGGTACTGAAGACTGCTAACTTGGCACACCATTTTCCTGCCCCTGGGTGGAGATGAGTATCTCAGACCTTGCTAGAAAACACATCAGGTATTACATGGGGATTCTGAAGCTCTTACACGGATCTGATCTGAAGAACTGTCGTCAGACTCAAGCTCTTGGGAGCAATGCTCCTATAATTTTGATTCTGAGGCTGCTTGCAGCCACAAATCTTCAGGCCCGTGACATTCATGCACGAGATCGTGAGCGATGCAGTCTCAGAATTGATCCATTTTGGAAATTTTTAACCTTGATCTGTACAGAATATTTCTCCACGTTTTAAAGCCACGCTATTATCACCCCATGTGCCCTATTTCTATTTTCACTTTAATGTGCCTTGAGCCCCTTAGATAAAAGGATTATCAGAAGTACAAAGTGTTGTATTATTACTAAAAGCATAAGGCCTTATCTCTCAGTTCATCAGTGAGACTTTGGTCCAGTGACTAACAGAGGTCTGAAGTTTTTGAAGTACGCTACCAATATGTTTCTGAGGACTTACAGAAATGTTGGGCAACAAATATAGAGTTCCTTTCTGTCTTTAAATGTTCAAGTGCTGGATGCTAAAATTGTGTTCCTCCAGGGACCTTTTGAGTATAGCCTTTCACCTACTGGTATCTTTTATCCTGGGATGGATAGAAAGAATGAACTCCCTAGTCAGCTTTCTTAGTAGTAGTGTAAAAAAGGGATGACAAGGTTTGCTTAAAAGAGGTTGATAATTTCAATAAGTACTGCCATCAAACAATTTCATCAATGAAGAGAGTGGTTTAAAAAAAAAAAAAAAAAAACTTCATGAGCATTTGCTTTTTTTTCCTTAAATTTTCCTATCCTTATCAAGAACAAAAGGGTAAGAGATGTTAAACTGATAAAGACTATCTGAGGTGGGCTAGAGAGATGGCTCTGCAGTTATGAGCCCTGGCTGATCTTCCAGAGGACCCAGGTTTGATTCCTAGCACCCACATGACTGCTCACTACCACCTGTAACTCCACTTCTAGGTGATCGGATACCCTCTTCTGGCCATTGGCGGTACTACAAGTAGATTGTTTATAAGGCAAAATAACCATATATACAAAATAAATTGTTTTAAGTTTTAAAAATCCATTTGATGAATATTTGTCTTAGCTGGCCACATAATACTGCCCACAGTAAATTCACTGGGGATATCAGAATGCCCTCAGCTTCCAAATTTGTGGATTTAAACTTGACTCAACATTTCAGTATTCATGTTTCTCTGTCAGTTATCAAAGAAAGTCAGACTCCCCAGATAAACTCTTCCCTTTGTGCTGCGACCATCAAATAGACTTCATTCTCCGATCATTTTCTCCTTATTCCACAGACGCCCTCATATAACCTAAGCATTTTATAACTGGGCTATTGTAGATGTCCTGTCTGTAAGTTCATCCAAGGCAGCTGCAGTGCTATCCTTATTGTGTATAGATAAAGACAACTCTGAGGAAGTTTCCAGCACTCAGTAAAACTTGAGACTCAGGTTCACTGAGGATCAGAAGTTCTGAGAAGTAGCTCAACCGGTACACTGGGGAATTAGGCATCGTCTTTGCATAGTGTCACAGAAATTCTCCAACTCCCAAGGTAAGATCCGTAACCCCTGCCACCTAGTCTGAGAAGACAGCCACATGGATGCTGGAGCCCAGGGTTAACGTACGCAGAAGCAGTGGAAGCAGCCCTGGTTTTCAGTAATCCTCCTCTCGTCCTCTCTACAGCATCAGGCTATTTGCGACCTTGAAAATCTGTCTCGACTTACATCCATGTTTCATTAGAGGAGATCTCTCTTGTAAAAGAAAGAAAAATGTCAGGAGATCGCAGTTTAGATGTTGAACCTGATTTCCTTTCCCTGGGGTTCAGAGCACAGACTTCCATTCACTCTTGGGCCTTCTCAGGAACAGTGCCATTCTAAGCAGTCTAGGTGGTCAGAGGACAGAAGACAGTGTCCTGCCCTGCGCTGTTGTGTGATGCAGAAGATGGGGTCAGGTGACCCCACTTGAGGCTACGGCTGCAAAAGATAATAGAAGGAGACATGAGCAAGCAAGAAAATAACATTTCAAATAAAATTTAACATTGTACTATATACTCCACTCTAACAAAGGCCAGAGGCTGGAATCCCAGCACTTAAGTCTAGCAGGAGAGATGTGTGGTCCTGTGTCAGTGCTCTGCTCTGCTCCTCTGCGTCTTACCTATGCCATCAGTGGTGGTCCTGACACTTACCTGAGAGGAAAGAAGTAGGGTAACATGAAAGATAGATTCCTGCCCGATAATGAGCTTTTCATCGACCAGCAGATAAGTGGTCTAATTATTTTGTCATGTACGGCAAATTGGCCTGCAATACGAACACTTTAAGAAATTGAATGTCCCCAGATGTGGAACAAACAATGTCTCAGATATAGCGTCCTGGTCACATGAGGGACTGCAACTTCTGGCTCAGCTGCAGCTGCCAGAGCAAAAGGAAATCTACAGATCCAGTGACCAAGCCAGCCAGGGTCTCCCATGTCTGCCTTTTCTGCCAGTAACTGCACCTTTGGCTCTGAGAAGCTAAGACCTGACAAGGGCAGCACCACTGAGCAAGAGAAAAGAAAGATGAGGGTAGCAGACAAAGGAGGAAAACGTGTCCGTGTATATGATGGAGTAGCATGTAGATACTATTCAGAAATATGTGCAGGGTCTAGAAAATGACAGTCACCAGCAACATCCACATCCCAAAGGAGCTGGGAGCCAAGGGAGTCCCAACATGGAGGGGTTTATTACTCAAAGAAAGGGCTCTGTGATTCTCAGCCTGGCCTGCTACCTCAAGGACTGGCTGTGGTAGAGGAAGTCTATTTTTTAAAGGTTCAAATTTCAAAGCTTCCTACTTTGCTTTTATGTTAACTTGGGTGGAGGCACAAGCTAGATGTTTTTTGTTCTTTTATTTATTTACTTTTGGAAATAAGTGAAGATCCTTTTTGGTGGTGAAAAATGCAATCAGCGCGGTCTGAAAATAGACTGATTTTTTTTTTCCTACACACAAGAAACTTTTCATTTTCATTCCTGACATTCCAGAAGGAAGGGGAAAGGAGGAAAGAAATGAGAAATTCTACTCTGAACGTAGAAAGAATAATCTGGAAAAGAAGGTTGTCAAGGGGCACAAACCCTTCCTATGTGCTTGCTTTCCAGGATCAACACATCCTCTGTTTACTCACTAGTGGTTCCATGCAGGGGGATGATCCCAATGAATGCATTAGGAAAACTCTTGTATTTTCCCTACCTGCTTTGTAATCACCCACGCACACTCTCGTGCATGCACACACACATACACCTGAACATGCAAAACTGCATAATATGCACACCACGTGCACATGTACACACACATGCACACGCATACATACGCACACACGCTCGCGTGCACACACACACACAGCCCCAGCACAAATACACACACAAACACAATACCCCTAAGGAAAGCCAGGGTGACAAGTAAGTAGCCCATGCTATAATTTGAAGCATGGTTATTATACTTAATTCCTGGAAACCAATTCATTCAAAACTCCTCCAGCAGCCCCATCTACAGTGACAAGACTCCTTTTTTTTTTTTTTTTCTGTTTCACTAATAAGATACCTAACAAATTGCCCAAGTTTTCTTATTTCCTCATCTATGATGGCCCTAGAAGATGAGATTATAACTGTCACTCCAGTTTTTTTATCAATGTAACACCTGCCTTCCCCCCATTCTGCCCTCAAAGCCCAAACCTAATATGTACACTGACAAAGCAGCGTGATCTTTTCTCTGGGATGTAGCTCTTTTAGCCCCTTCTAGGAACCACCACAAACTCTGCTTCCCACAGACTTCTTAAAATTTTGGTTTTTATCTAATTCTAGTAGAAATCTTGACATTTGTTTAAAACCATACTATTTTCTTGGGATTCCAAAAAAAATTGAATTTGAGGTTTGTTTGCTAACTGAAGAATCAGGAAAGCCTGCCTTAATTCCCTTTTAAGTGTCTCTAAGGCTCAAGGACTGTCTCCTTGGGGTGTGCTCCATGAGGACTGTGCAAGTCTGAGCAGAGAGAGGGATATAAGACTTGGGTCCACCCTCTTTCCGCACAGGCATGTCAATCAAACTCCAAACAAAAGAAGAATTCTTTATCACCTTAACACGGGGTGTAAAAATAAATCTCAGGTGAAGCGTGTCATGTCTAACTTATCCAAAAAGTGTTTGATTCTATAAATGCTCTAATTAGAGTAATTCATTAAATGTTATTCTTGAAAGCTTATTGAATAAAATGATTCTAATATAAAACATCCCTTGCAGTTTCTTTCTCCACACGGAGTGCTCCGTCTCGCCACTGGCAGCAGTACCAAAAGGTACTTTCACGAAGAACACAGTTTCTAACACAGCCCATTGCAGGAGGTCTGGAAAATGTTTATTACCCAGAGAGCTCCATTTATGCCTTTCTAATGCTTGCCTAACCTCCCTTATTTCCTAAACTTGTCTGGTCTTTAAATTAATCGTTTTAAAGTCCCAGTGCTTACACCATGGCAGTGAGGAAAAAAAAAATTCCACAGCCTGGGGTCTCAAAGTCCATCTTCTCTCCAGTCTCTCTTTCCCCACCAAAATGTCCTGAGTAAGCTGGGGATAGTGATACACCTGCAATCCCAGCCTTCCAGAAGCTGAGACAGGAGAATCAGAAGTTTGAAGTCAGCACACAGCAAGTTCCAGGACTTCTTAGGCTACATAGAAAGACATTGTCTCAAGCAACAGCAAACAAAATTTCTGTCATCTGGGCAGGCACTTACCACCTGCATAGGCAGATGTGTGGTTTGAAGCTAATCCAATTTAAACTGCAGGGCTTCTCATGTGTTTAAGCTTTCACAGGCTGTTTCTAATTTTGTTTCCTTTCCCTATAAAGACCTCCTTACAAAAAATGTGATCTTCTCAGGTCACATGTCAAACACATTGACTCTCTGCCTTTCGAGCCATGCCCATCTTCTTTCTCATTCTTAACACTTAAGTGATCTTAGAGACTAAAATCAACTCTTGCGTCTGTGCTTCTATTCACAGCTAGTAGGGTTTTTTGACATATTTTATTCTCCAGGTTTTTATACTTCTATTTTTTCTTATATTTTAAAACGGTATTAAATATTTTGTGTGTTCCTGTGGCAACATGGGCTCATTTGGGACACACACACACACACACACACACACACACACACACACACAGAGACAGTCTGTTGATTAGCATATCACACCTCTCTACTCCAAGAACCTAATTTGTATATTTTTATGTATTGTTCACCAGCGCTTCTGTTCTACATAGATAAACACCTCTTGGTGTTTAAATCTAATTCTTGGCCATTGATGCTCCTCTAAAATATATCTAATCCTAAACTACTTAAAGTTTTCAATATACAGTAGGTGTTGACTAATAGAAGTGAATAGACAAAACAAAAACCTAACAGGCTCAGTGTCTACACCAGACACACACAGTACAGACCATTCCCATGATAGCAAAATATTTGCAAAATTCTCCCCACAAACTGATTCCAGCATACCTGCCACTTCATCCATGGTTGACCATGTGGCCACCAAGGAATCAGCAGAACAGAAGTTCTCCCTACACTGTATTTCCAAACAGAATCCTCTGTAAGGCAGACCCATTCCAGCAGATCCCATCCCACTGGCTCAATTCTGATACAGTCTCTATAGGTTGAGATCTCAGCCCTAAGGCACTGTGCCCACTGAGACCCTTTTGCAAGCCGAGGCATTGGGGATATCTAATTGGCTGAATACAAATTGTGGTGGAAAAGTTCCTTGGTTGGGGGTTAAGGGATCATATAGAGAATTCACAACTGTATTCATGGGGCAAGTTCCTGAATAGGAAAGGTTTTATTTCCAGACTGTTGGATAGGCAACATTTTGGCAGTACCCTGAACTTTTATACATCTTCCCATGTCTATGCACACTCTGGTGTCGAGAATTCCATTAAACTTTGGGTTTTTAAAAGAGAGATTTGGCTTTCTGGGGCTTAAAGCTCCACACAAGTTTCGCCATGGCAGTGAGACAATTTAAGTAAACCCAAAAAGGAGAGATGCAAGGAGAATCAGTGTCACTGTGTCAGAAACCCAGTGATGACAGTGACAAAGAAGGAGTTTCAGTGAGTCCAGGACTGTAGTGATGCCTAACATAGCAGAGCCAATGCAGTTCTGTGGTTGTTTAATACTTGGGTTAGAAGAAGACAATGTAAAATTAGGGATTTCCCAGTTATAGCATGTACTTGGGTTATATTTTTGTTTTCTGATTTTTTTTAACTTTGTTTGTCTGTGTTGGTGATATGTGTGGTGTATGTGTGTGCTGTGTGTATGTCTGTGGTTGTTCTGTAGTGTGTGGTGTGTATGGTCTGTGTGTGTGTGTGTGTGTGTGTGTGTGTGTTTGCTGCTTCTATACCCAGCCAATTAGAATCTCTTTATTGCACATTCTCATAATTCTCATACAAGCACATAGAAGCCAGGGAAGGACATTCAGTGTCCTGTTTTGTCACACCACACTTTATTTCTTTAAGACAGTGTTCTTCACTGACCTTGGAGTTAGGGTGGTGGCCTGCAAACTGCAGAGGTCTGCCATCTTCACGTCACTGTCACCAAACCAGGTTTATACACTGGGGTTACAAGACACACGTGCCCACACTTGGCTTCTCACAAGGCAACCAAGCTTTGAACTCAGATCCTCACATGTGCACACTTCCAAAATGTTGCTTATGGATCTCTCTTGCAATAATGGCTCCCGTACTCAGGGACATGCCCTGGGAATACAGTGTTTCTCAGAGTTTGGAGAACTCCCTATAAGATCCATTAATCCCTAAGGAAGGCATGTCAACTTGTATCCAGCCAATTAGACATCTCTTTATCAAAAACACAGTCTTTTGTTTTTATCCAAAAGCCCTCATTTTCTTTTGTGTTCAGTGTCTTCTAAGAGGACTACAGAGGTTCATTTCTCCGAAAACAAAAACAAAACAACAAAAATCCTGTCCCTGTCCTTCAAAAGTATTACTTCAACTTAAACTTGTTTCTCACAGACATACTAAGGCTTCAAGATTTTTCTAAAACTCAAGTTCCAAAGCCATCCTCACTTTGAATCCTGTCTCTGACAATTTCTAGCTATATGAATCAACTCCCCTGTAAATGTACCATGCCCCTAATATGTAGACCAGCAAGAGTAGCAGAACTCAGCCATAACTTATTGTTGTATTTAGTTATCCAATTTCTACAGAGATCAATTTGTATAAAGACAGGATCTCATCATGTTGACCCTGAAGACTCTTCAAACACTGGAGCGCAAGAAATCCTCAGGCCCCTTCTTCATTAACAAAGCCCTCACAGTGGCACTGCTGTACCTTGCATAAGGATCTTTCACCTTGATTATGATAAAATATATCACCGAATTTAAATGATGTAATTATGATAAAACAAAACAAAACTATGGAGGAAAGAAATGACATTTTGAAATATGGGGTTCAAGATCAGGAACTCTTGTGTGGGTAAACTCAAATGAGTCAAATAATTTTAATCGAATTGACAATTTCTTCAATTACAAACCCAAACCACACTGTGAAGTAGAAACTTTGACATAGACAATGGGGGAGTGTTCCTCTTTCTCCACATCCTCGCCAGCATCTGCTGTCACCTGAATTTTTGATCTTAGCCATTCTGACTGGTGTGAGGTGGAATCTCAGGGTTGTTTTGATTTGCATTTCCCTGATGATTAAGGATGTTGAACATTTTTTCAGGTGCTTCTCTGCCATTCGGTATTCCTCAGGTGAGAATTCTTTGTTCAGTTCTGAGCCCCATTTTTTAATGGGGTTATTTGACTTTCTGGAGTCCACCTTCTTGACCACTCTGGAAATCAGTCTGGCGGTTCCTCAGAAAATTGGACATAGTACTACCGGAGGATCCAGCAATACCTCTCCTGGGCATATATCCAGAAGATGTCCCAACCGGTAAGAAGGACACATGCTCCACTATGTTCATAGCAGCCTTATTTATAATAGCCAGAAGCTGGAAAGAACCCAGATGTCCCTCAACAGAGGAATGGATACAGAAATTATGGTACATTTACACAATGGAGTACTACTCAGCTATTAAAAAGAATTTATGAAATTCCTAGCCAAATGGATGGACCTGGAGGGCATCATCTTGAGTGAGGTAACACAATCACAAAGGAACTCACACAATATGTATTCACTGATAAGTGGATATTAGCCCAAAACTTAGGATACCCAAGATATAAGATACAATTTGCTAAACGCATGAAACTCAAGAAGAATGAAGACCAAAGTGTGGACACTGTGCCCCTTCTTAGAATTGGGAACAAACCACCCATGGAAGGAGTTACAGAGACAAAGTTTGGAGCTGTGATGAAAGGATGGACCATCTAGAGACTGCCGTATCCAGGGATCCATCCCATAATCAGCTTCTAAACGCTGACACCATTGCATACACTAGCAAGATTTTGCTGAAAGGACCCAAATATAGCTGTCTCTTGTGAGACTATACAGGGGCCTAGCAAACACAGGAGTGGATGCTCACAGTCAGCTATTGGATGTATCACAGGGCTCCCAATGGAGAAGCTAGAGAAAGTACCCAAGGAGCTAAAGGGATCTGCAACCCTATAGTTGGAACAACATGATGAACTAACCAGTACCCCGGAGCTCTTGTCTCTAGCTGCATATGTATCGAAAGATGGCCTAATCGGCCATCAATGGAAAGAGAGGCCCATTGGACTTGCAAACTTTATATGCCCCAATATAGGGGAATGCCAGGGCCAAAAGAATGGAAATGGGTGGGTGGGGAAGTGGGGGGTGCTATGGGGGACTTTTGGGATAGCATTGGAAATGTAATTGAGGAAAATATGTAATAAAAAATATTAAAAATTAAAAAAAAAGAAACTTTGACATAAAAATACAAGCAGTGGTCTTTGTGATGGGCTTTTGTATGTTAACAGTTATTTACTTTTATCTGCCATAGCAACTTTGACAGATTGTAGAGCCTGGAGATTTAGTTACATATTATTGTATATTCTTCTCTGAAATGATGCCTTGGATAGAGCTGAGATTTTAAACCAGTGGGCTTCAATTAAGATAGATTGTTCTCCCATACCTAAACATGATAAAAGCAATCTACAGCAAACCAGTAGCCAACATCAAAGTAAATGGTGAGAAGCTTGAAGCAATCCCTCTAAAATCAGGGACTAGACAAGGCTGTCCACTTTCTCCATACCTATTCAACATTGTACTTGAAGTCCTAGCCAGAGCAATTCGACAACAAAAGGAGATCAAAGGGATACAAATTGGAAAAGATGAAGTCAAAATATCACTTTTTGCAGATGATATGATAGTATATATAAGTGACCCTAAAAATTCCACCAGAGAACTCCTAAACCTGATAAACAGCTTCAGTGAAGTAGCTGGATATAAAATTAACTCAAACAAATCAATGGCCTTTCTCTACACAAAGAATAAACAGGCCGAGAAAGAAATTAGGGAAACAACACCCTTCTCAATAGTCACAAATAATATAAAATATCTTGGCGTGACTCTAACTAAGGAAGTGAAAGATCTGTATAATAAAAACTTCAAGTCTCTGAAGAAAGAAATTATAGAAGATCTCAGAAGATGGAAAGATCTCCCATGCTCATGGATTGGCAGGATCAACATTGTAAAAATGGCTATCTTGCCAAAAGCAATCTACAGATTCAATGCAATCCCCATCAAAATTTCAAATCAATTCTTCAACGAATTAGAAAGTGCAATCTGCAAATTCATCTGGAATAACAAAAAACCTAGGATAGCAAAATCTCTTCTCAAGGATAAAAGAACCTCTGGTGGAATCACCATGCTGGACCTAAAGCTTTACTACAGAGCAATTGTGATAAAAACTGCATGGTACTGGTATAGTGACAGACAAATAGACCAATGGAATAGAATTGAAGACCCAGAAATGAACCCACACACCTACGGTCACTTGATCTTCGACAAGGGAGCTAAAAACATCCAGTGGAAGAAAGACAGCATTTTCAACAAATGGTGCTGGCACAACTGGTTGTTAACATGTAGAAGAATGCGAATCGATCCATTCCTATCTCCTTGTACTAAGGTCAAGTCTAAGTGGATCAAGGAACTTCACATAAAACCAGAGACACTGAAACTTATAGAGGAGAAAGTGGGGAAAAGCCTCGAAGATATGGGTACAGGGGAAAAATTCCTGAATAGAACAGTAATGGCTTGTGCTGTAAGATTGAGAATTGACAAGTGGGACCTCATGAAACTGCAAAGCTTCTGCAAGGCTAAAGACACCATCAATAAGACAAAAAAAACCACCAACAGATTGGGAAAGGATCTTCACCTATCCTAAATCAGATAAGGGACTAATATCCAATATATATATAAAGAACTCAAGAAGGTGGACTCCAGAAAGTCAAATAACCCCATTAAAAAATGGGGCTCAGAACTGAACAAAGAATTCTCACCTGAGGAATACCGAATGGCAGAGAAGCACCTGAAAAAATGTTCAACATCCTTAATCATCAGGGAGAAAAATCAAAACAACCCTGAGATTCCACCTCACACCAGTCAGAATGGCTAAGATCAAAAATTCAGGTGACAGCAGATGCTGGCGAGGATGTGGAGAAAGAGGAACACTCCTCCATTGTTGGTGGGATTGCAAGCTTGTACAACCACTCTGGAAATCAGTTTGGCGGTTCCTCAGAAAATTGGACATAGTACTACCGGAGGATCCAGCAATACCTCTCCTGGGCATATATCCAGAAGATGTCCCAACCGGTAAAAAGGACACATGCTCCACTATGTTCATAGCAGCCCTATTTATAATAGCCAGAAGCTGGAAAGAACCCAGATGTCCCTCAACAGATGAATGGATACAGAAATTATGGTACATTTACACAATGGAGTACTACTCAGCTATTAAAAAGAATGAATTTATGAAATTCCTAGCCAAATGGATGGACCTGGAGGGCATCATCTTGAGTGAAGTAACACAATCACAAAAGAACTCACACAATATGTATTCACTGATAAGTGGATATTAGCCCAAAACTTAGGATACCCAAGATATGAGAAACAATTTGCTAAACGCATGAAACTCAAGAAGAATGAAGACCAAAGTGTGGACACTGTGCCCCTTCTTAGAATTGGGAACAAAACACCCAGGGAAGGAGTTACAGAGACAAAGTTCGTAGCTGTGATGAAAGGATGGACCATTTAGAGACTGCCGTATCCAGGGATCCATCCCATAAACAGCTTCTAAACGCTGACACCATTGCATACACTAGCAAGATTTTGCTGAAAGGACCCAAATATAGCTGTCTCTTGTGAGGACAGGAGTGGATGTTCACAGTCAGCTATTGGATGTATCACAGGGCTCCCAATGGAGAAGCTAGAGAAAGTACCCAAGGAGCTAAAGGGATCTGCAACCCTATTGTTGGAATAACATGATGTACTAACCAGAACCCCGGAGCTCTTGTCTCTAGCTGCATATGTATCGAAAGATGGTCTAGTCGGCCATCAATGGGAAAGAGAGGCCCATTGGACTTGCAAACTTTATATGCCCCAATATAGGGGAATGCCAGGGCCAAAAGAATGGGAATGGGTGGGTAGGGAAGTGGGGGGCGCTATGGGGGACTTTTGGGATAACATTGGAAATGTAATTGAGGAAAATATGTAATAAAAATATTAAAAATTAAAAAAAAGATATAGGCACAGGCAGTGAATTTCTGAAAAAGACTTCAGTAGCTCAGGAAATAATCCTAATAATTGACAAATGGAATGGCATGAAATTAAAAAGACTGCATATAATAGAAAACAACCAAGAGTGGAAAACTAGCTTACACAACAGAGGAAAGTCTGCTTACAGATATTTATCTAACAGGGAACTAATATCTAAAGTATATAATGAACTCAAAAAATCAAATGCCAAAAATATAAATTCTCCACCTAATTAGTAGATATGTTAAATGAACAGACAGCTCTCAAAAGTAGAAACAGCCAGTGAGCACATGAAAGGATGGGCAATGGTGTGAACCCAAAAGGAGATGCAAATCAAAACTTTGCCTCATCCATGGCAAACCTACCTCACATTAACTGGAATGTCTACTGTCAAGTAAGCAAAGACAAGAAGGAAGGAAACTCCACGCTGATAGGTGTGTAAAGTAGAGAAGCTATTCTGTATATCAGTATAGAGTCTACTCAAACACTTAAAACTAGATATGGACAATCTACCATATACCACTGTACAATACACAGACTTGAGTAACTGTGACTCCTATGGCTCAATCCACAACAGCCAAGATACCTAATGGGCATAGATGTCCATCAGTGAATGAATAGATGAAGAAAATGTGATGGGCTACACAGAGTGGAGTATACTCACTCAGTTGTGTAAAAGAATGAAATTGTGCCAGTCACAAGGAAATGGATATAACTGAAGATCACCATGTTAAGCAAAATAAGCCAGACTCAGATGAACATAACATGCTTCCTTTCATCCATAAAATCTAGATTTCAAATAGAAAGGGAACTATTTCAGTAAAGGCAGCCAGCAGAAGGAGAGGCTGATGACTAGGAGAGGGTGAGCAAATATAATCAAAGTACATTGTATACATGTATGAAAATATACTGAAAAATTGTTTTTATAAAAATATATACCAATTAAAAGTATACCTTGGCTTAGAAAAAAAAAAAAAAAGATAGATTGTTCTTTGTGCTATTAGAGAACCGACCCAGTCTAGTGAGGCCCTGATGAACAGACTGGTGTCCTTTTGTAGAGCATGTCTTTCCAGCACAAGGCCTTGGACACTAAATGATTACCACAGCCTTCCTGGTTCCCCAGTCTCTTAGCCAGTCTTCCAGTGGCCTTCTCAGCCCCTGTAGTCATAGTAACCAAATCTAAAGTCAATCTTAGTGTCTGTCTCTATCTCTGTCACCCTCAGTCTCTGCCTCTCTGTCTCTATGTTTCTTCTGTCTCTCTGTCTCTGTCTCTCTCTCTCTCTCTCTCTCTCTCTCTCTCTTTCTTTCTCTCTCACACACACACATTTTTGGTTCTGTTACTCTGAAGAAACTTAAGACCTTGACAAATCATTTCACTTTCCAGCTATGGAAGCTGTTAGGCTTGCCATGGAATAAAGAAGTGCATATCACTCTGAATTTTAAAATCTACATATTTTCATATTCACTTCCAGCATGATGTCATTGATGATCTTTTTAGCTTCATCTAATTACTCTTCTTAAAAGTCCTCTGCAGTTCTTATCAGCTCAAAAAAAAAAAAAAGAATGAATGAATGAATGAAAAGTAGAAGCAAAAAAAAAAAATGAATGTAAATAAAATGGAGCAGTGGGGGGAGGTAGGAGGAGAACCCACTGCCGGTCCTGCTGCCGGTCCTGTTGTCACGCCCTCCTCTGGAGCAAAGGCAGGTGCATGTGGACCACTGGCTGCTGAGCCAGTGGAAGGCCATTTAAACCAGTCTCCAAAGCAATGATCTGGGCGGCTTCAAGGTGATGTTACCCATAGAACATGAAATAGTTGGAACCATTTGTTCAATCATGAAGGGTAGGGGGTGAGCTATAATTTTAAAACCTGAAAAAAATTTGTTCCAAACACTATTGCAAAGAAACAAATGGACTTTTGTCCCTTTCACCCCAGTAAAGTAGCTGGGGAGTAGCAATGACATTAGCTCTCCCTGTTCACGTCTGCTGTTGGGCACTCTGCTGTGCCAAGGGTGGCCCCTTGGATCACCATCCCTATGGTTCATGCAGAGACACTGCAAAAGTCTTTCTGTTTTCTTTACTTATGTCTTAAGGGTTCACTTCTGTGACAAGTGGCCATCTTTCTATCTTAGGAGTAGAAAATGTTGCTAATATTACCTTTTTTTTTTTGACTTTTTTTTATTACATCTTTTCCTCAATTACATTTCCAATGGTATCCCAAAAGTCCCCCATACCTTCCCCCTACTTCCCTACCCACCCATTCCCATTTTTTGGCCCTGGCGTTCCAATTCCCTTTTTTTTTTTTTTTTTTTTTTTTGAGAAAAAAGTTTCCCCAAGAACATTCCTAAATGGATGTGTAGTAATTTGCAGAACCCTAGATTTACACTCCTCCTCCTTCTCTATCTCTGTATGCTATGTTAAGAATTAAAATTTAGTTGGTGATAGATATGTTAGACAAAACTAAGGTCTTATACATTCCAGGTATCCTGATTAGAGCTGATGATCAAATTAGCAGTCGAGAATCATCTGAAAAGAAAGGCTTAATTGAGGAACTGCCTAGATTGAGTTGGTCTATATTGGTGTCCGTGAGAGATTGTCTTGTTACTTGACATAGGGGAGCAAGCCCACTATCAGTGCCACCATGCTCCATGCTACTTTATGTAAGGGAGCTTGCTAAGGAAGATTAGGCATGCAAGAGATTGAACCACAGGCAAATTCCTCCAAGGTTCCCACTTTCAGGTTCCTGCCCTGAGTTCCGGTCCTGACTCCCCCCAATGAAGCACTGTGACTTACAGTTGTAAGATGAAATACACCTCCTTCTCTCCAAGTTGCTCCTGGTCAGTGCAGTAGTGAAGCAATAGAATAAAATTACCGAAAATAAAGAATTTACAAAACAAATCCAGTATTCTTATGGGGTTTTACAGAGATACCATACTTCTTGTTCTAAAATGTCTATGTGGTTTTCTGAAGTTACTATGAATTCTACTTTCAAATACGAGCTACTGGTTGTGCCTATATTTCTGGTTAATAAAATTTAATTACCCAAATTGCACTGCTTTTTTTTTCAGTGACAGCAGCCTCCACAATTTTGACAGGCTACCAGAATTTAATGATATTGGCATGAGAAACCCTGTTGGTGAAAAATAAAAATAGCCTCCCTTTTTTCCGCCACTATCCTTTTTATTTTCTTTAGAGATGCCGTCAAAACACTCAGTTTATGGTTTCGCTAGAAAAGTAAGTGGTTGTCAGATGGCGTAAGTACCAGGCCAGGTGGGAAAGAGGCCTAGAGGTCAGACAAGCAAATTGACGAAGTTGAGAACAGCGGCTTTTTCAGGGTGAATGGCAGTCCTGTTCTGTGCATAAAATCACAAATTTACCCCAATGCTAAGTCACTTGTCAAGGACTCATTTCACTGTTGCTCTTTATTTTTTTTTTCCTTGTGTCATGTAAGATTCCTTGAAGCGACTAGAAAAACAGTCATAATCCATTTGATTTTCTGCTTTCCTAGGAGGGAGACTCTTGACGGATGATAAATAGCAACCGCTGACAATCATCACTGAGGAGCTATCATGCTTTTACATTAAATACAAAAACAGAGTTGTAAAGTCACAAGGGATGGGACTTTTGACACGGACGAGACGAATATATAATCCCCAGAACCGCATCAGTGATGCGATCTGAGCTGTGGCAACAAAGCCTACTGCTTTCAGAGTCTCACAAAGTCAAACTAAAGCTAACTTTGATATTTGCAAGTTAATGCATGTTGCACCCGATGTAGCAAGCGCTTATCCAGAAGCCCCAGTCAACGTGCATGCACAAAGAAAACAGCCATTTTATCATACTGTCTCTTTTAATTAAGGGTAAAGGGATACCAGAAAACAAATAAAAAAATACCATAAACCTAGTTAATTAGATGACAGAGGCAATTCTAAGGCACAAGGGTTTGACTCTCAGATGTTCGTATCTCATTAAACCTGCAGGAGAGCTGGGCATACAGGACCCTTCAAAGGAAACCAGTAAATGACACATGTGACTTATCAATAGGGGTTGTCAAGTACAAAGGTTACTTCCTTTATAGTCCAGTGTGCCCCTTCTTCCCCTGTTGACAGGTAATCACACTGGCTCCAGATCATTCCTCCTCTTTGGCTAACTGCTTAGTGATATTCACTTCAAGTTATCTAACCAATTTAACAACCCCGGGTACTCTTGGGACCCAATTTCCACCTCAAATTATACATATTTTTGTACTTTGGATTAAATGACTGATCTTAATGGGAGGAATCTTATCTAATAAGGCTGGGGAATAGCAGTTACTTCAAATTTCATGCTATAGTGAATGATCCTAATATCAAATTAACAGAATTTTACAGCACTCTGTTTATTTACCCAATTAGTAACACTCTGGCCTTTTGGCTTTTATATAAAGCTTATTTTCTTTTATTTGGCCTAATTTCCCCAAGGGAGGAAACTAAGAGCGAGGTAGACAAGGTTAAACAGATTGTTCCTACCATCCAAGTCTCCTTTCTCCTTTCTGTCTTCCACACACCAGCACATGACCGTACCTGAAGAAAGGCAGACAGAAGAGAGGCCGGAAGATGTGTCCTGGGATCCACGTAGGTTCCAGTGCCCAGTGTCAATGCTTTCACTGAACTTGGTTGGACAGAACCACGCTTCTACAAAAGCTGCTGTGTGGTACACTGTTTTATTTTGTATTATTTCTCTGCCTATGAGATTTAGGTACTATCACTCTCTGTTTATGCCTTTCAGTAACCTTGATTTGTTTCCAAAGAGTGGTAGCTGTTTACAAAATCACTCTTAGAAAGAAGCAAAACCAATATTAAAGTTGATGTGGGGCTGGGTCAATAGCTCAAAGGTAGTGTGTTTTCCTTCCTGGGCCAAACCTTGGCTCAATCTCTAAGCACAAGGGAGGGAGGAGGAGGAGGGAGGCAGGGACAGCAGGTACAAGAGTAGTGATGAGAATTTCAATAAGCACTTTGTGTGTGTGTGTGTGTGTGTGTGTGTGTGTGTGTGTGTGTGAATATATTTGTTTTAGCCCTCAAATAACTCAGTTTTGGATGTGGTGTTATCCAAATTTATTGATGTTTGGTATCATTTTAGATGACACAACTAGGAATTATGTCAGGACTTGAATCTTTCTCAATATTTCTCATATGCACTATGAACTAATAATCTTCATTCTTTTTACTTTTAAACATCTTTGTTATAGTTATTGAAAAGGCAATGTAAATAACAAATAGATCCATGTATAACAATTAAATGAATAGCAATGTTTTAAAAATAGTTGTTTTAAATTTGTTTTCTTTTCTGTTTTTACTGAACAGCAATTATTCCTTGTCATTTTTGCAAACAAATATTTTGATAAAACTGTATTCTCAAGTAATATTTAATTTTTAATAGAATATACATAGTAACTTAAAGTTAGATTCTTTAAAAATTATACATTTCAAAGTTTTAATAGCAAATCCAGAATGAAGAATATTTCCTTCAATGCTAAAACCTGAGATGATTAAAATAAATGAATTTGAATGGCTCCAGGTCTAAATGAGAAACAAGATGGACATATTAAGAAGTATAAGTTCCCCATTAGCTCATGAGAATAAAAATGGCTAGAATTAATGTTTGAAATAGATTATAGGAGTCTAAGAAAGTTAAATGCATGGAACATCTAGGTAACACATTGTCATAGGTAAAATATATTAATTTATTAAAGTACTAGCTTTTGAGCAAAATGAAACATGTAGTTTGAATCAATGTCAGCCAGAACGATACTCATCGTTGGTTATAGTTGTTAATTCACTAAAGTTTGATAGAAGTCGTACTATGTCGTGAGCTTACACTCATTTTTATTTGAAAATGCTGAGAAACAGAGTGAACAAACACACTCAGTCCCAGGTGGGGCAAATTTCCTATTGTAGTATAAACCAAAAGCAACCTTCCTGTGAAAGATAGTGGCATGGTGAAGTCATTTCCTTCTCCCCCTCCCCCCTCCCCACTCCTCTTCCTCTTCCTCTTCCTCTTCCTCTTCCTCTTCCTCTTCCTCTTCCTTTTCCTTACCTAACCTCAGCCTTTCAGCGCAGCTGGTGAAGACAGTTTCTTCCATGTATTCTCTTCACAGCATCTCCTGTCAGCCTGTTCTTCCTAGATTAATATGAAAATAGCAGGAACACTGTGAAGCAAACATCTCCTGGAGCTATAGCTTGGTGCAGAAGTTCATCTCTCCCAGATCCACTCTTAAGAGGGAATAACCTAACATGAAGTTTGATATCAACACAGAGTTGCCCTGCAGTTGGACTTCATGAAGTCAGTGTCTATATTACCTCTTACCCCCAATTTAGAATCGGGGCACCAGCCTTTGCAACTGTGTCTCACTGTAACTTTAGGGTGGACGGAGATCATAACTTTCCCACAATTTTAGGGCCCTGAGGTCCAATAAGTATATTAAAGATTTATGACATTTTCATTTCAAGTGCTAAGAAAATCCTACAAAGAGTTTAAACACAGTCAAATTATAATCATACATCAGCCATCCATGGACGGCTTGGAAGACAACAACGGAACCCAGGTAAACCCTCAGTGAACATAACTGACACACTACCGCCCTAGCTTAGAAAGGGTGGGTTTGAGGTAACCAGTGGCCTCTAAGCAGAGATCAGAGCATCTGCTGCCTTTAATTCTTTCCATAAGAGTTAAACTCCTCAGTAGTTCTAGAGGAGAAAAATGGGACCACTTAATCTGAATTACTCTGAGTCGGCATGAGGAGAGGAGGTCAAAGGTTGAGCCCTAAACAGACCAGTTAACTTCAAATGAAGAAGACATCTGTTCATCAGGCACATTTTGTGCCCCGAGTAATCCTGACCAGCTGTCTGAGAAATGTCACTCACAATGGAGATCAATTGAGACTCTGGACTGTTCATTGGTTCCCTGCAAACATATCAGCAGAACAGGTAGGAGGCTCCCATGTCAGCATTCCACTTGCTGTGTCTTAGCAATTTTAATGTGCAAAACAACAACACTAAAAACATTGCTGTTTTGTCTCGCACAAGCTAGGAAAAGCATCAAGTCAGCGAATGAAAATGACTTACAATATTTAACACTGCCTCCGGGACAAACAACATTGCAATGTTTTGTGTTTTCCAGCTGTCAGGAAGACAAAGTCCCCCTCTGCTGTCTTATCACACTTGCTTTCAATGGCATTTGGAGCAAACTGTCCTTTGAAGAATCTAGTAAATGTTTATTTATTTCATTTAGTAAGAAATAAAGCAGAGCTTTCATCCTGTGAGAGATGGACAACAACAACAACAACATCAACCAGAGGGTCCAGTCAGTGACTCATCTGGAGACAGTCTGTCCCAAAAAATATGAGGCTGGGGCCTGGTCTCTTAGACCCCAGGTTTCCCTCTGTGTCACAAAATCTAGTTATTACTTAAACACATTTTGAGTTAGGGATATTAAATTATTTCTGGGTTCTCTTTATTTGAGAGAATTTGTGAAGAACTGACAACTGATTATAACTTAAAGAAAATGACTTTGTTTAAACCAGAATTTAATAATATCTTTCTTCCCTGCCTTCTGTTGAAGTGTCTTTGGTTGGATTTTCAAAAGTATCGAATGAATAGTCCCCAAAAAATCGGTAAGTACTTAAAAATGTTGTTTCTCTGTACAAGGCAATCTGGAGGCAAATAAACCCAATTTGTTTTCAAGTCCTTTCTTCTTTATCCACGGAGACCAAAATTAACTAAATAACTAAGAAGCAATAGCTCCTTCATGTTCTATTTAATTTGAAAGAGCTAAAAAAAAAAAAAAAAAAAAAAAAAAGAAAAAAAGAACTGTCATAGAACAAGATAGTTGTTCTCATAGCTGAATACTGAAAAGTTCTCACAAGCCAAGTCAGGGCAGCTGTCCTGTTACAAATATCTCTTAGAAACAAAGGGAATATTAAATTGTGGAAGTTATTCAGTCAACAAATCAGCTAGGAATTAATACATACTCTTTTTTTAAACATTCACCTAGCTTGTCACATACATGATAACATTTACTTACTTGATCTCTCAACCTCTGCAAATAGAACTTCAATCATCTTTATTTAATTTTTTAAATTATAAATTCAGTCTACATGACCATTTTTTTTAATACCATAGAATTCTTCTTATCTGTTGCAGTGTATTTTTAATCATCATAAGTGTGTCGGGCTACTCCACACTTCTCACCTATAGATCATTTAATTTACACTGAAGTGACTTGTTAAGTATAGCCGTCTTCAAAGAAATTCAGCCTGGTGCTTCTATGGCCTTAACTGAGTGGAGTAATTCTAATGGCTGCTTTTTATGGTTATCCACTCAAATACACAAAGAAAGGCATTTGAAGTGGGAGAGAGATAGAGAGAAGAGGGAGAGAGAGACGGAGGAAGAGAGGATGGAAGGGAGGGAGACAGAAAAGGAGAGGGAGAGGGAGAGAGAGGCAGAGACAGAGAGAAAGAGACAGAGAGACAGAGAGGCTCAACCTCTAAAGCACGTGTTTCAATGAGGCTGTGAAAGAAGTCAGGAGTCGGTCTGAATACGAGGGAACTGCTGTATAAATCTACCAGTATTGTTTTTGCTGTAACATGGCAATGAGCTTCCTTTCAAACCCTACATCTTTGAAAAAAAAAAAAACAGCTTAAATGTCAGTCTCAACAAAAACAACAATTAATACCTATTACATTCTAGACACATATAATTAAAAATATAAACATATCCTCTAAGCTCAATATTTTTCCCTAAACATGAACTTATGAAATGAACATTCCTTTAGTATAGAAGCTTAAATCAGTAGTTCAGAGCCAGGAGGCCAACAGACAAGAGATTGAGTAAAGAAGCCCGTGGTACGTCTTCAGACCAGAAGCCCTGTACCCTCCCCAAAGGGCAGATCATTTCTTTTCTACCACTAAAGCATGAGGCCACATCTGATTCTACCTCGTTTCTTCATGTGCATGCTCCGGTCTTTATATGGTCTGTTACAGAAGTTTAAACCCAAACTGTCCAGCACAAAATCTTTCACCCATGAGTGGTTATTAAATTAGAATTGATAAAATTTAAGTTAACTAAGTGTATAAATTATACTAGCTCTGAGAGAGAGAGAGAGAGAGAGAGAGAGAGAGAGAGAGAGAGAGAGAGCTTTTGATGGTGCGTGAGTGTGTGGGCTTCTGACATACTGTACTGTCTCTTGTCCTGGGCACTGAAGATGGGGTAGAACTTCTGCCATCCCCAACGTTGACCAAGACTATTTGGCCTCCATCAATTCTTTTTGCTTCTCTCTTTCCTCTCTTCCTGTTATTACATTGAGATCAATAGGTATGTCTCCACTTTACTTGCCCTAGAATAACTCTTGTTAAGAAGAAAAGGGTCAAGTATTTTAAGTACCACCTGTTCTACACTCACCATTTTATAGATGCCAATGTTCAGCTTAAGAGGCTAATTCCTGCCTTCACAGAAAGCCCATTACAAGGACACTGGTTTCCGAATAATGTAAATTTATGGCTGTTCTTCTGGGAAGCCAGACTGTTGTTCCTCCTCCCTCACATTCACACCAACGTCACACAGGCACACAGAAAAAAAGATGTTATCACATATGAGAAGTAAAATTATAGACACCATTCAGAGGCAACACTATTCACTATATAAAGATGATATTTTTAAAGTAAGCTTCTGTAAGGCAAAGGACACTGTCAATAGGAAAAAAAATGGCAACCGACAGATTGGCAAAAGATCTTTACCAATTCTACATCTGATAGAGGGCTAGTATCCAATATATATAAAGAACTCAAGAAGTTGGACTCCAGAAAAGCAAATAACCCTATTTTAAAAATGGGGTACAGAGCTAAACAAAGAATTCTCAACTGAGGAATACCGAATGGCCGAGAAGCACCTAAAGAAATGTTCACCATCTTTACTCATCAGGGAAACACTGTCTTAGCCAGGGTTTCTATTCCTGCACAAACATCAGGACCAAGAAGCAAGCTGGGGAGGAAAGGGTTTATTTGGCTTACACTTCCACATTGCTGTTCATCACTGAAGGAAGTCAGGACTGGAACTCAAGCAGGTCGGAAAGCAGGAGCTGATGTAGAGGCCATGGAGGGATGTTTCTTACTGGCTTGCCTCCCCTGGCTTGCTCAGCTTGCTCTCTTATAGAACCACGACTACCAGCCCAGAGATGGTTCCACCCACAAGTGGCCTTTCCCCCTTGATCACTAATTGAGAAAATGCCTTACAGCTGAATCTCATGGAGGCATTTCCTCAACTGAAGCTCCTTTCTCTGTGATAACTCCAGCTGTGTCAAGTTGACACAAAACTAGCCAGTACAAATACTAATCAAATCAATCCTGAGATTCAATCTCACACCAGTCATAATGGCTAAGAACAAAAACTCAGGTGACAGCAGATGCTGATGAGGATGTGGAGAAAGAGGAACACTCCTGGTGGTGGGGTTGCAAACTGGTACAAGCACTCTGGAAATCAGTCTGGCAGTTTCTCAGAAAATTGGACATAGTACTACCTGAGGACCCAGCTATACCACTCCTGGGCATATACCTAAAAGATGTTCTAACATATAACAAGGACACATGCTCCACTATGTTCATAGCAGCCTTATTTATAATAGTCAAAAGCTGGAAACAACCCAGATGTCCCTCAACAGAGGAACGGATACAAAATATGTGGAACATTTACTCAGTGGAGTACTACTCAGCTATTAAAAACAATCACTTCATGAAATTTGCAAACAAATGGATGGAACTTGAAAATATCATCCTGAGTGAGGTAACCCAATCACAAAAGAACACTGTATGCACTCACTGATAAGTGGATATTAGCCTAAAAGCTCAGAATACCCAAGATACCATTCACAGACGACAGGAAGCTCAAGAAGAAAGAAGACCAAAATGTGGATACTTCGTTCCTTCTTATAATGGGGAACAAAATATCTATGGAAGGAGTTACAGAGACAAAGTGTGGAGGAGAAACTGAAGGAAAGGCTGTCCAGAGACTGCCCCACCTGGGGATCCATCCCATATACAACCACCAAACCGAGACACTATTGTGGATGCCAACAAGAACTTGCTGACAGGAGCCTGATATAGCTGCTTCCTGAGATGCTCTGCCAGTGCCTATAAATACAGAAGTGAATGCTCACAGCCATGCACTGGACAGAGAACAGGGTCCCCAATAAGGTCCCCAGTGTGGTCCCCAGTAGAGGAGTTAGAGAAAGAACTGAAGGAGCTGAAGGGGTTTGCAACCCCATTGGAAGAACAATAATATCAACCAACCAGACCCTCCAGAGCTCCCAGGGACTAAACAACCAACCAAGAAGTTCACATGGAGGAACCCATGGCTCCAGCTGTATATGTAGCAGAGGATGGCCTTGACGGGCATCAATGGGAGGAAAGGCCCTTGGCCCTGTGAAGGCTCAATGCCTCAGTGTAGAAGAATCATCACCCATGCCTTCAAACAATAATGACCTAAAGTAGCATGCACACATCAGCACTGGGATGCAATACATGGATAAAAAAGGTAGTACCCCCAAATGAAGTTTCGATTTATCCAGAGAGCACCCCATAGTTACCATAGAGTCTAAAAAAAGAAAGTCTTAGTTAATGTCGTAAGATCCACTCTACACACATAGCTTGGAATCCTCCTTCTAGACCACCATTCCCCATTACCATTTCAAAAAAAAAAAAATGGATCTTGATGACAAGTCTACCAGCAAGGATGGTTTGTTTAGCAACAGATGATCTTCCAAAATAATTTTGGGACTTTGGGTGTGAATATGAACATGACTACTTTTTAAAGGAGCTCTTTATTCTCAGCCTCAATAATTCATATGTACGAGAGCTGACTGTGATGAGACCAGGGAAGTTTGTAGACTCTGAGGATTCAGTGATGAGCACTGGGTGATTGCGGCATTAAATTATTATTCAGCATCACTATATTTCATGCTTTTTAAAAATGCAGCAGTAATCCATTTAAAATGTTTCTAGCAAGGTGATAAGAACAGCATCCTGAGTTGACTCTGGCATCACTAAATTATGCATTACTAAATGTTTTCTAATTGTCAATGACTTCAATCTCAGGCTTGGTCCTTTCACCCACTTTCAAGGTGACTTCTCTTTGTTTCTGTTTTAATACCTATAAATCAAAGTAGGAGCTGCTGAAATGATGCTTACTGTCTACCTGCGAAAGGTCTTCTGATGATTAGTGGGTTAATAGCTGTATGAACATTGCAGTAATTGCATATCAAGCAGGAGACAAACTTCAGAAGTCTCATGCTTTCCTGAGGAATCTTTCCACAGTCTTGTTTGTGTGTGTGTGTGGGGGGGGGCTCTTTGTCAAACATGGGAATATATTAGCACTCTTTAGTCCTCTCGTGATATGCTGTCCTCAATGAGTTTTCAAAAGTATTCACTAAACTGGAGCTTTTTGTTACTTCCTGCAGAATTCCAGTGAATAACACATTTAAACTAATGCTCTGTCAAATTTAATAGTCGTAATTGCCTAATTATCTGCTCTAGTGTGATGGTAAAGCCTTTTAACATCTTGCTTTCCCCTAAGGAGAATGAATATATTTTCTAGAATACCACCTTTCTCTTCTTTGGAGAATACCCAAGCAAATAATTCATTTTACTCTCGCCTCAACAGATACCATTTTGGTGCCCTGTGTGTGTGTGTGTGTGTGTGTGTGTGTTGTTTAAGTTTGATTTTGTTTTACTCTATCTGTAACCCTCTTGGCCTCAGATATATGAACATTTTTCAATGGTAATAATCACATTTATGAAGCAATATGGATAGTTGTGTACTGACTTTCTTAATTGAATTTATAGCATTCCTTTCTAACATATCATTTCATTTAAATTACTTGATAGTACTTGTCTATAAATATGCCTTTCATGTTCTTGATACTCGACACTATCCTTGATCCACTTCTGAAGATCTGTATCAATTCACTGTGTGATCATTCACTACACAGCCAGATAACCTTGGCGTTAGATGAATAATTTTCTAGTTTAGCTGGTTCTTATCAGCTTGCTTTGATTTTTATGCAACTTTAACCTCCTGAACTCTACCTTCATGTACATATTATCTTTACTTTTTTTCCTCTTTTGCTTTTGAACTTGATCTTTCAATATTAACCCATCTACTTGGGGGTCCTGTGGGCTGCGCATCATAATAAGACTCACACGTGATTAATACAAAGATGCCAGCATGCACCAGGTCATACAGGTCATAACACAGAAAGCTATTTGGACTCATCTATAAGCCAGAAATGGTGACAGGTGAACCCAGATGAAGTAGAATCTGCTGCACTTCAGTGTTCTCCACTGAGAAGGAGGGCATTTAAATAATAGATTTGCCCAGTCTTCCAGTATATAACCCTAATAACAGAAAATACCTCCAAATTATTTTTGAAAGCTTTTTGATGGTTTGAGCCTATAAAAGTCACTTGCTGAAAGAATCAAACTTGGACCCCAAATCTAGACCACTGAGGTCATATTCTGCTACATATTCTCAATTGTAAAGTTTTAGAATATAAATTCATGTGATTGCTCTAGCTTGTAATCATAGCACTTAGAGCCTAAGACAAGAGAATTGCTATAAACCTAACACCAACGTGAGCTACATCATGAGATCCAGAACTTCCTGTGTATTCAGAAAACCCTGAGTACCAAGTAAGAGATCATACTGATATGTGATCAGCAGGCAAGGCTTTTTATCTTCACTCCAAAATATTTATTATGAAGATTCCTACTTCACATAGGGACTCATTCCTTTTATGAAATGATACTCATTCCTTCCAATGAAGAGTTATGGTGGATGGATATAAGTAAGTCAGGAAGATAGGCAATAGATGATAGATAAATGATATATGATAGATTGATGTATGTGATATATGATATATTTATATGTGAAAGATAAATAGATAGGTGATAGATAGATAGATAGATAGATAGATAGATAGATAGATAGATAGATAGTTGATAAATAGGAAGACAGACATATAGGAAAATATGATTTCTGGTGACAAAAAGTTAGTTTGAAAAACTAGTCTGGAATAAAATTTTAAAACTACAAGGTCTTAGCTTTTATGTAGTAACCATATTTCCATTTACTTCAGAAATATTTGTATTACACTCAGTTCAGTTCAGATTTCGTAAAAATATCCAAGATGTAATGAGTGTATGCTTCCTCTTTGTGTTAACTATGTCTTAGTAACTGTTCTATTGTGTTAACTATGTCTTAGTAACTGTTCTATTGTGTTAACTATGTCTTAGTAACTGTTCTATTGTGTTAACTATGTCTTAGTAACTGTTCTATTGTGTTAACTATGTCTTAGTAACTGTTCTATTGTGTTAACTATGTCTTAGTAACTGTTCTATTGTGTTAACTATGTCTTAGTAACTGTTCTATTGTGTTAACTATGTCTTAGTAACTGTTCTATTGTGTTAACTATGTCTTAGTAACTGTTCTATTGTGTTAACTATGTCTTAGTAACTGTTCTATTGTGTTAACTATGTCTTAGTAACTGTTCTATTGTGTTAACTATGTCTTAGTAACTGTTCTATTGTTGGGAGAAAACATCATGACTGAGGCAATTTGTAAAAGGAAACATTTAGCTGGGGGCTTGGCTACAGTTTTCAAGGGTTAGTCTATGATCACTATAGGCTTGACCCTGGAGCTGTGGCTATGAGCTTCACATCCTGATGCACGGGAAACACTGGGACTGGCAAGGGCTTTCAAAACTCAGAGCTTATACCTAGCACCACACTTCCTCCAACTAGGCCATATCTATTCCAACAAGGCTGTGCCTCCTAATCTTTCCAATTCTTCTCAGACAGTTCCACTCCCTGGTGACTAAGAATTCAAATTTATGAAGATATGGAGAGCATTCTCATTCAAACCACCACACTGTCTTATCATTTATCTTAGATGAAAAGAGTGTCTCCAATTAAGAACTCTCAGACTCTATAGATTAATATGTCATGATGAACTCAGCACTGAAAACCAAGAATACAAGTTAGTAAATGCTTTGAATGGAAACAATGGGTCTTGATTCCCCTGAGAATGTCTAATGAAAAGAGAGCAGCTAGATTTTGGAGAAATTCAGTAGGTAACTATAGAATCTACAAAAACACAAACTTCTGAAACAAAGGATCAGGGGGAAAAAATCACAGGAGACAGGATGGAAAGTTTGTAAGAGTCACAGGACTAAGGAGCTTCCTCATAGAAATTGTCTTGTAGACATGACAGGGAAGCTGAACCCATGAAATCTCAACAATATGGCAGCCTAAACCATGTCTACGTGATAACAATACAGTTGACATGACTATGTGAATGAGGAAAATGACACATGGTCTAACCCCTAGATGAAGAGCTACAGGCAATCAATGGTTCCGAGATAGTTTTCTCTAACAATGAGTATCTTGGTAGATTACTCACAATGGTCAACTCTAAACACATTTACATATGAGCAACACACACACATACACACACACACACACATAGCTGAGAGGGAGTTCGTGGAGGGGACACAGAATGAGTAAGATTATGGGGAGGAAATACAGGAATGATATAAATATAATACTTACATACGAAATTCTTAAGAACATAAAAACAAAGCCATGCTTAATAATTCTAACAGCTCATTTCAATTGCTGTAACATAATACCATAAAGTGAGTCCTTTGCCAACAAACGAGTTTTAACTCACTGTCCAAGAAGCTGAGAGGTCCCAGATGAATACATTTGGTGCCTGCCCAGACTCTCTCTCTCCTTTACAGACAGCACCTTCTTGAAGAATCCTCATGTGTTAAAAGGGCTCAGAAACTGTTTTTTCCATCACAAAGGGAAGGTTTTCATAAGCCATGTTCTCCCAAATGTCCCATCTTTTACTGTCTCAGGGTACGGGATTTCAGTGACTTGTGGAAGGACACATTGAAAAAACGTGTTATGAAATCTGTAAGAAATACTATAAAATAAAATCTTGTACATGCATAAGTAAACAGTCTGAGGAAGAGCATCATAAAGTACATAAGTGATTAAGAATTTATACGTGGATCCCCAAATTACGAAATGTGTAACAAATTTATTCTATGAAAAATACAAGAAATTAATGTGCTTTAGAAGTTACTCACGTACACGTGAAATACGAGCAACAAACAAGTAAATAAAGTAATAGTTACAGCAAATGATATGGGACAAGAGACTTGTGAACTTAGTTTGTCACTGTTAGAGTTGTCAGTGTAACACTCACTTTCAGAACTATTTGGTGGTGCTTTGATTAAGCCCATAGAAAGACATCTTAAGATGTCTTTTTATTATCCTATTTTATTATTCTCCTTACATTCTGAATTAATGAGGACATTCAAAAGTCCCCATTTTCCCATGGTGGTTGTCAACTCTCAGTCCCATGGGAAAATAATACAGTTTCTGTTTTTGGTCAACAGTTTGGAAATTAATACATTTAACTTTCCTCAATTTAAGTATTCTATAAATGAAACTCATGATTTTATATGCACTTCCAGAAGTTTCTTTTAGAAAAGATAATATATCCTCTCTGTTTCTATTGTATAAGAATAACCCATCAAGTGGGTAGTTCAACAACAAGTTGAACCTGATGCTCACACCTTTCATTGATCTCGTAAGAATATTAACTGTGGAATGTAAAATAACTAGTACAGCATATGTCACCCAGACAAAGCCATGACTATCCCTACGTGAGGAAGAACATTAGTATTCTCTCAGCCCTGCTAAAGAGTCTTTATATTTTCAGTCATGTCACATAAAAATTTGGTGGATAAATAAATTTAGTGAATAAATGTTCGTTTTCAAGGTCAATTGGGTCATCACTCCCTTTGTTTATCTATGCACTGCAGTGTGGTCCTTTGTTGTGAAGTCTTCTTCCAGTGAAAAGACAGTGTCTTCAAACTCACACTTACACGACACTATCTGAGCTTTGTTCTCTTCTGTGCAATGGAGGCATGAGAATGAGGACATGACCCACCATACTCAGATGTCACACTACATCTCCACCATTTCCTAACACTGGTGATGGCTTCCTTCTAAATATCTTTTGCATCCCTGAACTTTTCTTCATCTCCATGGACATCAATGTTGCTGAAGCTGCTAGGAAATCATAACAGACAAACCCTGGTCTCTCAGCTTACCATGTGCCAACCAGTCTGCCTAGTCCTTTGTCCAGCTCATTCTCCCCAAACTGGTGTGGTCTGGGAGGTAAAATTCCTTCTAAAACTGTCTCTGTGTATTCTCCTGGGCTGACAAAGTGGTCCCTTTGAGTAATCTCACTTCCCGTAAAATCCCCTACTTTCCCTTACTTGTAACAAGTGTTCCTCAGAGTTACCGCCAACCTTCTTGCCTCAGTGACTTGCCTCTCTCTTTGGGAAGCTTTCTTGGTTCCTTCACGCTGGCTCCTACCCAACTCAACCTTATTTAGCTTTTTCTGAGATTAACCCAAAACTTACATCTTCAGAAAACCCCATTTCTGCCCGATCATATCTTCTCTCTTTCCCAGTCTTTCCCCACTTTCTCTGCAATGCACTTATATGTGTGGTATATCTGTATATATCTGTATATATCTGTATATATCTGTATATATCTGTATATATCTGTATATATCTGTATATATCTGTATATATCTGTATATATCTGTATATATCTGTATATATCTGTATATATCTGTATATATCTGTATATATCTGTATATATCTGTATATATCTGTATATATCTGTATATATCTGTATATATCTGTATATATCTGTATATATCTGTATATATCTGTATATATCTGGAAGGGTTTTCATTTCCATTTCCACCAGAAGATGATTGCACATATTTATCTCACTGCTTTCCCTCTGGTTGCTGTATCTCCACTGCTAGCCTAGTACAGATTAATTAATAACTGGACTAACATAAGCTAAGCAGAGCCTTTCCTCATCTTTATCTATCACTGGCTCCCAATACCTGAGAAAATATGGGTGATTTTTTTCTGCTTAATGTGTGTTATTCAGAAAATTGACAAGAGATCATTAACTGTGCCCATCTGAGCCACAGTGTAGTGATGACATGCCTCTGCGGAAGTGAGATTATCACATTAAGATAACCAGCAGAGATTAGGGCAAGGAATCTATTATAACTTCTAATAAATTTTCTGTCTTTCAAGTGCAAGTTTTGGGTGCCAATAGCCTGTACTTAGAAATTCAACAGTGCTCAAATAGCTAGGCAAATAGCCTGAGATATGTTTTGTACCTGAGAGCAAAACCAGCTTCTGCCGTGTTATCAAGAGGTCAAGAAAGGGCCCATATAGAAATATAGTGCAATTTCCTTGTGCAAAAGGGCATCAGAGATAAGTCTCCTAGGATTCAGAAAGTCATTCCTACTGTTGAGAATGGAGACAATTCTGAAATATTCAAAGTGGCTTCTTAAATGTTGATAGTAACAAATCTTTACACTAAGAAACCAAGAATATTTTTCATTAATTGGGCTAGATTTGAATGGATACTGGTATATTCCAATGTAGAAACTACCAGGAAGTCTATGAAAATATGATGTGGATGACAGAATTGGTCTTCCTTATATCCACTGTAAGATGAAGGCCCCCATGTTTTTGTTTGTTTGTTTGTTTTGGGTTTTTTGTTTGTTTTTTGACAGAAGCTCAATATCATTTCCTGCCTGGCCCAGCCATGAGCATTTATTAATATCTTGGTTTAAAGTGCTTAGTCTTTCTGTGTTTACAGTCATCAGGCTAACTTCCAAATTGTTAATCAAGGGTGATAGACAGCATGGTAGGGTGAGAAGAATATTTATTTCTGAGCCTTATCTTAATCAATATATTCTCATTTTAAATCCACAAACTGTGATGTAAAAATACCTGAACATGTTTAATTATATCAATTAAATATTTAGCTTGACATTGTCAACAGGAAATGGAAGACTTGCATAGAAATAAGCATTGCTACTTTTACTACTCTATGCAGTTTAGTGTTCTACAGTTCAACTTCTTAGGTCTCATACCACACCAAATGACTCTGGAGATATTGCCAAGCCCCGCTCCCGCTCCCCTTAATGGAACTGGGAAAGGACACACGCCTCGCTTGCATTCTTTGTTTTCTTTCTTAGAGTGAAATCTAATCTCAAGAGTTCTTTTTATCAGTGTTTGTTGAGATACACATGAAAGGACTTACTGGTGTGTATATTTCTGCCATCAGTTGTCAGTTAAGCATCTAACGAATGCCTGAACTTCTCTGCATTGACTCAGAAAACACACATGCATTGTTTATAAACACATCGCCCCCATCTGCTGCGGTTGTCACATCTCTGTTTTAAACTATGGAGGGAGATTAGAGCTGTGTGGGTGGAGTAGTATCTGCAACGGTTATCTACCTACAGGCTGCAATATATCACCCATGTCTCCGGGGACCTAATCACTAATTGCTTCTCCAGAGATATACAGGTGGCCACTTGCCTTTCACCTCCTGTCATGAATTACCCACCAAGAGCTTTCAAAATGGTCTCAAAGACATGGGAAGAAAGCCAGAGAGAAACATTTATAGGAGCTGGAGTCCAAGCTTGCTGGTAAACACTAAAATCACAGAGCTGCTGCTTCTCTGAAAGTTGAGGGGACTGAGGAAAAAGTGGCTCCATAAGAGCCTGAAGAAGCTGCTCCATCCCTGCTTAATCGCATAGATGGTTCCATTCATTAATATGTGTGTGCATATATGCCAGGTTTTCCTTTAATCACTTGAAAATGTTCTTTGCTGTGTTAAAAATCACCTCTTAAGGAATGTCATGGCTATTCTGCGAGTAGGGTCTTGCCGCAAAAGTCTGGATACCTGAAGTAGAAATCCAGAAATCACATATAGGGGAAAGAGGAGCAGAAACCACAAGGCTGTCCCTTGGTTTCCACACTCTTGCCTAGCACCATGCACAAGTAACAGCAACAACAACATCAGCAACAACAACAATGTTGCTCTGTACATCAACAACAACAATGTTGCTCTATACATGCTTTAGGGTCCCTTAAATGGAAGACAATGCGTAGCTTTTCTGTTCTCTAGGTTAGAAATGGATGTATAATTGAGGATGTCAGTCTTCAACTCTCAGTGGTCACACAGCCGTTAAAACTTAAAATCAAGTGGATCAAGCTGGTTGTAAAGAATGCTTGATCTGAGTTGATACATTGAAAATTAAAATACTTGTGTATAACAATAAAAAAAAAAAAGAATCCTGTCTCTCAATTCATCTTCCTTCACATTGGGGGAAAATCCACTAGAGATCCTAAAATTGGTTCCCAACCAACATATAGATGGGACTTTACAAAGGTTGTTGGAATTTGCTTTCATAAATAATGAGACCATGTTAGGAGACCGGGAGCCATGTTATTACATAGCTGGGAGGGAAAACTCGGATTCCAAAAACAAGAAATAAGAGACCCAAGTATGGTGACCCCCATGGGGCTGAGGCAGAGAGCTGTTAAAGCCCAGACTAACCTGGAGTACATAATGAGACTGTCTCAACACAAATAACAAGCAAAGAGAGAAAAGGGTGACTCCCCTTTCATGTTTTGCAAGTCAAATTTTTCTGAAAACCTTCAGTGGTTTATTTCACATTTGAGGTCAGAAAACTCAAACTACAGAGGTGAAACTATTGTGCTTAAATGTTGATCAACGTGTGCATATTAAAAAGAATTTCCTAGACTTCAATCTGAGGTCATGATCATGTGATAATATACTTTCTCTTTGATGTTCATGTGAGAATTAAGAGAGAGTTAATCTGTTTACATGTGCAAGAATGATTATGAATAATTACCTGTCCAGAAGGCACATAGGGCCACATACATCTAACAACTTAAAATTATTTGAAGTCAAATCTAGCAGCCAAAATAGAATACCTTAATAAAATCTCTAGTCTAATATAATTGCATTTTAAATTGGTGAATATGGGTCATTATTCATCAACCCATTAATTGTTCTAATAGCTTTGCTTTATTCTCCTAAATAGCTCTCCCCCAGTTTAAATAAAAACAAAGCCACATATGGGAAAGAAAATAAAAGCTACTGTGTGATGAAAAATAATGGGCATATAGGATGTATATGACATTGATTAAGTTCATATAACACCTGTAATTCCAAAATTCTAAGTCCATATTAACATGAATAGTCTTTATTTTATCACATGTCATGGCTAGCAGGGAATGTTCACATACAACTAACTTCAGGAGTGATTGGCTGCCCGATGGCATGCCAGTTTTTTCCAAAGCCTCAGGTAGGTTGCTCTATGCTCCAGTGGATGGCCCTATATCCAGGTACACATAACCAACTGAGTTCAGTGAATTATTTAGACAGCTAAACATGTAAAGTTATGTATGACCTAATTTGGGGGGGTCTGTAAGAAATGTTAGGGGATTAATATGATAAAATACATTGTATAAATTATAAAGTTCTCAAAGAATAGAAACACAAGCAAAAACTAATCCTCATAAGCAGAGATCATATGTGTGTATACACATTGTATGTCTATGTACACTATACATATATAATGTACGAATATATATAACATCATAAACTATATATGATATATACACATACTATAGATAGGCTTACATTTCTAGAGTAGCTCAGTTGCTACATCTGTGAACTCCCATCTGAATGACAGGAACCTGAACACTTCTTTGCAGAGATCATATGAACATGAAGTCCAATCTCCCCTACTCCCATGGACACAGAGTGGCTGGGTTCAGTATTATACTTGTGGTTAAAGTTTTATGAGACAGCAGAGCCCAAACCATTCTTTGAAACAAACTAACATGGACTTTTAGAGGAAGACAACTTTGATTTCTTTCTTTCTTCCTCCTTTTCTTTCTCTCTCTCTCTCCCTCCCTCTCTCTCTCTCTCTCTCTCTCTCTCTCTCTCTCTCTCTCTCTCTCTTCCTTCCTTCCTCTCTCTCTCTCTCTTTCTCTCTCTCTCTCTCTCTCTTTCTTTCTTTCTTTCTTTCTTTCTTTCTTTCTTTCTTTCTTTCTTTCTTTAGAAGTAGGAATTAAGCATGCCCTGAAAAGTCTTAGATGGTTTTCACAATGCAAATTTCCTGTCTAACACTTTCCCTGTTGAAAACCTAAAGAGAAGCCACAAATGTAGAGAGTCCTGCATTAGCCCACAGTAATTTCCCTTGTACAAATTCATATGAGGTAGGTGCGGAAATAGCTCTGGGTTTGCCTTCCTGTGGGGGTGCCCATGTGGGCCTGTGCAGACTTCCTTCAAGAGTGATTGGCTAACAACTTTAGGGGCACTGTGAACAAAGGAAATTAACTCCAAACACCAGGACCCACTCTGATTTCACACGCAAGAATTTTCATGTGGTTATGTTTTATGTGGGATCCCCTGTATTTTCTTATTCACTCAAGCTATCCTAGCCCAAGAGCCCTACCTGAGAGTTCATTGTATAAACCGAATGGATGGTTGTACTTTTTGCCCGCAGGCTTCTGTGGCTTTCTCACCAGGATGCTAATATTTCTTCAGTTCACTAACACAAGAACATAATGTGTCTCTCCTCCTGGCATTCTTTCTTTGATGGTAACAGAAAGAAAAAGAAAATCTGAAAGCTATATTTGATTAATTAAAGATGATGCCAAGAAAAGTAGTTTATCCAGAGGTCCCCAGGCTACACTATCATGTTGGAGTAATGACTTTACGTGTCTGTTCTGGAAAACAGGCAAAGGTGGGGGACACGAGTTCAGTTCCTGGTATTCCCACAATGCTGAGAAATAGCTGAGGGCTAAAGTGCTCAGGTAAAGATGGCCACATGGCTGTGAGGCCACGGACCTACTTCCTGTGTCTGAAAAACTGAAAAGGGAAGGATTTTTTTTCCACCAGACATGTCCCTGAGAGTATCTTGATAATGTTTATGTTGTGCTAATAATGCCATAAGTCAAACATTGTGCCTTCTCATTATCTTGATCTGAAAATGAGGCTTGCATTGGATGAGAGCTCACCAACAGAAAGGGAAAAAAAAGGTTCCCTCCCAACCCTTATCTAAAGAGAAGCGACTCATTTTTGAACCTAGGGTGGGTGGTTTTTTACATCTGCCTCAAGTGTCTAATAGTGAAGTAGTGAAAACGCTTAGTAAGAACCTTGGCTCAGGAGAAAGACTGAAGGGACAGAGCCAAGCTGTCAGAAGTGGCATTTCTCAGGCACAGAAAAGGGGAATTATAGAATAGGCCTTTCTTTACTAAAGTGCTGCTCAGTGCTTATGGCAACACTCTGCTCTGTCATTAGCGTTCTGCATAACAAATATTCTCACAAGCATTCAGGGCCGGGAACATTCTCGTATAACTTTGGATGCTTTCGGGAAATATGTTCTCGATGACACACTTTCTAGGATGCTGACAATTTTCAGGAACCTCACAGATCAATATTTCATGCAATGCAAGAGTCTCTTTCTCAACATCCCTGCTAGGGAGATGTTTCCTTGACTACCACTTATGCCTTCAACACTTACTGGGCATAGAAATTTGAGCAGTAAGCCAAGTGCGTTCCATTACTCTGTACCAGACGGGTTAGTCTTGAGCTTTTAGTAAACTCTTAGTCTAGAAGTGAAGAGAACTATGTAGCCTTGTAATCGGAACCAAAGTATGCCAAGAAGGAGGTGACCAAACAGAAGGTAGCTTAGTAACGTAGAGGGCTGCGGAGATGAATGAGGATAAAAGACACCCAGGAAAGCAAACAAAGTGCTCACACACTTGAGAACATAGAAAGTCTGGGAGAATTAAATTCATAAACAGACATTAATTTGCTTTCTAGAGCTATCATCTCTGTTAGCCACCAATCAAATGTAGTTATCGAGCACTTTGAGTAAAGGTTAATCAAACTTGAAGAAGACATATAAAGATATGATTCATATGATTTATATGATTCAGTATTTTCAAAGTGAAACATGAATTGGAAATCTAATATCTTATAACAAATCATCTGAAATAGCAGTTTCAAATTATTGGCATTTATCACCATTTTATTATTCTGGCATTGGAGGATAATTTAAGAGCTTCTGTAAAGATGCTGTTGGGGTTCCAGACACTTGTATGGTTGAATTTAGCTAGAGGATGGAGCTAAAAGGTTTGTGTCCATGTTAACGTACCCCATTTACTGAGAGGGGAGACCAAGCTGGCGGGCTATTGGTCAGGAGCCACTGTTCCTTTCTAGAATTTCCATCCTTTCACATTGAAATCTTCACCATTTGGCTTCAGGCTTCCTACAGAAGGGATAATTCAACATTAAATGCAAATACATTGTCTAAGTATCTTTTATGACTTGGTCTCTAAGTCATACCAATTTTTAAAAATTTTATTTATGTGTTTGTAGGAAGGGAGCACATCCATGCCATGGTATGTATGTGGATATCAGAAGACAACCTGCAGGAATTGAATATCTCCTTCTGCCATGTAAATCCCTTGGACCTACCTTGTATCTTCAGGCTTGGTGGTGAACATCTTAAAAAGGATAGTACCACCATGCTATCCAAAACCCATCAGTTTTGTTGTAAGCTGTCATTTTTACTAAGTCTAGTCATTGCTTAAGAAAAAAAGTTAGAAACTTGTAAAAACATGTCAAGTAAATCATCTATGGGTAGGTGCATAAGCGAGGTTATTTAGATACAATTTTTAAAACAGAAGATCTGTGAACTAAAGACACAAGGCACATATTCCCACCCACTCCCATAATATATAGATATGACCAGTGTAAGACAACTACTGCAGGTCGTCCTGCTCCTGAAGAGGAAAGGTAGGAAGCCAAAGGAGTCCCTGCTTCACAACGTTAGTGAGAGTGGCCCTGGCACATTATAAAGTTCCTTGACCTGGTCTTGTTGAGTCCTATAAATAACTCTCAATGGCTTCTAGCTCTGCTCTGGGCTGACTCATGCTACCGTGTAGGAGAAGACAGCTTATGCAACTGGGTGGGTTTCTTAGCCTCCTTCCCCATCCATAGTTTTGGAGGCTTCGAGTTCTATCCTTACCCCAGCTCTTTAAGCCTGTGTACAATGTTTCTGTGGAGACATTTATCTTTAAGACTGTGAGCCTTCTGTGAATATTCCTGTGTTCCACTCCAATAGAGAGGTACTGATCTGCTCTCCTTGATTGCTTGTTTGTTTGTTTGTTTGTTTGTTTGTTTTTAATTTGGGGGGGGTAATTTTTAATGGTTATTTTATTTATTTACATTTCAAATGTTATCCCCCTTCCCAGTTTCCTCTCCACAAGCTCCCTATCCCCTCCTCCCTCTCCCTGCCTCTATGAGGGCGCTCCCCCACCTGCCGACCCTCACCTGCCTCGGCTGCCTAGCATTCCCCTATCCTGGATCATGAAGGCTCCACAGATCCGTGTATAAGAGCTGTCCCTACTTTGTACTTCTGAAATGACTAAGGAGCAATGCCAGTTTGTGCTGGGATGACTCACTGTAGGGCACCATAGATGGCTCAGCATGGGAGGAAGGTCCTTGCCACATGTGCTTGCGGCATGCATTTCACCCTGAGACCCCATGTTAAGTTAGAAGAAACTGACTCCAAAACACTGTCATCTGACTTCTACACAGGCACTGCGGACTATGTTCTCTCTATTGCCACATGCACACAAGAAAGTTGGGTATTTTCTGTTGTTTGTTTTTATAATTCAATGAGGTTTAATGGTGGGATGAAGACTCTCCATAGCCACACATACAGATCTTCTAGTAGGTCTGTCCGTACCACACAGCACTCAGCACACTCCTGTGATCTTCCTGAAACCTTAACAAGGACTCTACAGTCCCCTTCCTAAATTTCATTTTTAAATCATTTTTCTGGCACTGACTTTAACTTGATCCATGATAGTGCTTCAGTTTCTACTATTATTCTCTCTATAGAAGAGTTCAGGGTTTTCTGATAACATCAAGTTCTGATGCCTTCCATTTAATTAACCATTCCTAATAGTTTATTTCTTTCCTCTCTCATATTACCGTAAACAGCAAGAAGAAACCAGTTAGGTTTTACAGGACTTTGTCCAGAAGAAATCTCCGCTAGATCGGCGGGTTTATTGGGAGCGTCTTCTACTTTCCACGTTAGTGCGGGCAGTAACCTGCTGAACGTTCCGCCATGGCAGACCCAGGCTTTCCCCAGTGTCTCTTAATACTTCATTTACAGCTCTTCAAAGAGGATCATGTTTCAGGAAACCTTTTTACAAGGCTCTCTCTTAAGACCTGTCAGTTTCCACTCTGTCCCTATAACCTGCTTCCAATGCCATTCCCATATTTGGGGTGCTGGCTGCAGACACAAGTTATTGCCAACTATGAAATTTTACATTAGTTTATTATTGGTTCTTAACAATTTATGTTAAAATTGGGGACCTTATGAGACAAAAATCTTTTAACTGTATGATTTCTGCAGGCCAGGAAGAAAAGAAACCAGTTGTCTTCTGTGCTGTCCTGAGCCCAGTTGCCTTATGAATTTGCTATGAAGTTGTTGCCCAGTGTGAAGGATTTTGGAAGTTTGACTGTGGATTCACAGTTTGCTCCATGATGGGATCAATCACGCTACAGTGATCAGGAAACCTCGCTTCCTGCCTGGCTGTTTGCAAAAAGGGCCCCCATTCTCTCTTCACAGGCCTTCGCTGCAAGTGGCAGGCTTCTGCAGAATATGTGATGCAAGAAAGAGAATTACAGAAGCCACAGGACATTTTGAAAAATTATTTTAGTTCATTCATTCATTCATTCATTCATCCGTGTGTGTGTGTGTGTGTGTGTTTTATGTGTGTGTAAATACAGTAACCTGACAAGACGAGAATTGAATCCCTGGATCTGGAGTTAAAGGTTGTTGTGGACCACCTAACATAGGGGCTGAGAATTAAACTCAATCCTTTGCTAATACAAACTTCCAACCATTGAGCTATGTCTCCAGCCCCATCCATGGGTTTTTCATAAGATAGCCTGAGGTAGGCTGATCAGGGACATGCTACCTGAAGTATTACATTTGTTATAGCAAGCAGTCTTAACAAATTGTTGCGGGGGCAGGGGGGTGGCAGGGTGACATTATACTCTGTAAGACATTGTGGAATATCCTCATGGGGACAGATTCTCCCATAAATATCGAATTAATGATTTTTATATTCGTGTGTCATTTCTCACTATTACCAATTTTTGGAGATACTTAAATATAAATATTAACAAGGGCAAATATAAAAAACATTAATATAATTTTACACACATGTAAATAACATAGAACATCAATGTTGCTAATATGAAATGGTGAATATTTTTCTCTTATTGTTTGCTTTTCTGTTAATCTAAATACTAAAAACTTGAACTTAGACATCTGGCTTATGTTATATTAGTATTGGATTATATTAACTGAAGTTACAAAAAAAACAACAAAAGAAAACAAACAAAAGGAAAACAGATGAGAAGGAAAGAGGCAGAAGACAGATGGCAGATGGGGAAGCACCAAGACTCTCATTTCAGAGTTTATGTCTCTTCTATAAGTAGCAAAAAGACATTGAGGCTTTGACTTAAGAAGTGGCATTATCCAAGATGTGGCAGGGATGATTGTATCTAACAGCAGGGAGTCTGATAGATTAGATTGAATAACACTGAAGAAAGATCCAGAAGCCTGAATTATACAAGGATTGAGCTCAAAAGCAAAATCAAGACAGGAGAATGAAAATCTGTGGCCTCATCTCCTCATGGGTCGTAGTTGCGCAGTTGATAAGAGCACTTGCTGGCTGGGGGCAGGGGGAGAACCTTCGAGGCTTTCCTTTGCCAAGTCCAGCAGAGTGAAGACCAGATCCAAGAAAAGGGAGTAGTCGGAGTTGGCGGAGAACTTGACACCTGACAGCAAGTTACTTTTTTTTTTTTTTTTTTTTTTTGCTTCTAAGGGGTGGTAATTCCAGGTTTGAGATTTGGTCCCTGCTTCAGGGAAGCTCTGGAGCAATAAAACAGCATCCTTGAGCAACAACTCCCCCGTGTGCCTTTCCCCCTCCACCTGGACGCCACTGCCTTTAACACAATACCTCTTTGTATTCTCAGGTGGCACCCTCCTCCAGATGGAGTAGTGGGCAGAGCTCTAATTAAGATATCTTGTTTTTTCATCCTCTGCCAGCTCCGATCTTGTGTCACGCTTCTGGGACGGAGGTGGTTGTAGATAAGCAGTTTTGGTGTCATCCAGAGCTGTGGTCTGAATGTTTACGATGTGCTGCTGTGGAGGAGGGAGAGAAAGGAACAGCTGGCTTTATTCAGTTGAGACTGAAAAGGCTTTTAATGAAAAGTTTAAATTACTCTATCATCTTGGGAAAAAATGCTCTGTCAGTAGCCTCTCAAATGATGGACTCGGTCTCATTTATAGTTACGGAAAATATAATTCTTAAAGTTTTAACACACAGTTTCAAGTAGCTTTTTCTGTTGTGTTAGATAGACCCTTTTTTTCTGATTTTCCCTAAAAAAGAGTTTTATGCTGTGTTGTATCAGACACTGGGTTAAGTCTGGGAGTTTTGTAAGATTTAGTGTTAAAGATATAAACTATTTTGTTGAAAGCAGTGAACACTTTCTAATACCAAAAATACAGCAAAAGGGACAGTGAAGAACAGCAGTGACAGGCACAGGATCTGCTAACTATTTTTCCAGTTGCTGTAACCTGAAGTTCAAAGCACTTACATGCACTAGTTGTGTCTAAGCTTAGAAACAGAACCGAGAGAGGAAAAGTCCTTTTCAGTTTGATGTCATTTTCTTCTGTAATGTCTGCTGTAATTTGAAAATTGTATTTGCCAAGAGAATTTGTTTGTGCCCACTCATAATTGGAACAACTACAACACTTCTTGTAAGACGCAGAACAGTCTTACTCACTGCGCAGTTAAGACATGTTCAGCTGACGGTATGCTGACTGAATATTCTCCCATCAATACAAAGTCACATTTTTGATCAAGTAATATTCATAGGTTAATTATATCCTATTAGTAGACATATCATAAAATATGTGTCATGATTCTGAGAGATGTGAGAAATTATGATACAATACAGTGTTCTGTTTTTAAATGATGACTCTTAGTACATCAGTGATTAGATATGGGGAATAAAGAGAATTGGGTGGAAAGGAACACTGGACATAGACATGGAGTTAGTTCTTTTTTATTATTTTTTTTCTTTTTGTTCACAGAAAACACAGATCTCACCTTGAAGGAAAGAAGATAGTTTAATCCTGAGTAAAGTTTGAGTGTTTCCAGCCTAGGGACAAGGATTTAGGTGGCACCCAAAGTTACTTTCCACTGTTGGTATGCTTTGAGTAGAACTTTTTAGTTGCAAATCCAACTAACACATCGAGGCACCTACGAGATGTGTTGGTAGAGGCTCCTGGTAGGAAGAAAGCAGGCAATTTCTCCAATAAGTTTAAAAACCTAGCTTTTGGTGGAAGCTAGCACATTTAAAGGTTTAGATAGTCACAAGTGGTGAGAGAAAAGAATGAAATGAGTCAGACTCAGGGTGTGGTCCTCCAAAGCAAACCATTCTGCCTCTGATCCTTAACATCTCCTTCTGTCTTGGCCAGAAACAGAAAGTGTCCTGTCTGTGCCTGAGCCTCTGTCCCTTCATCCAGAGAACAGAAGTGGCAGAGATGCTTGGGGCATTGGTAACTCTTCTCATTCCTTGCTTTTATCCTTTTTTTTTTTTTTTTTTTTTTTTTTTTGCATAGGAACCTTAATGAGTGTAGCTGCCAACAAGATAGAAAGGAGGAAGTGACAAGAAGGACTGTATGGAACCCAGGATGGAGAAGTCCCTGGAGATGTAACAGTTGAGAAAGGTACACTGACTGCCTCAGCCACCTCTCCATTCCTCAGCCCAATAAAGCTCTATCCGCCCCTATGGGACCCTTGATCACTAACAACCTTTTCTTGGATCTTTCTAGTTATATTGGCACTGGCCTCCCTTCCTTTGTCTTAAACTCTCACTTATAATCAGACTCCTTTCTGAAATTAATCCTCCCATCATCTGTGAAATTCGTTCTTTGAATTTAGAAGACTGAGGATCCAGAAGCCACTGGACCAGAGTACCCTCTGGTCAGTCATTGTCTGGCACCGTGACTCCCGAAGTGATTGTTTACTCAAGTGGATATGCACCTGCCATTGTACTCAAAGGTGAATGCTTTCCCACTGCATTAAAAGGAAGTTACATCAGACATGAGGGTGGCTACGGAATGGCCTTCGGGGGGATTAAAAGTAGCTTGAAATACTTTGATTCTGGATTTACAACATTCCAACTCTCCACAATCATGAATCCAGCTTTCTCTAATCGTCAGCACACTTGGGTCAGTTTTTGAGGTTTCTGAGCATTTTAGCTTATATCCTTCTTGTTCACATAGCTAACATTTAGCTAAGAAACCACTTAATCTGAGGTGTGTGCAGAATCTAGGTAGTGCAGAATTTAATGTACAGTGGTTGCATCCCCCAGTGTGAGTGTGTATGAAAACAATGGAAAGATGATATCTACGGAGCTGGGTGGTAGTTGGGTGGGTAGAGTGCCTATCATGTAAGTGGAAAGATAGAAGCTTGAATCCTCAGAGCCCATGTTAACACTGGATAGATGGGGCAGCCTGGCTGGTGTAGCAGTGCTTAGCAGAGAGAAAGAATGCTCCCCATAAAGAGCTGGTTCCCAAGATTAGCTGTGTTGGCAAATTGTGGGTTCCGATGAGGCCTCTTGCTTCAGTACGTTGAATGGAAAGTGATCCAGGAAGACACTCTATGGCTTTGATCTCACTCTTGGGTCTCACTCTGTCACACACATGTATCTCTACACACACCTGTGTACCCCCCAGCACATGCAAACATACACACACATACACACTAACAAAATATAAAAGAGACAAAAAACTCATAAGAAAGAAAGCAAGCAAGCCTAGGCTAAAAATGAAGAAACCATTTATCCAAATAAGTAACACACAATATGATAAGCACCATGACAGCAACTTCAGTATGTAAAGCGTGTACCCTGTGGCAGGCCTTTGCAGGTATATTACTTAATTCCATTTCATTCTATTTCATGGGTAAGGTGTTATCCCTGGCACCATCAATTAAGATAACAATAAGTGGAGAGACATGAGGATGCTGTAACTTTGCCACAGTAGGCAAACATGCTGGAAGAGAGATTACAAACTGTTTCCGTGTGTGAGCACCTGCCATCTTGTGTGGCTTGGCCTTCCTCTCAAAACTTCAGAGAAACTCTTTAGCAAACACTTTATTTTCAAAAACTTTCATTCTTAAAGACTTTGTTTTACTCTTCAAAGAGGAAATAAGCCAGACTTAGTAGTGTAGATCTTAGAATTGCAGCTACTGGGGCTGGGGAAGAGCTGAGGCAGGAGAATTATAGGCTAAGTGCTACCTAGGCCACAGGTGGAATCAAGACTAACCTGACTGTTATAAAGATCCTATTTCAAAATGACAGAAATGAAAAGGGGCTCAGATACAGCCCACAGTTAGTTTAAGTTTGAGGCCTAAATGGCTTCTCAGACATCCTAGAACAACATAGAAAACTGACTAGTGACCTTGACTTAAGGAAGAAAGAGAATTGGAGAGTTGAACAGTGCAATGGGATAGGATGAAGGAAGGAGTCATATAAACTCCAGGAACTTCTTTATATCAAGAGAAGAACCCAGGGGCCCCAGAGCACTGGCTCTCACTGTCTGATGCCAAGAGCAGTGGCAATGGGGGTAATGCAGAAGGACCAGGCTGGCCCACTGTGTTGAAAGTACACATAAGCCAGTCTAAGGCAGCCTCAATGAGTATGCCAGGGAAAGGAAAGAATCAGATGGTTATAAATGGATGCTTCTTAACCCGGAAGAAAATCTGCAGCTGACTATTTTGGCTACATTTCAAGCTGCAGTCAGAGGAGCCACATTCCCCCAAGAACAGCTGCACTCTGAATAGGTAGAGACAGCCTCTTCCATTTCAAGTGGCATATCTTGCTATCGCTCGTGAGCACTTCAGACTGTCAGAGGTAGGAGATGTATTATTGATCACAGTACTGTCTGTGCTATGGGTGGCCTCAGTCCTCACTAACAAAATAGCAAGAAGGACAAGGTCCTTCAACAAGTGTGGTTCCTCAGGGACCACCTGGCAGCTTGTCACACTATCAAACCCTTGTTGGAAGTCATTGTAGCTAACTAGCTCTTGTACCCAAAGGCACTGAAAAAGCTTCGGTTTTCCTTAATAATACTGAGTGTTTTTGTAGCAGTTACTAATCTTTAATTAGTTAATCTGAGACCCGTTCCTGTGAGATAGGTAAGGATAATCGTCCTCATTTTACAGATGAGAAAACAAACACTCAGAGGTTAAGTGACTTTGACAGGGTTATTTAGTGAGCTGTGGAGGCAGAGCCAAAGTACAGACAACTTGCAGACCTGGAGAAACAGACGGCCTTTGCCTTCAGCACGTAGCCAGTATAATTCCAATAATGTTTAAGCAATCCATATGATGTCATTGTTTTCCTTTTTATCCAGATGACTTCCAAACCCTTACACTCTGGCCACTGAGTCATCAGTTACTGATGGTAAGTGACTAATGGCAATATATGTTGTTATTGGCTATAGCCAGAGCAGAACTGGCAAGAGAGTAGGTAAGGAGGATTAAGAACTACCATAAAACTTCCCTTCCAATTAGAATAGAATTTATTTTAATAGCCTTACATAAGGTAAATAACTTTTAAGAGCTGGAAGTTCAACCAAGGCAAGCGTCAAACATTTTGAAGCAAATTGAGATGAATTTCACCATGGAAACAAATGATCAATGACCTTCCCGAAATATTATAGATAACTATTTGCTAAAAGTGACCAAGACGCTGGTGGATTCTGTACACTTCAAAATCATTTGTTAGGAATGAACTTTAATATGAAATTAAAGTTCATATAGAGTTCATAATTAATATTGAAACCAATGAATATACCCCCAAATTGAACCTGTCTCAAACAACAATAAAACCCTCAAAGTTATGATTCTACTCCATCTCATCCACCCTCCTTCCAAATTGTGCTACAAGAATTATTTCATGCATTACTAGAATGATTTCAGGAGCCAAACTGTCAGAAGGGTTGTGAAACCACAACTTCTTATCAACATCAATAGACCTTCCCAAGCTGTGGTACTATGTCACAACTGCAGTGTCTCAACATCCAGAGAGACACCTAGACACTGAGGATATTCGATGGACATCCAAGAGACAAGAAGATTACATTTATTTGGCTTGTGCAAAAATTGTTAGTAAATTTCTGTGTTCAGGAGGGGTGTTCATATGGGGTACAGGTGGACTGCATGTTGCGGGGGGGGGGGGTCCTTCTCTATCTTGAAACTCTATTTTTCTGAGACACTGTCTTTCACTGAAGCTCAAGTTTTCCAGTTTGCCTAGGTTGAATAGCTGGTGAGCTCCAAGGATCTGTCTGCCCCAGCACTGGCATTAAGACCTCTGGCTGCTGTGCTTGGATTCTTATGTGGGTGCTTGGAACTCTGGCATGGCAGCTACCTTAACCCTCTCCTCGGCCTCCTAAGGGGTGTGTGTGTGTGTGTGTGTGTGTGCTTATTTGTATATATGTGTATTTATGTGTGTGCATGTGTTTGTGTATATGCGTGTTTGTTTATGTTTGTGTGTATGCGTGTGTTTTTGTGTGTTTTTATCTGTATGTATGTATATTTATGTGTGTGCATTGTGTGTTTTTGTGTTTGTGTGTATGCGTGTGTTTGTGTGTGTGCATGTGTGTGTGTGTGTGTGTGTGTGTTGCAGATTTCTCAATCTAAACCTGGCCTTTGGAGCACTTGGTCTCCTGGGAAAGATTTCAGGATGATAAAGAAGGAAGGCATTCCCTATAAGTAGCACAATTCAATTATATAATGAGTGCATTTTTAATTGCATGTGGTTTTTTCCCCCTCCTATGTAAAGTGTAATTTTAAATTCAAATGTAGCTGTATCACAGTCTCAATAGTCCCTTGCATAATTGGACTTAATTCTCAAGCACGAAAGATCAACTTCAATAGCGCTTGAAGTTTCCTCTACAGCACAGCAGAAAGTGAGCATCTTCTGAGTTGCAAGATCATTTCGAGAGGCCCTGTATATTTTCCGTGGAAATTCACCTTTTATTTTCCTCCAGTCCTGGTCACCTTCCCACACTTCTTTTCTGCACTTTTCCAGGCTGCTGAACATCTCTTCTCGCTGGTCCCGCCCCCCTCAGGCTACACTCCCTGCTCATTTAGGCTCTTAATTTTCCCTCTGGAGCGTAGTTCAACCTTCTGTTGACTTTTTCCACACAAGTTCTCACCCACTAACTCAACAAATCGTTGGACCTTTCTCTAGAACCAATTTCCTTGCAAGATACAAGAGAAAGCGACTGTAAATATTTGCCATTCAATTTGCCCCGTAAAAATCGAAGGGATAAAAGCAAAAATCTAGAGGCTGCATAAAAAGCAAACGGGGGACGCGAGCGAGGAGAGTTAACTCTGATACATGTACGGCTGGCAAAGGTGGGCCGACTGATAAAAGTCCCAGGAACGGAGAAATTTGAAAGCCACGGTAGAAGCCTAGGGATTTGCCTCTGTGAAATCAAAAAACAGAACGGAAACCGATCAGATATCATAGCAGGAGACACGCCTCCACACAGCAGGGTGGTGCTTTGCCGGTAGGGGGTCCAGCTCCGTACCTGCCTCTGAGAATCCGTGTTCACAATCAATCTCTATTGAGCAGGGACAATTCCAGGCTGCCATGTGAATCTTTGAAAGCTACTAAAGAAAATCTCTACAGAGAGACATATTGCCGCCCACAACCCTGACAGTCCAAAGGAAGGTCACAGGCTTCCCAAGGAAGGGTCACCCATGACCAAAGCTTCAGCTGGAGTTTTTCTCACCCCTGCAAGGAAACCCTCCTGGTTTCAGAGTGCTTCCGGAAATCTAAGGCAAGGAACATTTATATAAACATTAGAAAGACACTAGTCTATCAGGGGTGCGGTAAGAAAAGAAGTGATTGCTACCCAGATGTTGTAAGAGGTCAAAAGTTAAATGCCTGAGTTCTGAAACGGTGTGGGGACCTGATAATTGCCTATGGATATGGTGTCCGAGGGGTCTGGGGAGAAATGAAGCCATGGCCCGCAGGATCTCCTTCTCCTCTTCGTAATCAAAGAGAGAAATGGGCTGGCGTCCACTGAGGTCCTGGCAGAACAAAGATTACTACAGTGCTGAGAGGCAGCTCCTCTGAAGGCAGCATCTCAGCAGCAGAGAGGCAGGAGCAGGCTCACTGCTGAAGAAAGAACAGTACAGCTAAAGAATGTGAAATGAAGGGTGGGGTAGAAAAGGAAGAGAGGGTCTGCTGAGCAAGCAGGACACCGCTGTGCCAGGTCGGTAGCCACATATGATCAAGTATCACAAAACAGTAACTAAGCGAAGCTGGAAACCGTATCAGAAACATGTCTAATTAGGCCTGTACTAAAGACATTTTCCTAAAACTCCCAAATACAGAGCAAACCATTCAGAGTGAGAAATGGCCAGCACAGTGAAAAAAGAGCTGAAAACCAGGGCGTCCACGCCGGGAAAAGCCAGGGCATCTACACCGGGAACAACAGAAGGGAAAACACAAGCGAGTAAGCAGTCTGTTCAGAAATCTGCCTGTAGCCATCCCGTGAGCATCGAAGCCACACAGAGGCCAGCTGTGTAGGAAGAGATGTCTGGGCTCTATTCCTAAGGAATCCCACTCCAGGGTGGAGCCTGACGCCTTGCCTGATACCCATCTCTCACATGGTGCTGACACTGCGGGTCTGTGACCCACACTCTGCCTGGCACCAATCTGATGTATGTAGCCATTTCATCCTTCAAGCTCAGGTTGTCACAAACAACGCTTTGCTGAGCTATCTCTCACCAATCTTGATTGCCCCTTCCAATCTCAGTTTCTCTTCAAGTGGTTTTAACGGAGCCTTAATTTTCCAGCGTGTTTTTTTTTTTTAATGACACACACTCATCACTGTGGGTGAGGCCCCCTAATTACACAATTAAAGCTTTAAACCCTTTGAAGTCCTAATTCACTAAGAGCTTCACGCCAGTGTCCTTGCGCTTTTTAAAACCCTTGTGATACCGACCAAATCCGGCAGAAGCCGCTCCGGCAATCTATAGTCAATTCACACTTGCCCCAGATAGTAATTATAGAAAACTTATGACTTTTCTATTTGTAAAGGCTGAAGTTTTTGAGGAAATAAGCAGCTTCAAATGTCAAGCGCTCACCAGAGCCTCCTCCTCAGCCAGGGAGGATGCTACAGCTGTGGCTGAGAGTGCCAGCTCTCTGGTATTAGAAAAGGGATTTAGTCAGACCAGGCTTGAATTGACCTGCGGGGCTAAGAGTGGTTTGTTCGGTTGGCTTCTCCTGCAGGAGGGAAAACATTTTGACCTTGTATCTGCCAGAGACTTTTTAGTCTCCAGTCTGACCTGTTTCCTGCCTACTGAAAAATCAAATGGATATAGAAATTACTTGTCTTGCTTTTCCACTCACAAATAGATGCAGTGACTTCTCATTAGTTCCTAAAGAAATGACCTTCTCTGGCAGACGGAGAAGGAAGCTTAAAGGAGGCTCATCTCATCTGGTAAGGGGAGAGTAAGGTAACTGATAGTGACGCCCCTTCCCTCTTTCCTCACTTACCAGTTCGTTCCCATCCCTTTATTCTTTTGGGGTGTGTTCCTCCTACCAGAGGGGCACCACACGGTTCAAGTTGAGGCTCGTCACCCTCCTCATCACAAATTGATTCAACACCATTAAGTGCAATCATGCTGGATTATCTTCATTATCTTGGGTGGCCCAGATAATGGGCCATGTTTCTCTCTCTCTCCCTCCCCCTCCCCTCCCCTCCCCTCCCCCTCCCCTCCCCCTCCCCTCCCCTTCCCCTCCCCCTCCCCTCTCCCTCCCCTCCCCTTCCCCTCCCCCTCCCCTCCCCTTCCCCTCCCCCTCCCCTCTCCCTCCCCTCCCCTTCCCCTCCCCTCCCCTCCCCTTCCCCTCCCCCTCCCCTTCCCCCTCCCCCTTTCCAAGATAAGAAGAGCCTGCTACCTCACTATTTCTTCTTCCCTATCTGTGAATATAAAAGTTTACATTCTCTTTCTAACCTGTCCCACCCTCCTCAGCCCCCTTCCCTAGCCCTATGTGTCTCCAGTTTCCTTCTCTTGCCTCTTCCCTATACTCCTTACCAGTGACTGGTTGCTGCTCCCCAACTGAAAATGAGCTGACAAGGAAAACTGACATTGGACAGTGTTCTACATCTCACTGTGGCATCCATATGCAGAAATTGCTTCCTGACAAATCCCCCTGCACTAGATTGTCCTGTTAACCATCTAAGTGAGCACAGGTGCGTATGCCTTATCAAAGGCCCACCTACCGTAATGATTGCTAAGTACGCCTTCACTGAAAAGATCCTGGCTGTGCTAGCCAAGGGTCATGTTCAAGTCTCTTCGAAAATGTCCACATAGCAACAGCTCCCAGGAGGGAAGAGAGTGTCCAAACACAGGAGGGGGCTCCCAGGAGGGAAGAGAGTGTGCAAGCATAGCAGGGAGTTACAGCTCCACTGTAGAGGCCTTTCCTTAGATAAATAATGTACTGTTGCTTCAAACATCATTTTATTTCTTAATTGGTAGCGCATACTTCTTTGCTGGATAAATGGAACAGACTAGGTATGGCATCATCCTTAATTAATTGGTATGCTAGCTACTTAAGAGGGCACACACCACTTGTGTTGTTAAACAGTGCCATGTCAGATTTAATGGATGTCATTATGGGGTTCCTCAGGGATCAATCCGTGGACCATTGTTATTTATGCTCGTTGTAAATGAGCTGACATGGCAGTGTTCAGAGCATAGTGAGGATCTTTATGCTTAAGGTAACAGGCCTGAAGGGGGAATGCCCTGACACCCAGTGAACTTGGAGGCTTTCTTGTTCCAGGTTTCCTTGGCTCCAAGTTGAATTGTTTGAAATTAGTCAAAGACAGATATTTGGTCACTGTGTAGTAATTCTCCAAAGCTGTGCACAGGAATATAGGTAGGTAAGTAAGTAGATAGATAGATAGATAGATAATAGACAGACAGACAGACAGACAGACCAGGGTATTCCTATCATTTAGGACAATTCCAGGGATGGGGCTGTCTTTGTTTTGGTAAATGTATTTACATATATAATCCCATAAAAACAGATTGTATTCCAGAGATAATTTAGAATAATTTACTTCTGAAACTTTTAGATAAGTTACAGTGATGAGAGTCACAGGAAGAGAAGGAGCCCAGTCAGTCTTAGTTGAGATTTTGTTTCTTCTTGAGCATTATCTCTGGACCTCCTAGGTTTGTAAGAGGAAGATTTGCCTTGAATTCTTGGTGCGCCTTGAGCTACAACTGAGGGCAGGGTTGTACAGCCTCATGTAGTTTATTGACCTCAACAAACCCAGAGCCAAGTGTTTATGGAATAGCTGTGTCTGTCTATGGCACAAGGGAGGCAGAGGAGGGAGTAGAGGGTCAAGATGGAGGTACAAAGTGAGGATCAGATCACACAGCCTCTGCCTATGGATCGCAGGCAGTGATGGGGTCTCCCAGGGGCTGCTGAGAAACACAGCAGTCTTGGAACAAGTAGACCTCGTAAAGGACTTTGAGAATCAGCCACACTATGCTGAAGTCACTGAGATACCACCATGCCCAGGAGATCAACATTTGGAAAGTTACAGCCTTTCCCCCTCTCTGACACAGTCCTGAAAAACTGTAACAAGACAACATTAAAAAGTGGGGTTCTAGAGAGTATGAGAGCAGCTTCCCCTCTACAAAGCAGAGGCTTGAGGTGTGGGAGCCCATGACCCAGAGTGAGGTACAAACAAAGTACAGATACAGACATACAAAGAGACACTTATTCTCCCACTGTTGCCCAACAAAGAAGGCGGCTTTGACTCATGACACTATTTAGACATCAGCTAATGTCAACACAGGAGCACAGGTACAGTGCCAACTCGTCGGTAGTATCTTTCAAGTTGAGCTCTGAGATAATACATGGGCACAGGAATAAAAAGACCCGCCTCTGCCAATAAACGTTTCTGTTCTGATAGGATAGAAAAATTAACACAATAAGCAAGATTTAGTTATTGAAAATGATTGAGGACACAGCCCCCAAATAATTTATACTTTATGATATAACAACTAAGTCATATGGGAATTGTGCCAGCTCTCTCTCGCTTAGAGCCTTCCAGACACCACTACCATTGTGTCTGCCAGAAATAATCTTGCCCTTCTTGGCTTAGCAGACAGTGATTGTATTGTTGTAGGTTCAGATATGTCCCTTGTAGCACACCCTCCTGATGACTTCATCTGCATTACAGGCTGCCTTTCTTCAAGAACAAACCATAAATAATGGCACCATAAGCAAATGTTTCTTATTACAGTGAATGCACAATATGAGTTAAACTACCGCAATTTTATTCTTTAAGGCAACCTTGACATTCCAGGCGTTGTGCCATCCTGTCAGATGGGAACAAAACATGGTAAAAATGGCCTTGCAGCTATGACTTCAGTGAGATCAAAATCCAAGAACTAGAAACAAAAGAAAAAGACTGATCTCTTTTTTTATGTAGTCTAAATAACCACTTAAATTTCTTCCCATAGTTTTCTGTTGAATATATTGCTGAAGTGGATTCCTCAACTTTTTCTCACAGTGGGAGAATTAGAATAGGAAGACTTCCCCAGTTTACCCATGGACTGTTCCTAAATTGCACTATTCCTTCGGGTGGAAATGAGGTAATATGACCATAATTAGGGCTCAGTCATTTTCAAAGGGATATTTAACCATCAGCCGTTAGTGTGTTTTAAATCCCAAGGGGCCACAAAGATGACTCAAAAACAAACACTACCCTAATCAGTTTGCAATATGGTGAGAAAAGTAGAATAAGTTCACAGATACCATGAATAGGAAATTGAAATGTAGTTATTAAAATGTTTAAGTTCACTATTGAGAAAGTATTAAGTCATGGAGTACACAGTGCATTCTGCCTTGTAGAATGGGTATAACTGGAAATTCCTCCATTTCAGAAATCCTGATTTCCATCAGCCACACAAATTTTCCTTGAAAACAGGAATCTCCAAGTGGTTGGAATGCAAATATAGTTGTCATTGTAACCCATGAGTAGCTTCCAACAGTCAGAAGTCCTTAAGGGGGAGAAGAGAAGAATGGCATCCAGAAAGAAGATGGATCCGAACATGGTATAAGGGAATGCGATGCCTCAGAAGCCTGAGAACCAGAGTGCAAATTCTCTAAACCTGCATAAAAACTGGATGTGTAGAATGTATGCCTGTGATCCCAGCACTGCGCCAGAGAGGTGGGAGGCAGAGATGAGGGGATCCCAGGACACCTATGGGCCAGAGAGGTGGGAGGCAGAGATGAGAGAATCCCAGGACACCTATGGGCCAGAGAGGTGGGAGGCAGAGATGAGGGAATCCCAGGAAGGACACCTATGGGCCAGCTACTCTGGTGAGTCAGTAGAGAAACAACCAAGAAGCAGTGGTTTAAATGAGGTTGGAGTCAATGTTGGATACCAGAGGATTCCTCTGATTGTATACATTTACCAGGCATGCCTGTGCCCACATGTGTACACATATACCCCCCTACACACACACACACACACACACACACACACATGCACACACAGGAAAGCACAGACGTAAGCACACATGTAAAGATGACACCAGTTCCATGTTGAACTGACAATTGCTAAACCAGATCTCCCCTGGAGGTTTGAGGGAGGCTGGAAGGCTAGGTGTACAATCACCTCTCTGTGTCCTTGAAGCAGGAGCAGGAGCTGGAGCTGGAGCTCGTGCTGGAAGCCCTTCCGCCTCTGTACTTCCCTGCTTTGTCTATTGACTCTTTCATCTGCTTCTGTCTGGAATTACACAGAGGACTCCATTTCTTTCCAACAACCTTCTCAAGATGCACACCTTTACCAGGCTCCACCTTTCGTGAATCATTTTGAAGAGGATTCCTTCTCACTTTGTCTTTGCTTATCCAGTCGCAGCCATGTTTTTGTCTCCATCCCAGCTGCTTGTACCCTGTATCCTTCTCCCACTCTCCCTGAGCACCAACTGAATCTCTGTGCTGGCCACTCTTTCCACACCAGACACACTTGTAACTTAAAGATCTGACTCTGGTCTCCCAACCTCTTCATTTTTTTCCCCAAATAACTGCTCTGTAGCTCTTGCCTGCTCTCATACTCTTGTCACATATGGTCATGGCTCCAGCAATGGGCCCTCAAAAGGAATGCCCCTATCCTAACGCAGCACCCATGAAAGTGCACATATTGGAAAAGCATCTTTGAAGATACGTTCAAAGTTGTTGAAACAGGGACATCCTGGATGGTCTGAATATGCCCCACAACAGTTCATGACATTATCTTTATGAGACACACATAAGACACAAGCACACACACACACACACAGAGAGAGAGAGAGAGAGAGAGCTATGTGAAAGGGTATAGACATTGAAGTGATAGGAAATTAAGCCAAAAGTGCCTAGAGTCCTTGGAAACTAACAGAGGCAAGGATGGACATTTCCCCTGAGCTCTGGAGGGAATGCAGTCCCGTTCCAGATCTCAGTTGTAGACTTGCGGGCTCAGGGCTGAGGGCCCGAAAGGAACAGATTTCTGTATTGGCAAATCACCTGGTATGTTCTTGTTCTTCACAGTATTCTCAGGAAGGGGACAAGCACGTTATGTCTTGGATAACCCCTACCTTAGCCCTCCTTCTCAAATGGCTTCCCATCTTTACTCTTCCCATTTGCCCTTTACTCTTCCCATTGTGGTTTTGGACTTGTGGGTTTTTTTGTTTGTTTTGTTGGTTGTTTTTTTTTTAATTTATTTTATTTTAAAGTACACATCACCTTCTTAAATCCTATCATTAATTTATACTTCCATGATCTTAAAAGTCCAAATCAATTGGTAGAACATAACTATGGAAAATTACGTGAGAAGAAATCTGGGTGACAGAAATTAAGAAAGATAACTTGTCAAGTCATCAATGTTTACTGAGTGTGGACATGCTGCATGAGAACGATGTCCTCTTCCTTGCCAGAAGACCTCTGATGTGAAAGTGGTGGCTTCTTAACTCTCTTCATCACTGTGCCCAAGGGAGGAGATGGAACTTCCTTTCTTGATGAGGTTAGAGAAAAGAATCCAACTGACAATTGGAGCCACACTCCCTTTTGGTCCTCTGGAGCTGTGCATTGAGTAAAAGTCTACACATTCCCCTTCTCTTCCCTCCCCAGTGATTCTGTAGATGGACTGCTCCTACCCAGAGAAACCGGTAATCTTAGTGAATATTACTTTAATCTTGTATGCCATGGCTTTTCTTAGCAAATTCATCAAGCTGAGTAAAGCTATTTCACTCATGAGCATTAGCTTATAGCCAAATTCCTCACATCTGTAACTACCATCTAAAATTTCAACTTCACCTAGTCTGTACAACCAACAGTTTCCCATAAGGCTAAAAGATAACTTATAAAAGGAGGAAGAAAAGGACTCTTTAGAGGTAAGAATTAAGAGTTTCTGGAAGCTGAAGTGAAGGCCAGGAGGACACACAGATTTCTCTGAGGTCGAGTTAAAAACAACAGCTTTTGAAGAACGCAAGCTTAAACCTAAGTTCTTCATAAGGTTCTTTTAATCTTGGCAAATCACTAATGTTTTGGCTGCGGGTTCTTCCTGTATAATTTAGGGTACATTTTCTTGTTCATAAGATTGTTATGAATATTAATGATCTCCATGTAGAGGAACTGCCACATTTCCATAAGAAAGGGCTTCTTTATCCGGCCCTGGACTTCTCCTCTCAACTTCTAGCATTCCCCAGTTGGAGATCATTGTCACCTGTACCTAGAGCAAAGAACAAACTGGTCTTTCATTTCATTCTCCAGCCTCGAAAGAGTAGAAAGCATCATTTCCTGAACTTAATCACTAAATACAGTAATATTCTCTAAGCATGGGTTATACGGTTACTTAAAGGGAAGCTGTACTTGTTTTAATATGGTGATTGTAGCCGTACATTTTGATTTTATGAGCTTTATACAGCACTATTACTTGTTTGGTAATCTTAAGGATATTGTTATAATCTGCTTTATGGGTTAGGTATTAGAGAGACTGCCTAACACTGTCCCAGTTAAAAGTACAAAGCAAATTATTTGATTCTGGCTTGAGCCATATCTTACAGCCACAGGTTCCTTAGGCAGATTCTGTTTTTTGGTTCCAGCCTCAAGCTGCTGGAAAATGTAACTCCTGTCCTTCATAACATTGATTTATCTGAATGTACCCAAGCTCTGTGCTTTGTTCTACATGTGCCAAACTCTGGAGTCTCTTCAGAACCTGATAAACAGCCATGTTCTTATGTTATTCCTGTCAACACAATGGTTGCTCCTGGGCTGACTTTTCCTTGTGCTTACTTAGCTTTTAAGACCACAAGATACATTCTTGGTTTTCTGTCTTCTTTTAGTTTCTATATCCTAATAGAAATTGCAAGAGTCTATTGGTTTCTTTTGGGTGTAATTTAAGAATGTAGTAGAGGGAAGGCAAGACAGCTTGGTTGGTAAGCTTCTTCCTGTGAGATTATGAGAACAGGAGTTTGTTCTCCAGAACCCTCACAAAAAGTACAGAAATGGTAATTCATGCTTGTAATCCCAGCACTGAGAAGGTGGAGACAGATAGATCCTGAGCTCTTATTGGCCAGAAATCCTAATCTAATCAGAAAGGCCCAGTCCCCAAAAGGCACTTTGTCTCAAAAATAAAAATGTTTGCCACCTGAGAGATCCCTTGTTCTCAATAAAGGCATGCACATACATCCCTTCTCTCCCCACATACATGCACATAGAGATTTTAAACCATAAGTTACTACCAAAATGTCTACATTGCAATTTCAACGTCTTCTTTTTCCTGAACTATAACCAATGCAAAGATGTACACCAAAAATCATATTGTTCACCCCAGTTTTCAGTTTCTCCTATTTCACATAAACTAGAGCTATTCCTACATTTTATAGTTTTCATGCCATCTTCATGTATGACCTGACTGGTTGTGGGAAGGCAGGTTTTACCATTCAAGAAAGAATATCTCATATCTTGTTCTGTGTATTACAGTGCTGCTAGCAAAATCTGACCATGTACAGGGATCCCTGGGGACCAGAACTGCACACCTATATCTTCCTTTGTTTGTCTAAGAACTGTTCTATGCTCATTAGGCAAATTTATTGTTTGAGGTACAGTTGAGTTTTGGGATGATGTGTAGAAATAGACTTTGATATGGTGAACAGCCACCATAATTCCATAAAGAATTGATGATGTCTGACCACTTAACTGTGTGCATTGTTAATACCTGTAGCAAGGAATTAAGGAGGTAAATAAGTCACTTAGTAATTATCATGGCTTCATGTGGCCTACAGTACATATTTATATGATGAATTAAAACAAAAAAAACCTATAGATGCTTTCAACTTGGGTTCTGATATAGAAACATACAGGGTAGAAATGTTCCTACTGTAACAATGAACACGTTAAACTAAAATTTCATAGATCTTAACCCAATAAAAACGAAAGAAAGAAAAACGAGCTAAATTACAGAAAATGATGAACTTCTCCATGAAAACTAGAAATGCTTTCTGTGTAGACTGGCAAAGACATGAGTGAGACTTCACAACTGTGGCCTCTAATATTACCAGGATACACAATCCCAACGAACATTCTCTTACCCTCTGCTTCTCACAGTCTTCCTGGTTCCTCTCCCTCAGTGTACCCTGAGCCTTAGATATAGAAGTGTTTTGTAGAATAATCAAATGGGATTGGAGTTTACAACTATATATTTTAATCAACTGTGGTTTTTCGAGGAAGATCTCCATTTGTTGCACAAAGATGTTTCCTGGTTGAAGGGTAAAGACTACACTTATCTGTGAGAAAAAGGACACATGCTTATAGATTGTTATTAACTTCTATACTACTGGTCTAGCAAATTGGTAGTTGTAGATTCTCCTTCAATAACTGTGATTCTACTAGCACTGATTAGTTATTCATTTATAAAGTCTCATCAACATGATTGGCCAAATGTTTGCTAAGTAAGAATGACAACATTGGACATGGCAAACTGGACTGGGATAAATCCATGAATCCACAACTCAACACAAGGAACTAACCTTGAGTAACCAAGGAAAACAAGAGGCGGTCTTCACCAGAGAAGAGCACACAAATTGTCTCATGATAAATGGTCATCCATGAAAACATATATACAAGTAGCATTATACAGACTAAACAGGTTAACTTAGGATTATATTCATCTATACTCATCTATATACAATAACAATTAGTGATTGGTAATAAATTTGAAGTATATCAGGGTAGGAGATAGCAGAGGGCTTAGAGGGACGACAGAAAAAGGAGAGAATTTGTAATTGAATTAAAACACCAAAAAAATTATAAAAGAAGTTGGAATGAGTGAGAAGAAAGTTTAATTTGCAATGAGCACTTGAAAGCCAAGGTGATGGAATATAACCTCAAGAAAGTTCAAAATGAGTGTTCATATCTCCAATGATTCCTGACAATGATACTTCAGGATGCATATGCACACACACACACACACACACACACAGAGAGAGAGAGAGAGAGAGAGAGAGAGAGAGAGAGGGGGAGAATATGCTAAAGACTGAGGCAGAACAAGATTTATTTTATTTTTTATTTATTTTGAATCAAGGTTACTTTGTGTATCCTTGGATGTCCTAGAACTTGTTTTATGGACTGGTCTGGCTTCAAACTCACAAAGATTCAACTGCCTCTGCCTTCTGAGTGGTAGGATTAAAGGTGTATACCATTACCGTGGTCAGAATTCTAATATTCTTTCTCACTGTGATTCATAGTGCCTTTTCCTAATATAAGCAGCAAGGTTTTATGGGAAATCTGAGGACATACAAAGCCTCCATATTATGTAATCACTGGCAACGATTCAATAGATGTTTGAAGAACTAAAACATTTCACCAGGAACCTCTGGACACTAACATTGCATACAAATGTAATACGCACATACTGGCATAAATATATGATAAGAAACAATCCACAAAGATAGTAACATTGAATTGTATCAATAATAAATATATTAAGTAGAATTTTGAAAAAAGGAGAAAGAAATGAAAGCACTAGACTAGAACTAAAAGTACAAGATAAGTATACAAGATCTGGATACAATATTAAAATGCTAAATGGTCTAACAATGAATGGAGTCAATGTAGCAGGATGAAAAGACAAAAACAAACAAACAAACAAACAAACAGGAGAAACTAAGAGAAGGTAAATGTTAGTAGATTAGGCTGAAGCCCAACTACAGCTGTAAATACAGTAAATATAAAAGGACTGGTCAACTTAATTAAATGTCAGGGGCTTTTAGATACTTCTCTTTTAAAAGGAACCAATAGGCTGATATTAAACAAGAAAACAAAAGTAGGTCAATGAAGAGTTAGGACAGATGTGCCATGTATCATGTTTGTACCTGCGTAGTAATGCTGGTGAGGTTGCACTGAGATTAACACGAAGCTTCCTAGAACTCAGCAAATAAGGAGATAATATATCATCTCACCACACAAACTGTCCGCAGTTTAATCCATGAAGCCTGTCATTCTGTAGCATGACAGCCTTTTTTTTTAGTAGATATTTTCTTCATTTATACTTTAAATGCTATTCCCTTTCCCACTCCCCCTCCAAAAACCCCCATCCCCTCCCACCTCCCCCTGCTCACCAACCCACACACTCCAGCTTCCCGGCTCTGGCATTCTCCTATACTGGGGCATAGAGCCTTCACAGGACCAAGGGCCTCTCCTCCCATTGATGACTGACTAGGCCAATCTCTGCTATATATGCAGCTAGAGCCATGAGTGCCACCATGTGTTTTCTTTGGTCGGTGGTTTAGTCCCAGGGTGCTCTGGGGGTACAGGTTAGTTCATATTGTTGTTCCTCCTATGGGGCTGCTAACCCCTTCAGCCCCTTGGGTAATTTCTCTAGCTCCTTCATTGGGGACCCTGTGCTCCATCCAATGGATGGCTGTGAGCACCCACTTCTGTATTTGTAGGCACAGGCAGAGCCTCTCAAGAGACAGCTATATCAGGCTCCTGTCAGCATGCACTTCTTGGCATCCACAATAGTGTCTGGGTGTGGTGATTGTATATGGGATGGATCCCCAGGTGGGGCAGTCTCTGGATAGTCATTCCCTCAGTGCTGCTCCACACTTTGTTTTTGTAACTCCTTCCATGGGTATTTTGTTCCCCCTTCTAAGAAGGATCGAAGTATCCACATGTTGGTCTTCCTTCTTCTTGAGTTTCTCAACAATAAAAGAACTTCTGGTGGAATCACCATTCCTGACCTCAAGCTGTACAATTGTGATAAAAACTTCATGGTATTGGTACAGTGACAGACAGGTAAATCAATGGAATAAAATTAAAGACGCAGAAATGAACCCACATACCTACGTTTACTAGATATTTGACAAAAGAGCTAAACCATCCAGTGGAAAAAAGGCAGCATTTTCAACAAATGGTGCTGGCTCAATTTGCAGTTAGCATGGAGAAAAATGCAGATCGATCCGTTCTTATCTCCTTGTACAAAGCCCAACTTCAAGTGGATCAATGACCTCCACATAAAACCAGAGACACTTAAACTTATAGAGGGGAAAGTGGGGAAGAGCCTCGAACATATAGGCACAGGGGGAAATTTTCTGAACAGAACACCAATGGCTTGTGTTGTGAGATCAATAATTGACAAATGAGACCTCATAAAATTACAAAGTTCATGTAAGGCAAAGAACACTGTCAAAAAGACAAAAAGGTAACCAACAGATTGGGAAAAGATCTTTACCAATCCTAAATAAGATGGGGGGCTAATATCCAATATATACAAAGAACTCATGGAGTTAGACTCCAGAGAACCAAATAACTCTATTAAAAAATGGGGTACAGAGTTAAACAAAGAATTCTCAACTGAGGAATACCAAATGGCTGAGATGCACCTAAAAATGTTCAACATCCTTAATCATCAGGGAAATGCAAATCAAAACAACCCTGAGATTCCACCTCACACCAGTCAGAATGGCTAAGACCAAACACTCAGGTGACAGCAGATGCTGGCAAGGATGTGGAGATAGAGAAACACTCCTCCATTGCTGGTGGGATACAAGCTGGTACAACCAATCTGGAAATCAGTTTGTCTGTTCCTCAGAAAATTGGACATAGAACTACCATAGGATCCAGCAATACTACTCCTGGGCATATACCCAGAAGATGCTCCAACATGTAATAAGGACACATGCTCCACTATGTTCATAGCAACCTTATTTATAATACCCAGAAGCTGGAAAGAACCCAGATGCCCCTCAACAGAGGAATGGATACAGAAATGTGATACATTTACACAATGGAGTACTACGCAGCTGTTAAAAACAATGAATTTATGAGATTCTTAGGCAAATGGATGCATCTTGGAGGATATCATCCTGACTGAGGTTACCCAGTCACAAAAAAACAAAACAAAACAAAACACATGATATGCACTCACTGGTAAGTGTTAACTCACCGGTAAGCTCAGAAGTTCATTATACCCAAGATACAATTTGCAAAACTCATGAAACTCAAGAAGAATGACAGACTCTTAAAATGAAAGGAATAAATGAACATGGGAGATAACCACAGGGTGGGGGCAGTGAGCAGAGAATAAAGGCACATGGGAATTGATATGACAGATAAGATTCTGTTTCTGCACTTATGGATGAAGACTGTAGCTTCCAAAGAATGAAGGCAATGAGAGAAAGGATCTGTAGAAGCTAGAGAAGATCTTCTATAAAGATATCCTCTCACCCAGCTTTCACAGGGGATTTGAAAGCCGTTTTAGGATTGATGATCTCATAATTAAAAGGAATAATCAGTAGGAACCCAATTCAGCAAAGTCTCTGAATAAAAGGGAGGTCCATGTACTATAAATAAACCATATTTCTACACACCAGAAATGAACACTCAAAACTGTTTTTATAAATTCCTAAAGAGGAAGGCTGGGTCAGTGGGTAATGACATTTGCCACCAAACCTGAAGACCTGAGTACCATCCCCAGTATCCATAGGATAGAAGAAAAGTACCAACTCCTGAACATGGTACTCGGGCCTCTAGATGTGGTTCGTGGCGTACCTTCAACTGTGTAAAGTAGGTAAAACTGTCAAAAGAAGATGCTAAATGATAAAAGCATGGAAATACAGATTTTTAGCAATAAATCTATAGATTATGCCATGATTTAGCACAACAAGGTGTCCCAGACTTACAAAGATAAGTTTTCAAATAAAAGAAAAGAAAAGAAGGGAAACCTTTGTAAGCACGGGGCAGACAAAGATTTATTAGAAGAGTCAAAAGGGCACCAACCATAAAGCTTCAAAATGTAAAAGCTGAATGTTTCTGTGAGGCACAGTGGCAAGCTAAAAAAGAAGGCATGGTCTCTCTGTGTTGTCACAGGAAGAAGAACTTGTGTTCCCTACCCTCAGAAACTGATCTGTGCCTTCCTGATCTGCAGCTGGTTGAAAGAGTAATTCTTTCATGTAAAAGTCAAATCTCTCTACATTTTAACCACATCTGAAAAAATTTAATGAAGATATAAACATCTGTGTGCATCTGTATGAACAAATGCAAGCACCTGGGTTAATGTTTGATTAAATAACTGAGTGCAGTGTCTTTATAAAGTTGACCAGCATGGACCCCAAAAGGGGAGCAAAAGAAACAGCACATCAAAGGTTTTTGGTTTTTTTTTCCTGATACAGAGTTTATTAAGAACCTTTAAAGAAAGGGAAAATACATAAAGAATTCATTTAAATAAAAAAATGGCATGGTGGCTCAGAATTATAAACCCAATACTTTGGAAGTAGATGCAGGCAAGTCAGAAGTTTCAAGTCCTCCTGAGCCGTATAGCAAGTTCAAAGTTGCCCTGGGCTACATTATGCTCTGTGATTCATTTCTCTGAAAAGAAAGAAAGAAAGAAAGAAAGAAAGAAAGAAAGAAAGAAAGAAAGAAAGAAAGAAAGGAAGGAAGGAAGGAAGGAAGGAAGGAAGGAAGGAAGGAAGGAAGGAAGGAAGAAAGGAAGAAAGGGAGAAAGAAAGGAAGGAAGAAAGAACGAAGAAAACTAAACTGACAAAGCCTCTGAGACATGGTTTTAAAGAGATGCAAGTAAAACATACACAAACCATGTCGTTCAAGAGGGAAGAGAAAGAAAAGAGATTGGCTGATTGGATGCAAGGCAACAGGCAGCAGGATCTGTGAGTTTGGTCATTTTATTATATTATATAGTTAATAACACATCTCACATTTCTAAATAGTCTGAAAGAAACATTCCATATATTCTTGTCATAAAAGAATGACAAAGACTTCAAGGGTTACATAACTTAAGTATCCCAAGTTGATCAATATACAACATAAAACCCCCTGAAGCATCCTGGTATGGTGATCATCAATAAGATTTGGAATAAAATGATTGTCCACATCATTTGACTTCAGAGAAAAAGCTAAAGGAAACTATAATATGATATAGTGGTATGGTATGGTATGGTATGGTATGGTATGGTATGGTATGGTATGGTATGGTATGATATGGTATGGTACGGTATGGTGTATGGTATGATATGATATTGTGAGGTATAGTGTAGTGTAAAATCAAAAGGAAGATAAAATTGAAGTCAACGTTAGTAGGACTGTGAGTGGAGTTCTCCCATTACTTGAGGGAGTGAAGAATTCTACAGTCACTTGAAAGACCGTAAAGCATAGGAACTAGCAAATCTATTCCCAAAAGAAATTAAAATATCGATCCCACAAAAGATTTCTATACAAACAACCATGTCAGCCTTATTCAGAATAATCAACAACTAGAAAGTGTCAACTGTCCATCTCCAGAGAGTGAAAAATAATTGGAGCTATATGTTGGGATATAAAAATGCCTGTGAAACATAAAACAGTGAGCGATTGATGCATGTAATTGTGTGAACCTCAAAAAGATGTTAATCAAATACATGGAAAGAATACATACTTAAATACATTGAAGCCCAAGTTACGTGCAAGGGATCTTCAGTTACAAGGCACAGTCCTGCTATATTCTGTTTAGTTTGGGGTGTCAGTTTTTTGTTGTTTTTTTTTTAATATACACAATTGTCAAATGTATCAACCCAACCCTGAACTTTTCTACTGTCTTTTCATTTCATTGTTTCTGAATTATTGCTTAATGAAAATAGAAAGTAAAAATAAACAGCTCCTTGAAGAAATGTCAAGAGGAAGCAGATTCCAGAGACTTGGATTAGAAAGAGACAGAGATTAAGACTGAAAAAGGACCCCACTTTCCCCTTGAGATAACAGCTGGAGGATGCTTGACATAACTTCTTTACCCCCAAGCCATGGAGACTGGAGTAAAAATGGTAGAACAGCTTTTCTCTGAAACGAAACAGATTTTGTCTAATCCATTTGTGCTGACTGCAGCTGGAAGAGCAGAAGCTGGCCAAGCCCACGCAGGCTCCCTGGGTTTTGTCTTAAATGTTAGCATTGATCCATAACAATTTAAAGGGGAGCTGTGTGGGAGTGCAAGCCCTCGGAAGGTTTGTTTCCATTTGAGTTTTGAAATAATGTTTCTTGTTAATCCTCTCTTCAATACATACTATCTTAAAGTGCCAAATCATATGTGTGTGCTAAGCACTCAAGTGTGTGGTGGAAGTCACACCCAGACTGAGCAGTAAATCGGGGGATTAGGATTCTTGGACGGCATGTGGAATTTCACTCATTTATCAAGGTTCTGGTCCTCATGGAGAGCCCATTCTCTGAAGAAAAAAAAAACTGCTACCATAGAGCATGCATATCTTATAATATGTAAATATAAATACATATCCACTTATGTATATATGAACTTATGATTAATAACACAATATCTGACATTTTGAAGAATTAAAATTGCTGGAATGTTTGACATCATTTTTCAGCGATGACAGTTACAGATCTTCTGACAGAGCTTGAAGAAAGAGTAATGATGTCGATGTTTGCTTTGGAAGATACTTTCTAGGAAGAGGGGTTTGAGCAAAGACAGACGACATGAATCAGAGAGCTGAAAGGAACCAGGGGGTCATATCTTCATGCCCAAACTAGAATTCTCTCTACCACATTGACTGATGATCAACCTGTCTCTGCTTGAATTCTTTCAGAGACAACAACAAAAGACTCCACTCTGGAATTTGGCCCAATCAGATTCTTCTCCTGAGAAAAAAAAAGAATGTGGAGCTGAAGATACTGACAACATGCTGCTGTGAACTCTGCAGCCAAAAGGTCAAATCAAGTCAGGACTGGAGAAAGTAAATGAGGTCTGGGAAGGGCAGATGCAGATAGCAGAATAGCGAGAAGGCCAAGCTACCTTAAAAAGAATGTAGAGAGTGCTAGACAAAGGCAGACCCGAGAAGCCCCACACCCCAGACAGAATAGGCTTGCTTCCTATTTCTGAACATTCTCTCTCTCCTCTGATTTAAGTATCTCAAAATGTACATCATTTGACACAACATCCTTCCAGAAAGCATGAGACCTGATTGTCTAAGACAGAGATTATGGAACCACATTTTATCTCACCATAAAAGCCCAGCCTCAGGGTTGTTTTTTTTTTTGTTTTTTTTTTTTTTTTTTTTTTTTGTGGATGTAGAAAGAAAAATGCACTCGCAAAAATAGCACATAGACCAGAAGAAGCCAATGGAATTAAGACTTTGACAGTCTGTCAAGACCATGGCACAATGGGACCACGTTTTGCCAATATAAATAGTCCTGTCAAAACAGGGATCTTTTAAGCTATGTGCAATATTCTAAGTTTTAAATACCAGGTGGTTTGGGCAATAGTAATATTATTCTGCAAAATTATGAGACAAAGGAAAAACATCATGGGCATTGTTAAAATAGGAACTAGTCAAGTGGTTTTGACAACCAAGTCATGAAAGAGCTTGAGGAGAATTTGAAAGCATGAAGCCATTACCTTTGACCTTGCGTTACTGTGGAAACAGTATGTGTTAGCATGAAGAAAAACTTCTCCTCGGGCTTTACTTGTTATTTATTCTTACTGGGGATTCTGTTTTCTTATACCCTGCCCCCCTCTCTACATACATACATACATACATACATACATACAAACATACATATATACACACACACACACACACCTCTCTACATCTGTGTGTGTGTGTGTGTGTGTGTGAGTGTGTGTGTGTGTGTGAGTGTGTGTGTGTGTGTGTGTGTGTGTGTGAGTGTGTGTGTGTGTGTGTGAGTGTGTGTGTGTGTGTGTGTGAGTGTGTGTGTGTGTGTGTGTATGTGCATCTATGTGCATTTCCTTCCAGAGTCCATATAAACCTTTACAACTAAGAACACTTTTTTTTTCAGGTTTTATCCCTAGAAGAAGTTGATCTCAGAAGTTGACTGTGCTGACTTAGAAATCCAATTGCATCGTGTCTGTGGATAAGAGCGCCTCTGAGCATTACTGACTGATGTGGGCTAGATGGATAAGCCTCAGATATTTACCAGAAAAATCAGAGTCTAATTCTTTCTCCAAGAAAAGAAACTTAGCAATTATATATAAAAAAGTTTTGTTAATCCCTTATAGGGTGCCAAAAAAATAGAAAATATAAAGCACCTTAAAGCTACTGCGCATCAGGCATTGCTGGCTCTCAAGCCATGTAAGACAGAATTAGTGTCTTCACGCCAATAAAACAAAATCATAATAACAGAAGGAAGTTGGAAAATTCAAGCTTTTAAAGGGTTATTAAACCTTTCTATTTTAATAAACTTGTCATTAAAATAATACATTTCATTAAAAAGAATAATATTCTCATAGATTTTCATTGGAAATATATTGACATAATTTTTAAAAGAGATGTTATCATTTACTACATATATTTAAATGTATCAATGTGTAAATGTATAGAATCAACAACATTCTTTCCTTAAGTACATTTTAAAAGATAATATATATTAAACGTATTAACTATATATTATAAGGATAATATATTGAATACATATTAAATACATATTAAAATGATAAGGCAATAAAAGTAGTAGTACCTTAATTTATTTGCATGTATTTATTTGTGCTCATATCAACGTTCACTGGAGTAGAATTTATTTGAAAAATGTCCAAGAAAAAACGTGAAGAAAGATGTGAAGGAAGTGCTCAGACACTCAGAGGGATTAGCACTCTATAGTTAAAAATAAGTGATTTCAACTCCTTGTTCAATATTTATTTATAAGGGACCATAAACACATGTAGTTTTATAGAAAAACACACCCATGTAATTCTTTGTTTGTTTTTGTTTTGTTTCGTTTTTTTTTAAATGATTAGACTCTACAAAGTACAGTAAAGTAGGTGGTTTGCTTGTGTCCCAGATGCAATGATAGCACACTGAAGCCACTGGTCCTGTAGACAGGTACACGTCGGACCATCCTGTCCTACTTTACTTTGAGTAAAGATAGTCTTTCTAAGGTGCTGCCTACTTAGGTAAAGTGCCCTTCAGTTGTCTTCCTACAAATGGAATGTCCATTTTGAGTGCCCAGGGGCGCTGACTGGACTGGACACAGACAAGTCAGTTCTTGTTCAGAGCTGTGAAGAAGAATTCCTTTGAACTTTCTAAGACAGACTTGTCTAAAAGAGAAGAAACTCGAGCAAGTCCTCCCAGGTATTTGAAAAGTGATCAATAATTGCATTTTCAATGATGTGATTTCATACTTGCTTTTCTTTTAAGCAATATCACTTTTAGAGACTTTTCTTACTAAATGCTTCTCTTTAATGTACACTATGCTATCTTATTAAGTTATTCCAACAAAGCATAGCAGTTGGATCTTCTTCTATCTAGCATTTTGGCTCCATAGTAAACTATCTGGAGCCAGCCATGAGATTACAGTTGAAATTGTGATAAAGCATCCAAAATGCCCTTATAGTAAGTACATACTTTGGGGGGCATGAATGAATGATGCTTCATCCTGCCCTGCCTCCCTTCTAGCACGTTTATCTTCATAAAGATCCTTGGGCTCCTGAATGTCCTCTGATTCTCACATGGCATGTAGAACAACTGGTGAGTGAAGTGTGTGTAGCAGACAGCAATACCGTGTCAAACCTTTCCCATGATTCCATAGGGCGATTGAGATTCACAAATGTAATGTTCTAGAGTAATATCATTCTCTGTAAGATAGTTATTCTTTATGGAAAAACAGCTTTTGCTTTCCTACCAAATACTGGGAGAAACTTGGGTTTTGACTATGAATTTCAATTTGCAAACAATATAAGTTGCATTCCCTATTGACCTCCATGCAATGTTTCCTAGCCAGCCCTTTGAGCACGCTTCCTCCCCCTACTGCTTTTGCACGTTTTATGAGCATGAGAAAGTTTCACAAATGGCATTGACTTCCACAATCCTTAGAAATATGACCCCTTACTCTCATGGCACACCTATGAAGTCATGGAGAGTATCTTATCACAAAGCTGAAAAAGAAAGAAGAGTCCTGTCTTATGGGTGGCTTCACATAGGGTTGACACTTCTTTTAAGCAAACCAGACAACAGTCAAAGCCCTACTCAAAAGTAATTCAGAAGGATTACAATGAAGCAGCCGCAGGCTCTCAGAATGCCAAGGAGAATCCTGAACCCTATTTTTGCTTGAAAGCATAGACAGTCGGGGTGCTGATGGAAGTCACAGATCCATGAACAGTAGGTGGGTGATTGGGAATTGAGAAGAGACACCACTGAGAACTTGGTGAAGAGAAAAATCTGTGGGAAACATGTGATCATCTTTGTTTAAAAGCATACACACACACACACACACATACACACACACACACACACACACCAAAACTAAAAAAAAAAAATTCTTACACTTTGTGTGAAGGCTTAATATTTGGGAAAGCAAGATTAACTATTTGAGAATTAACTACAATTCTTCATCTGTCTCTGCTCTTGACCAATAGGATCATGGGCAAAGCAACACTGTCGCAACAATGGCTCCATATTACAAAAGCATGAACTTGTATGTCTCAGGGCCAACTTAGGGACAATCACTGCCAAGTATCAACACAGCCAATAGCAGAGACCAACACTGAGACCCCATATGGTAGATTTATCACCTGGTAGAAGCAGGGTGATCACTTCTGACTAATTCCATCAGGGAAGGGGCAGCTCTTTGTTCCCACTGGACTCAGTCCTTACTCTGGGTATTGATTTGTCTCCCCTTCCTATGATTCTTTTGCCAAAACCCAATGGACTCCCAGGCTCCTTTCTTCACCATCTGGGTATTCTACCCAGCATTACCTCTCAACAGGAAACTCATTTTACAGCAAATGAAGTGTGGAAATGGGCTTGTGTTCATGGAAGTTACTGGGCTTGTCATGTTGCCCACCACCCTGGAGCAACCAGCCTGACACAATGATGGATTGGACACTTGGAGTATTAGTCACAACACCAAATGGATGACTCCACCTTGCAGAGTGGGGGCAATGCCCCGGAGCATGTTGCAGATACCCTGAATCAATAAGCAAACCATGATCCCCCCCACCCCCGTCCCACTTTCACAATGCATATTCACTGATCTAAGCACCAGGCATGAGGCTATAATACTTGTGAATATTTATTACTTACTTTGACACAAATAATTTTGCTATCTTGTTCATTCCTCTTTCATTGACAAATGACTCACGGTTATTTCTAAAGAACAAAGTAAATTCCTCAGTGTGATTACTGTCAAGAGGGATCTATGACAGGGTGCAAACATCCCACCAGTCCATGGATGCCAGTGGAGGCAGCAGAGAGACAGGCAGTCAACATAGCACCTTAGCCAGAAACCTGTTCTACTTAAGTCATCTGAAAGAGGTGCCATGCTCATGAAAGAAGTGGCTAACTTATTCTTGCCAAGGAGAGCTGATTCCTAGAATTAGGAGTATGCAAAAAGCCTTTGCCTTTGATACAGCAGAAACAGTGACTTCGTTAATTGTAGAGAAGTCCACAGAGTCAACATTATAGATACTGGAGGCTCCCATCATTAAGGTCATTTGTGCAAGAGATAGTAAAACAAGTGGAGAAGAAGTGCGAGCTACAGCCTCAAAGCTGGGATTCTACAAAGAATTCATCTATTTCCAGAGGAGAGAGGGGGGAAGAGGGAGAGAAGAAGAGAGAGAAAGAGAGAGGGGGGGAGAGGGGGAGAGAGGGAGAGAGGTGGAGAGGGAGACTGTCTCGAGAGAGGGAGAACAAAAGGAGAAGAAAATGAATGAAAGGAAGAGTATTAATTCCTTCCAGTTTATAACAGAACTTTGTAAATGAAGAAGTTAAGAATTCTGGGAAATATAGCAATGGCCAGCACAGCCCCAGCATCACATAGCATTTATAAAGGTTGTGTGAGACATAAAAGGCAGGAGGGAGTAACTGGAGTGCTATGAATGCGGACCCCTAAGGACCCCACCCTGGAAAGTCAGAAACACTATTGTCCCTGCACAGGGCTCTGCGATGAGAACAATTTAGATTTTATAATTGTGCCATTTAAATTATCAGGCCTTTATATGTCAGATTTATTGGACGTGTTGCCATCATCTCGATCTTTTAGCTATTATGATTTGAGATTTATATTAAAATTCTTAAAGTAAACATTTTTGCCTTCCCACCAAAATCAGCTCAAAGCCTAAAAACTTGCCACCAAAGAGTGATTGATCTGAGGTAACACGGACAGTTAGGAAAGTCTCCCTGGGGAAGAAAAAAAAAAAAAAAAAAAGAGTTACCAGTTTGCCTGAGAATCCACTTTTAACTGATTCAGAAAATTTCCACTGTACAAAATGGGGGTCTTTCAGCCTACAAAGTCTATTCATTTTTCTGCTTCTTTTTGCTCATCTAAATGATAGGGCTCTGTAATGCTTGGACATAGAGCTTGATTCAAGTTTAATTACTGCACACATATGTTACAGCTGTGGCCTTGGCAGAAGTAAACAGAGTAACATTCCATTGACAACCAAATAATTCTTGTAAATGAATTCAGAGTGTATACATGCTGCAGTTCACCACACACAATGGGTCCCCTTGTCCATTAAGTATAGACGGTGGGGTTCAAGCCTATGAAGAATGACAGGCATATCTTCTGTCTGGACAATTCTAGAAACTTCCAGCCATCCTGGATTCTCCAGCTGACTATCTCAGACTGTGGCTGGGAGATGAGCTAAGTCATTTAAAGTTTCAGAGTTGTGACACTCCATATCTAAAGTGGGATAATTAAACAGACTTTAAAGATGTTCAGATGAAAGGCGTGATGTAAAAAGAAAATAATCTGCAGATCATTAGGAAGACAAATGCTAATCTACTCATGAAAGGGAGTGGTTAGGCAAAGCTTGGTCAAAGGAAAGAGACATTCAGGGAGATTATAATTTTTATAATTACAGGAAGCTAATTATTCATTAGACTGCCACAAGTCTGTATGCAGGCTCCCTCACAAGACAGCGATAGCTCTGTTTCAGAAGAATGTCTGTGTGCTTTGTTTTACCCACAAGACTTTTAAGAACAGAGTTAAATAATATATTTTGAGTGCTTATAATGTACTTCTTATTTTAAAAAAAAACGAATAATTGCTTTTGTTGCAGTATGCTGCTGTTGTTTGGTGGTTAACTCTGATGGGGCCTGTATAGCAAGGATCTTGTTTCTGTTTTTTAAAGCAGTTTGGTTTCTGAATTTACCAAATCAGAGTTTACAGTGATATTCTACACAAAATATATGTACTTGTCCTTTGAAAGTAGCTCCAAGAAGATTAGAGTCACAAACTATCAAGCCTGGGAAATGTTCATACTACTTTAAGGAATGTCCTGTAACTGATTTGCCAATGTTGTGATTTGGGTTTTGTTTTGTTTTGTTTTGTTTCAAATCACTCCACAAAACTGGGTCCTGCTGTTACAATCAACTAGAGTAAACGATAAAAAGAGAAAATTGAGTATTTAAATGCAGAAAAACAGGTAATGATCATTCATTTCTTCTGGGAGACATCTTATTTTCTTTTGAGCAATTTGTAGGACTGTCTTCAATGGCAATGTGTGCTAGCTAAGTGACAACAGAGGAGAAGAAGGAATGGCAGCAGAGACAGGTGGAAGTGGGGAAAGGTTGGCAATCATGAGTAGGAGCAAGGGAAGCAGGATGAGAGAAAAGAGAAATCTTACTTTCATTTCGTTTGCTTTTTAAGCTATGTTTCTATGCACTACCCCAAATGGCCAAATCCATTACCCACCCCCCCCCCAAAAAAATGTAAGAGCAAGGTAGGAATATTTACTTTTTGTTTATGTGGAACCACTGCAGTTTCATAGTTATACATAATATTCATACAGGCTGACTATCATAAGGTTTTATGTAACTGAGAGTGACATATCTTTCAAATAGTTCAGTAAGTTGGAGAAACAAAACAAAGCTGCAAGCAGGCAGCCTGGGTTGGAGTTAGCCCCTCAATTCTTCTCCAGTAAAGGGAGGTTATAATTAAGGCAATTAAAACAAAGGAATTTAATAATGGGTGAATTACTCAGGTAATTATCTTAAGTGTTTTATTCAAGGTGAATACTCTAGTACAGCTTTCTTTTAACTTATCTGGACAAAATGTATTCTCAAATCAATGTGAACATTTAAAAAATGATATGAAGCAAAGAAACAAGTAATGGGGAAATGATAAGTTCATTAAAATGTAAAGCTTCTATGGTTACTGGTGTACTTCCGCTTAGCTTTATTTGATATCCTGTAGCATGCTGGTCTTCACTGGCACCGTAAAGAGCTTCATATATGATCTTTTTCCTGTGGCCGCGGCGAGATCAGTGGGAGAGGACATTTTTCAAAACCAGCAAGTTCAAAGTTTAGCTATCATCAGAAGGAACCAAGGGAAGAATGGCATTATGAGAACAGTCCAAAGAAAGGGTCTAAGGCCAAAAGAAATGCTTGCTAAGTTGTCCGGCAGCTCAGGGCAGCTGGATTTGTAAAGGATATACATGATTAGATAAAGATCCCTGCACTTGGTTTAACTACTTGGCAAGGACCGATGGGTGACAAGGATCTAGCAAGTCTTCCTTTGCCAGTGGGCTTAAATGACAATTAAAAATAGTAATAAAAATGGGGGGTGGAGGTGAAACCTGGACGTTCATTTCAATATTGTGCATAGACTTCCTTATTCAATACACACAATGGCATAGGGCAGGATTGAGTGTCAGCTATCATATAGGGAATGAGAGGGGAAGTTTAATGAGCACTACACATCAGCATTCCAAGATTCAGCCATTCTTGTCAGGAACTACTTTTCAGGGCAATCAGTATCCCAGGCAAGAGATCTGAGGTCATATTCAGTAGGGAGTGTCTCTCCATCATGCAGGTATCATGCATGGGTGGACAGATGGGAGTAGAAGCCAGAAAACAAAGCCAAGACTTATATGTAAAGAAAATAGCCAACCCTTGAGCTGAAACAAGGATTATTAGTCAAGAACTGAGAATGGAGACCATGGAAAACCTGTGGATGGGACAATTAAGGGTGGCACATGCAGTGTCTAGGAGCAATTTTCCCTAGATAGCTTACAGAAAGTTTCTGCATTTACTGTGAGGATGTGACCTGGAATAATCCCAAATAGTGTGTCTGTGCACAACCTACTATCCATCCATACCACCAACTGACATTGGCTCTTTTTTCCCTTAGAAAACCCTTCTGCTTATTTAATTGTTCTAGTCATATACCTAGGAATCCTCTCCAGGCTATACCTTTCCCATTATGTCTGGGTTCTGATGGACAAATTCTCGTCTACATGCCTTCAGCATATACATGGAGTCCCGAGACCTTCCTCCCCACTGTTAACTATCTTGCCTGAGCTCTGTAACTTCCACTCTGTACATTCAGCCAGACTTGCTGTGGTACACACTCTCCTTTGGCATGCTCACCTAGGGAAGTTACATCCTTACTCACACTTGAGGCGGATCAGGACCTTGTTCTGTGATTGACTTCAATATTAGAAATGTTACACTGGAAAGGATTATTGTTAGGTAACCAAGCAGAGATGTTGAGTTATGAGTGGAGATAAACTTTGGAATGAGAAGTTACCCAGGCAAAAGCCATGCAGTAAAAGCCATGCAGTAAAAGACGTCAATGAACTTATGTTATTTAAAGCTGTGAGACCTAGAGAAGACTCAGAGAGACGCTTAGAAGGAAGTCATGCCTGAGCCTCTTGCCTATGCCGAATTCTGCAGCTGAGAGCAGAATGGGAAGTAAACAAAAGACATCAAGAGCACCACATCACAGTAAGATAAGCAGCTTCGATATAGACAGCTACCCATGTCTTTATACCATATATCATACCATATCACTTCAGAGTTTCATACCATAATAACTAAATACATTGGCAGAAAAATCAATTATAAGAGGGTGTGACTAAAATCCCCTAGAGCTGATCCAAAGGGGCCCAACTAGTGGTGGTCAAAATTCGCACTCACTAATTCATAGATAAAGCTGTTAAATTACCATGGTTCCCCTTTTTTATTTGTAGGCCAGTAAATATAAGTGGTGACTAACTGTGGATGAGCAATAGTTCTTGTGGTCAAAGAAAATCAAAGATTATGCTGGGATTCTGTATTCCCCCAAATCCTTTAATATGAAAGTCCAGATTTAATCATTTATAATCATTCAAACATGAGAAATATTTTTCAAGATTATATACAACTCACAAATTACAAAAAACACTTCAATGTTAAAAAACAAAATGGAAGAAATCAGTTTGTAAGGGTTTAGACCAGTGGTTCTCAATCTTCCTATTGCTGAGACCCTTTAATGTTGTAGTGACCAACAACCATAATGTTATTTTTGTTGCCAATTTCATAATTGTTCTACTATTATAAGCTGTAACATAAATATATGTATTTTCTGATTGTCTTAGGGGACCCTGTGAAAGGGTTATTTGACCCCAAAAGAGTTGCGACCCACAGGCTGAAAAACGCTGGTCTAGAAGCACTAGCTGCCTCTAAGTCTGACTCCTTCTTGCCTACCTAATGAACCTTTGTGTGCCTCCTCCTGTCATCTGTGCTATGGTGTCTGTAATTCTCTCATAGGGGATGCTATGCTGGGTGTCTCTGAAACCCTATGAAGTTTGCCTGGCCCATGCCAAGAGTTACAGGGATATTACAAACATTATTATTATTCAACCAAGCAAAAGTAGAGAAGAGGGGATGAGATTAAAATTCATACCTCATAGGATTACCTGTGAGGTTTAGGACAATGCCTGGAACATACGCGTTCCATAAAAGTTAATTCGCAATATCCAGTCTAGGCATCCTCTAGCAATCAGTATGCCCGAAGTGTATTCTGGGTAACAGAAATTACTTATGATGGGGAAATGGAGCCCATGCCCCTACCCAGATCAAATTTCACACAATCCATACTTTGGATAATTTTGTGAATCAAATCTATAAATATTTAGAGCCTTGCTTGACACTAATCACCATCAATGCTTTCAGTGCACGGCAGTAAATACCAGGAATTTTCATGAGGGTATTGTAAGTCGGACAGATGCTTTTGTTCATAAATCAGGCTTTGACCTCAATCATTAATAAACAAATCAGGGCAGAGCAGAGTGAGAGTATAAAGAGTAATTTGGTGAGGAGTCCAATAAATTTTATCAACACAAATAATCAAAACCCAGAATTTATTCTTAATCCTGCCATGCTAATAGCTTCCTGTTAAAAGGAAAATGATTAAATCAAATATGGCTTTAATTTGTTGGGGCTAGATGTAGTTTTCCCCAATGTGATAAATTACTGTGAGGGCAAGTCAAATAATGGAAAATTTACATCGAGCCTGCTGTTGTGTGTTGGAGAAAGAAATACAAAACAATCCAAGAGCTGGTCAACACAGTTTAGTGAACTACAGAATGCACATCATGTTGCAACCTGTACGCCCAGCCTCTACTGCGGGAGAATGGCTGTAATATCAGGGCCATAGCTCTCGAATCCCTCCTGTCATACCTGACTGGGGCTTTCCAAGGTAAACGAAGTCCAAGATCTGAACATTGTTTTGCCACCTCAGATTCCACAGGATGACAAAGTGCTCTTTAATCAGAAATGATTGACCCCCTAATTTCTCTTTTTTTTTTTTTTTTTTTTTTGGTTTTTCGAGACAGGGTTTCTCTGTGTAGCCCTGGCTGTCTTGGAACTCACTTTGTAGACCAGGCTGGCCTCGAACTCAGAAATCCGCCTGCCTCTGCCTCCCGAGTGCTGGGACTAAAGGCGTGCGCCACCACGCCCGGCATGACCCCCTAATTTCTCATTTTACAAATTAGGAAACTGAGGTCCCAAAGGATTAAGTGACCTCTCTAAGTGCTTAAGACAGAGCACAACATGTAATGAAGTTGCTCATCCCTCCATTAATGCTCAAAGACATAGGAGTGAGGTAGAGAGAGAAAAGAGAGGTGTCAGCCTGCAGCTGAATGTTATTCATAAAATAGAGTTTCCACAGCACTCCCCTGTAAAAGCAATGGGTATGAAATTACTCATCCACACCAAGTGATCTGCTCTGAACTTTATTTCTATTTCTTTATTTTAAATATTGGCCAGGGTAGAATATCCACATGTATATGTCTATTTTTTTAAGAAATTATTTTATCAAGCTTGTGTATTTTTATAGCACTTTATAGAATTCTTTTAAAAAATTTTTACATTCCATATTTTATTCCACCGCACCCCCCATCTACCCTCTGATTATTTCACATCCCATACCTCCTCCCCACCCCCTGATCTTTTGCATTTTGTGCTTTCAGACAAAGGAGAAATTAGTACATGGTATCAATCTCTCCATCAGGAAAAAAATCAAAAATCAAAACGGGAGCTTGTTTTGTCTTGTTTGGCTGTCTCTTTGAGGCCTGCTCTTCTCTGGAAAGGAAACTAAGGTAGGGTGGATCTGACTGAGCAGGGAGATGAAGCTGGGAGGAGTGGAAGAGAGGACAGTGTGGGAGGGAGAGGGACATATTGTATGAGAGAAGAATCTATTCTCATTAAAAACGAACTGTAACAAAAGAAAGTTGAACAGACAGAAGAAAAGCCCAAAGAGGCTGAAGAAGAGGTCACACCAAATAGAGACAGATAATCAGACTGAGTCTGATATGAAGATAGACTGAAGTAAACTTCATCTGGAGAGAGAGAGCTAGCCCAGTCGACACTGGCACTAGAGAGTCTCTCTCCGGAAGAAACTGCTTTTATGAGAAGACTCGATGTGTCCACCCTTAGCAGCACTGTGCTCTGTGTTTCCACGTTACTGCGAGGAGCTAATGAAACCCTGGTTACTTGGAGCAGAGCAGAGCTGCAGCTTTATACTACACTGAGCTAAGCCAGTCAGCAACTGTGCCAAGAACAGCGAAGCCTGCATAGCCATACTGCCAATGCAAAGTGAACCAGAAATACAGAATACAGTACCATAAGCTACCCTGTTGTCAGCTGAGCACCTGTCAGTCTATGGTTAGAAATATATGCAGGCAATGTCCCTACGGTCACAGCTCTAATCATTAAAAGAGACCATTTGTCTAGCCCTCTCCTGTCAGCCTCCACCAATTGGACATCTTTCATAGGTTCTACTCAAAATGGGAACCAAAAAAAAAAAAAAATAGGTAATAGGAGAGCACACACAGAAAGGAGTTCAGAGAGGAATCTGGAAGTTTTGGCTGCTTCAAGTTTATGCTATAAGCAGAGGGGAGGATCGATCATAAAATGCTTGTCTTCGTCCAAGGCCACTGGGAAGCAGGCCCAAAATACAGCTCCAAACTTGAACTGAACATAGAGGGATATCTTCAACTCACTCAGCAATTCCACATCAGTTTACCAGGAGAATTTCCAGCACCAGCTGGTAAAGACTGGGTAGTGTCCTTACAGAAGAGCTCTCTGACCATCAGATCACACAACCTCTTCTTCCACTAGTTAATTCCAGACTCCCAAAGTCCTCCTTTTTTTTTTTTTTTTCAGCCTCTTTCAAATTCACCTTGATTCCAGCACAAAGGATGTTTATCCTTGTGTATTCTCATCCCAGGAATGCAGGGAATCCGTTTGGGTTTCTTCGTTTATTTCCTCATGCTGTTGCATGCAAGAAACAAAATTAGACTTCTACATTTTGTTCACAGTGAAATGATTCAAGGGATAGGAGAGTTCTAAGGCACTGAATTATCCTTCAGGGAGAATGAGAAGCCTGTTTTATTTTGTTTGGATTTAGGAAAAGGCACTGAGCCAACATTTCCATACGCCAAGAACCCAAGTTGACTGATGGCATTCTGAATCCATTTCACGTCTGTGAACAAATCTGCAGACGCCTTAGTGAACACTCTACCAGAAGCTTTATAAATGTGTTTGTCAAATTGGTTTGGCATGAGAAGAGGTCTCCAGCAAATTTTATATTTTTGTAGAAAGTGAACTATAAACTTGAAATTTAAATGTCTGAATGACCCATCTTTCCAAAATAGTAAGATTTGAAGTGATCATGCACATTATAAAATACTAAGGAAGCCATCCCTTGTTGGGTATCTTCAACTGTCAATCTTAGTTTAGGGTCCATGTAAGCCAGGATTTGCATGGTAGGATCGGTGACGGAGCTGCAGAAAATAAAGATGAAATTTTGTTTGTAACAGTGAGCCATGGAGACCTTAGATCATTTGTCTTCCGGCAAATTAGAGAAAATAACAAAACCTCAAGTTTTTGAACTATAACCTTGAATCAGCATACGATATTGGCAGAATATTGGCTTAGAGATTGCTATAGTACTCGTTAACAGATATTGCATCTGAGGAAGATTCAGGAAAATCATTTCTACTTCTTTGGGAGTTTCATTTTATACAACAGTGTGAAATAGACATGGTGAGGTTGGGCATGGAAGGCAGAGGTGGTAATAAATATGCAGGAGTTGTAAGCACAACCTTTCTTTAAAATCTGAAACATGCCCCTAACTGCAGAGAGTCCTGCAGCAGCTGGGAAACTCCGTAGCCCTCACTGAGGTTGCTTACGGGCTTTCATCATGAGCTCTCTTTCTTCCCATCTGGAGCCATCCTGTTTTCAGACCACTTCATGTCTTCTCAGAGTCCGAGACACAACGGCTGGTCATTCTGGGCTCTGCTCACTGAAGGCTACTCCTTGTCTTTCAGTGTCCCAGAAAGCAAAAGTTGAGTTTTCTTCTAGACTGTTCTTATGTTGGTGGTGATGGTTTGTCGGGGTTGTTGACTTGGTTTGGTGGTTTGTTTGTTTGTTTTTGCTGTTGTTGTTGTTGTTTTGTTTGTTTTGTTTTGTTTTGTCTTGTTTTGTTTTGTTTGAGACAGGGTTTCTCTGTTTAGCCCTGGATGTTCTGGAAATCCATTTGTAGACGAGGCTGGCCTTGAACTCAGACATCCATCTGCCTCTACCTAACCAGTGCAATGATTCAAGGTGTGCACCACCACTAGGCTGCATTTCCCATTTTGTACACATCCTGGATTCTATGAGAGACATGGGCTCCCTCGGTCAGATGTTCTAGGAAATGAAGAAAAGAAGAAAATTAAAGCCAGTCCTTTATTCACCCAGACATCTTCATGTCATATAGTTTTTAATGGTTCCCTTTGTTTAAAGAGAAATTACCCAAACTAAATTAACATTAGTTTTGAAAGAAAGCAAATTGTTAAAGTTCTTTAAATCAAAACATCCTTGATTAAACTTTTTGATGGATAAAACCCATCCTGTAAGTGAACTGTTCTTCAAATGGACAAACTTGAAATCTGCAATCCAGTTTTTATACTACATTTTGCTTTTGCCTGTAGCTGTAATTTCTATTTGTTTATAGTTTCTCAAATCCTTCCCTGATATAGCAATGTCATTTAAATGGATTTCTTTGAAAATTTCAGTCTATTTAGATCATATTCATTTCTCCATCCCCCAACTCTTCTCACATCTACCTCTTACCTACTGACCCCACTTTTCATCCTGCCTTCCCAGTTAAATCCAATTTGTGCTGACCAATATTCTTGGGAGTTGGGAATGTCCTGTAATGGGGTTGACCTATCTGGAGTCTTGTGAATGCAGTGACAATCTCACTGAGTTCATATATGCATCTGCTCTGTTATGTATGGGGAAACAGCTTTAGTGATGTCATCCTAGACCTCTGACTCTTGCAATCTCCCCTCTCCTCTTTTGCAAAGATCTCTGAGCCTGTTAGAAAGAGTGTGGTATACATATCTCAGTTAGGGATGAGAGCTCCAGTCTCTTATTCTCTGCATGTGCTGACCAGTGTAAGATCCCTGTGTTCATTGCTATCCACTGGAAGTGTCAGCTTTTATGATGAGGATTTAGGGGCATACTGATCTATGGGTATACCAATAAGTCATTAGGAATCATTTTAATAATATGTCCATTCAGCAGGATAATACTATTAGAGTTTCCTCCACAGCCTATTGTACAGGAACACCTGTTTTTCTTCTTTCTAATCAATAATGTGATAATCATGTTTTATCTTTCCCATTTTAATAAAAATGGAATTTAGTTACAGTATCAATTTTCATTTTTAAATTGTCATAAGTCATCTTTTCTCATGGTAATAATCCAGTTCCCTTTTTTACATTTAATGTACTCATTAAATATGTATGTAACATTGCATATTTTTTCAATTTATTCCTTAATCTCTTCTTATACAATTAGCAGTGCCCTGTAGAAAAATAGTCAGTAACTTTTGTCAAAAAAGAAAACAATGTATGATTCTAAATTTAACTCAGTGGGAAGAATTGAATCCTTTAATTAACATAAAGTCTAGAATAACTGTCTGTGATCATTCACTAACTCAAGTAGATGTTGGTGGGTTGGTTTTCTCCTACATGCAAGAAACAGTCCTGAGAGGTTGCATTGGTGGCCAATGCTGTTAGAATACGCTGTACCATAATACCAAAGGCCTCTAACTCTTGACACTTAGACATATCAAGCTTTGTTTCACAGTTGTGCTAAAGTCCACCTGTGACAGGCTTGTCTCTGTCTCTCTGCTGGAGGATCCAGGATACTTAAGCACAACATTGAATGTCTCTGTTCACTGTCAAAGTCTTATGCTTTCCAATAATTCAGTAATTAGAGCTGGTTGGCTAGAGTTTGTCGTGAGGTCTGATACAAACAAGAGGAAGTCCAATGTATGTAAAAAAAAAAAAAAAGTACCTCAAGCATTTGACAGTAGTCACACCTTCCAATAAGATCTACCCTTCAACACCACTTAATATTTATCTCACCCTCAGTTCTATAATAAATTATGTTCTCATCTTAATGCGTACAAAAATACTCCAAACATTTATGTGGCCTTGGCATCAAGCTCCCGGCTCATGGGAATCTAAAAATAACATCCTGGTTATTTGCAGCAGCATGGCTGTCATATTGGTGGGTGGAGTCTCTATCTAGGGAATTCATAGTAAGTTACCTGCTCCTTCCTGAAACATAAATAAACGTTAGAATAGGAGCAAAACAACCAATAGTCACTCAGAAATAGAAAGTTGGAAAGGTATAGAGTACTTCTCCAGAGTAGCAGTTGTTTCTCTAAGAGGCCCAAATTCCATCCCTGGGGAGGGACCTGGTGAGTGTTCTCTGCATCCTAGCATCTGATCATTCCATCTAGTCCTCTTAAAGTGAGGCTACACAAGGCGGTCACCATGGGAGGCTGAGGATTTTCTTCAGTCTGCTCTGCCTGAGGAAGACCGGAGGTCCTCTGCTGACCACAGGCATCAAGCAGCTCCGTAATCTGTCAAGGCCAGTTTGCTTCATGGGTGGTTTGCTGTGCTTTTCTTCAATAGCTTCCTGTACCCAAAGCCTCAACCAAACCCCTTTAACATGTTGTCTGTGGATTGTGTCTCCACACAAATCAATGGGAAGTTTCTCTTTGAACTGGAGATTATCTAGTCACCTACTAGTTACACCTTAGTTTAGAAGTGTCGATAATCAATGCTAGAAGGATGTCCTTAGCTTTAGCATTGATTATTTTTTTAGGTTATAATATGTCTTAATTTTATCTATGGGGGTGGCTTCTGGAAGAGTTTCTCTCTGATTTCTGAATTCTTCTTGAGAACTCAATTTTTCCAGGTATCCCTTTCTTATTACTACTTTTCCAAGTACCAAAACTGTGCATGTGTCAGCTAGCCCTCCCATATCCGATGCCTTCCCTTACAGCCTCAAACTCACGATTACATTTCTCCCTTGTTCTCTCAAGCAACAATGTAGCTTACTTTTAAGTTTGGCTCGTCATGTCCTAGGGATGGTACATTTGAGCCTGCAGTATCACGTTCTCTTGTATGAAAATGATTTCCAGTTTTCGCTACTGCCATGGAACTTCTTCCCACCAGAGTCCTCGCAGGGGTTTCTGCAGCACTCAGGAAGTGCTGATTTAAACTGAAACATGGCCCTGGAATCTCAGTAACCTGTAATAAAGACTTTCATGGTCCTCTTTGGGAGACAAGCTACCATTCCCTACTTCCCTCTTGAAATAGTTCAGTTTAGAAGACCAAAGTGATTGTTTTTCCCTCTGAGACCATGTCAAGCATGGTCCCCCTCTCTCCAATCTTAAACTCATAAACTCTATACAACATGAATCTCATTATAACACCTGCGTTTACACTTCTTATTTTTTGTCAGCTAAACAGAGAATAATGAAGTCCAAATTCCTTTTTGAAGGCATAGCACATACCTAACTACTGACTACCTTTCTAATGTGTGTCTGGACATTTATCAGTTAAACTTTGGGCCCATGACACAAAAACAAGTCTCTTTCATTTTGTGTCTACCTGGCAGGCTGTTCGTTTGTTTGTTTGTTTGGCTCTCTTTTGTATGTCCTTTAAGTCTCCATCAAACACAGAGAAATCAGATGGTCTCTCCCAGGAGGGTTGTAGCACCTCTTCCTTCCATGAAAACCAGTGAATAACTCTGGTGGTTTATTATACTGTTTTGTGGCTTCTTCTATATTCCATAGTGCACAATTAGCTGGTTGAGGCCAGTGACTTCTTCCATACTCATCTCAGTAGCTAGAACAGACAGACATGTGGTACCTGTTCATTATTATCTCATCCAGTTTGTACTCCTGGAATGCATACTATCACTGGGCATTGTGGTGCAGTCAGGACAGATGTGACAATAGGAATGTGGGGATGGGGTGGGGGATTCAAGGCAAACTCCTGTAACTGTCCTGCCAAAGGAAAGGAAAAGGAAAGTAAAATGATTGAATTCTCTGTGTCCCTACATAGGAAAGAAGACAGAGCTGAAGAAAAATGGTTTGGTTTGAACCTTTTCCATGCAGATGCTCACAGGAAGCAGAAGATTTGGAATTCAATAGCCTATGATTGCTTTTTTTTTTTTTCCTTATCATATAGATTGCTGGGGCACTTTTAAGTTCAATTTGTAAAATGTTAGCCAAATCGATTGCTCCCATGTGATACTGGCCATTATTTTCCTCATTTCGAGATCTGCTCTCAAAAGTGAGCATTTATTTCATTTTCTCCAGCTTTTGGAACTCCCCGTTTCTCCATTAGCCACTGTTGACTGTATGGGTCTTCCAGGTCAGCTTTCTTCTTATGACCTTTGCCAGTGAGCACAGCTGACGCCATTTTCCAAGTGTGCCAGGAAGCTCTTCTTCCTGGTCCCAAAAGGAAGGATGAAAATTCTGCTTAGGAGAACAATGTGATGCAGGCGCGTTGTAATATCCTCAGCTTATGCTCCCAAATCCTTGACCGTGATGTTGAGGACCCGACTTGGAGATGAAGTCTTTGGAGTATGTACCCTTAAATTCAGTTCTAAGTCAGGAGACAACACCATCAATCCCCTTCTTAATTTTTCTAGTGACATTTGCTTTTATTAATAAACATGATTTAATTAAAATGGTTTCATAAAATGTTATTATTAAAATGTTAAAAAAATAAATAAAAACAATGTACATCAAAATGAACCAAACACAAAGTCCACACAACCCAGTGAAAAATAAGAGTAGGAATTTGGGTGCCCATGAAATCTTACATCTTCAGTATTTGTTATGTTTTATGCGCTTATTTCCCACCGAACCTCCCCTCCCCCAAAATAATGATAGAATTAGAACTAAAAGAGAACATGGCTTTTAATTCAATTATAAAGGACTTTTTATTCCTCATTGTGCAGAACCTTACTCAGGATAACTATATAGACTTAGGATTTGAACACCTTGACTCAAGAGGGAAAATTTATTATCTCATTTTGCAACTTTTAGTACGTAAATATTTTAATCTCCCATGGATTACACTGGTATCTATTATTTTCAGTTTTTCTCATCCTGCAAAATCTACTTAATGCAATATTTTATACTCCCTCCAGGGGTATGCTTTTATGATCATGATTTTAAAAAATGACTTGTTCCTTTTTGTAATGCCAGTTCCTAGCCCGGGGAGAGAGTTTATCTTGCCATATGCTCAGCGAGCCGCTTCCGTTTCTGAGGTTCTTGTTTGCAAAGCTCTACTGCTGGGGTTGTTGGTTTTGTTTTTGTGTATTTGGAGCTATTAAATAGTCTAAAAGGAGAAAAGAGAAAAAAATAAATAAACAAGAGAGTCATGGTGAAAGTATCTGTCCCTTTGTTCCCAATGTGTAGTGTGGAACAAGCCTGGAATTCCAGTGTTCAGGAGGCACAGACAGGAAGATCAGGAGTTCATAGCTACATAACAATTCAAGGCTAGCCTAGCTACAGGAGACACTACCTCAAACAACAAAACAGGAAAAAAAGATTCACAATTTGTCCCTCTCTCACAGATCAGATCACTTTGGTGGCACCAAGCCTTACTTCTGAGTTCTGTCTCTCTCTCTCTCTCTCTCTCTCTCTCTCTCTCTCTCTCTCTCTCTCTCTGTGTGTGTGTGTGTGTGTGTGTGTGTGTGTGTTTTGTTTTACCTTTTTAACATACTGTGATATAGGTAGAAATATGAAATCAGGGGAAAGTGAGAGTCAGCTGAAACCTTGGCACATACCAGCACAATGGAATTGCAAACCACTAAACCTCTAGGCTAAGATGTTTCTAGAATAAGGGGAGAGACTCTTCACGATAAGGAATTGTAGCAAGGTGTGGGGACTCAGGTGACTCACAAAAACACTCGCACCTGTTTGATTACTGAGATTTTCATTACTACTGCAAAAATACCAAGGCTGCTCTCCTTCGCTTTCATAATTTCACATTACAGGCCCCTTGGAGTTTTGACTGCTCTTTTGCATAGACTATTACTAGGAGGAGGAGGAGAAAGATTCTGAATTATTTTGCATTCCATTCACAGTTGTGCATATTATCAACACACACATGCCAATACTATCAATAATACTTACTTCTGTAACAGAATACAAATGAAAATGTCATTTTGAGATGAGCATGCAGGGAACTTGAACAGTTAGATCTGAGTGGTCCCGTGCCCAGAGTAGAGTGTGTGTGTGTGTGTGTGTGTGTGTGTGTGTGTGTGTGTGTGGCGGGGGGGGGGGGTCTCTAGCTGCTCACTGTGCCTTACACATAAGTCCTGGATCAGCAGAGAGTTTGGGAGAATAGCAATCGGAGCACAGCAGATGGCGGTGACTTGACAACTTATCCTGGTACAGGACGCAAACAGTGATGGCGGCAAATCAGGGTGTGCGTAGACTTGGAATACAAATGAGACAAGCGTCAACCTGACAAATGTGTCCTCCTCGCTGCTTCTAATTATGCCTCAGAAGAGCGATTTTTAATGAACAATCAAAAATCCAATAGAGTGAACTTCTGATTAACTGTAAATACAGAGCGTAAAATATGTGGGTGATACCTTAAAAATAATAAACAGCTTTAGAAGTTGCTGCAGAAAGCAGAGGAACCAACACTCTCACAGGCAGCACGCACTACTGAAGTTCAGGCTCTGCTCCAAGACTCGGAGGCACTGAGAGCTGTAGTATTGGTGACGTGGGTTTCATGTATAGCAGCCTCAGTTTACAATGCATAGAACTTAGATTCTGCTTTTATATTTCTCTTACACATTAGTCTTAATCCTAAATGGGTTCGTGGATTCGTAGTTGGCATTTCCTCAGTGAAATAAATCCTGATTTGAAGGCAATTGTCACTTTTTCAAGTAGGGGGAGTCTTAAAACCTTGCAAACCTTAAAAAGAGTAGACAGAAAATAAACAAAAAACCTTGGTTTTTACCTTATGTTTATATTGTGACATGACCTTGAAAATGTTATTTAGCCAGGCAGTGGTGGCACACGCCTTTAATCCCAGCCCTTGGGAGGCAGGGACAGGTGGATTTCTGAGTTCAAGGCCAGTCTTCTCTTCAGATTGATTTCCAGGACAGCCAGGGCTACACATATGTATATATGTATATATGTATATGTATGTGTATGTGTATGTGTATGTGTATGTGTATGTGTATGTGTATGTATATGTATGTGTGTGTATATGTATGCGTATGTGTATGTGTATGTGTGTGTATGTATATGTGTGTATGTGTATGTATCTGTGTGTGTGTGTGTGTGTATGTGTATGTGTGTGTGTGTGTATATACACATATATAAAATTTAGGTGCATGAGTACTTAAGCTAGAAGGTCGTGCTCAATGCTTCCCACATTAGCCTCTGAATCATCGCAAGACTCCATGGTATATATACGGCTGGCCTCGTTGCTTAGATGAAGATCTTTGAGGAAGAGCAGATGGAACAACTTATTCATGTTTCTCAGCCATTAAGGAGAAAAGGCATGGAGGAACCTGCTGTCTCTATTGAGGCCACTCCTTGGTGTTTACATCATCCTGGAAGCAGAGCTAAAACCATAGTATGCTTGCTCTTCCAAGCCAGAAATAGCAGCACCCATCTGTAATCCAGTACTGGGGGAGATGACAAGAGGATCAGGAGTTTATGGTCATTTTAGGTACCTAGATTCAAGAAACTCTGTCTCAGAAAAACCCAGAAAATAGCAACACTTGGAAATTGTATTCCTGGAAAAGTGGTCACAGTCTTCCGAGAAATATCTTGCTGCTAAGGAGCATAGAGTAGTCAGAGAGGATGCTAAAGTCAACGTGCATTGAGAAATCAGGCTAAGGACAAGCACAGGTTGGAAACATGACTCACTGGTTAGAAGTACTTGCTGTTCTTCCAGAGGAGCTAGTTCAGTTCCAAACAATCACATCCGGTGATGCACAGCTATCTCCAAGTCCAGCTCCACACATTCCAATGCCTCTGCCTTCCAAAGACACCTGCACTCTTGTGCACATACCCATGTGTAGACACATACACCTAATTTATAATCAAAGGAAATCTTTAAGAAAATCAAATGCAAGTGGTAAATTGAAGAAGAGAAAGAAAAACCTGGGAAAGCATACAGAGTCCCCGATGAGCAGAATCCAAGCAGTTCATCTAAGACATGGCAAACAACATGAAAACGTAAGACAGGCCTGAATATCACTGGAGTTGGTAGATCCCAGAGCATAAACTCTGTTTTCCAGCTTTGATTTCAAGGAGAGTAGTGTTATCTTGAAGAGTGTTCTGCTGAGAAACCCAGATTCAGGGACAAAGATGTTAAAATAAATGCAAAAACAAAGTAGACTCTTGTTTGGACAGCCCCTTTTGATAAGAGGTTGAAACCAATTGAGAGGAAATTTTAACTAATTGCTGGAGCAAAGTGAAGCAATGGATAATAGATTGTCCTGAGTCTGTGAAATGTAGAGATCATAGAGATGGGCTAAGATGGCAGCAGGTTCACACACTTGCAAGCTGTGCTGGGGAGGAAGGCGGCTTGCAGAGTGGAAGAAACAGAGAACACAACCCAAAGTCAACTTTTGTGCTTATTCACCGAATTCTGCCATTCTGAAAAGAAAACCTCCGACACTTAGAGTAGTAATGTAACAGCAGGGCGTAGGCTCACCTCCACATGTGCACAATAGGCTTTCTATGAGCTGAGCTCTCCAAAGATTGTCTACATGTAGTTCAGTAGCAAGTGGTACAACATCAAGAAGCAGAAGCAGCCTTCTGATTAATTTTTTAATCTTCATTTCAGAATCATTACATTATAGCATTCCTAGAATAGAGATTTTGTTGAAATTCTTCTCATTTCAGGAAAGCCTGACTGTTTCATTCTCCTTCCAGTCAGTAAACCCACTGTATATAACTTTTAAATTTCCTGTCTGGAAAAACCAAGTTCCATGCACAAATCCACAGACAGTATGATTCTGATCTGCCCTTTTGTTTAAAAAACAAAAACCAAAGATTAAACATCAAAACCACCAGGTTTCTTTTCATATAGTTTACTTGTAGTTCCACATTGCTGTCTACGAGGCATACTCCAGGAAAGGTGGCAGGCAGGGTGAAGGGTGTGGCATTTTAGTTTCGCTTCGATTGGTTGGGTTTGGTTTTTAGTTGGGTGGTTTGGTTTGACTTAGATATGTCGACCAAAACATATCCACGATATATGTGCTTAAAAAAGAAAAGTATACAAAGACAAGGCATTGTTCCCAGTTTGTCATGAGAATGATAAATAACAAAGTACACAGAGATCATGAAAACTGCCTTTCAGGTAACACTGTAGGAAGGAAAAACACTAACAAAAACAGAAACAGGAGCTCAGCATCTCTCTCTCTCTCTCTCTCTCTCTCTCTCTCTCTCTCTCTCTCTCTCTCTCTCTCTCTCTCCCTCTCTCTCTCCTAAACCCTGCCTTTCTAATTGGAAAATCCCCGACCTCTTGCTGATTTTCCTTTGCTTATTAACCTCCTCTACATTACTATCTACCTTAGAGCTGTCTAGATGCATTGAGTGGCTATACATCATGAAAAGGGATTTATTTGATGGGCTTACACAGTATGGTCCAGAGAGTTCAACACAGGCCATATGGAAACTGGATAAATTTAGAATCCAGAGACACCATAATGCCCTCCAGGATATATGCCTCAGAAGGCACAATGTCACTGTAAAGTCCTAGAGGATTCCTCAAGAGTTGCTGGTCTTCAGTACCCTTTGGAAGGGTGAGGAATCTTCAGTCCAATTCTGGTGGCAGTGGCAGCTACAATGGAATAAACATAGACAGCAGCAAGAAGCCAACATAGGCAAGCAAGAAGCACTGACCTTGCCTGGATATCTTTACATCCTGCTGCTGCCAGAGTCTCCTTCTTCCTTTGAGGGAGAGTCATTGCCCCTAGTCAATCCTTCTTGGAAATGTCCTCATGCACCATCCTATAGGCCTATCTCATTGTTGACAATATAGATGCCATCAAATACAATCAAGATTAAGCCTAGGTAACATTAACTCCTTTAGAGCCTGAAATAGGCAGAGCTAAGGTACATGTACCATCCTATAGGCCTATCTCATTGTTGACAATAGATGCCATCAAATACCATCAAGATTAAGCCTAGTTAACATTAACTCCTTCAGAGCCTGAAATAGGCTGAGCTAAGGTATAAACTTTCAGAGTTCCTTCTCACTCATCAGATAAAAACCTATTGTATATTAGTGTATTGTATCATCTATAAAGCAGCATAATTCAATATTTGAGGAGTAATCCTGTTCCATTATATTATACAGGTGCCACGTATATTATAATACTAGTCTTCTCTAGACTATTTTCAGCAAAGATTATGTAGTTCATGATTTTCCCAGCACACAATGTGATTTGGGACATTGTTAACATTTTTAAACTGCTTATAGAATGAATATAGACCCTATTTTGTTGAAATCTTCAAGCTTGGGCAGGATCTCTTTCGACAAGAGATGAAAGGAAAGGGACACCAACAATGACTATAAAACACAGGACACATTTGAGGAAGGAAGAAAGGGCATTGCTCTCCTCCAGACTTTGATCTCCATATGTTTGATCAGAACTATACATTATTTACTCACATGGTAGACTGTGAAAGCTTTTTCCATCAAAAAGTATATATCACAAATATATCACAAATAGTATTATGTATGTGTACCTATATTTCTATATATGTGTGTATATATGTATATGTGTATATATACACATATAAAATATACACAATTTAGCAAACTATTACCTTTAGAGTAGGTCATGTTAAAATTCTGTCAGTAACTCTGTTTCAAAAAAATCTTAACAATCAGATGAAATTCCACTACTTTCTACTGCTTATAATTCTGATCTAGTCTGCACTCTACTGAATAATCATTAAAGATAACTTACAGATATATATAATATATATATATATACATATATATATGTGTGTGTGTGTGTGAAAATGAAGGTATAGATAAAAATATAGATGACATAAATGATTATATGTATATATAATCATATATACAACCATATATATACATATATATGTGTATGTGTATATATACATATATGTGTATGTATATATACACACATATATGTGTATGTGTGTGTATGTACATATATGTGTGTGTGTGTGTGTAAAGAGGGAGGAGAGAGAGAGAGAGAGAGAGAGAGAGAGAGAGAGAGAGAGAGAGAGAGAGAGAGAGAGAGAGACCCAAAGAGTTTCTTGGTTACAGATAAGGAGTGTAAAGGGACATTTTCTAGAAAGAGGCACATCTAGAAAGCATGAACTGGTAAGGACAGAAAGGCAAGGTAGCCACTGTGTTGCCAGAGAGATGTTGCTTAGAATCATGATCTAGAAAGATGGGGAGCAGAGGATATCTGACATAATCATCTCATGGAAAGACAAAAGCCCCAACACTCCAAAAGCACCCCTAAATCACACAACTGTCCTAGGAAAGGATCCTTCCCAGGCCCTGAGTCCAGATCCTAGGATTTGCCCTGCTGCTTTCCAGTCAGGGATAACCAGCCCATCTTACAACTCATCCAGCCTTGCCCTAATTGTCAATTTTTTTTTTTGAGTGATGAACCCATTACTAACTTTGCCATGTACAAAAGAAGTGATTTGAAACAGAAATCAATCATCAAGTCAAGCTAAGAGACGATGAGTTTCTTGGACCATTGTGAAACCAACATATTCATGGGCCTTTCAATTTTACATACAATCCCAAGTACAAATGAAAACATAGATTTATTTTAGGAACACAGAGCTGAGCCACAGATCACAAGCCCAGGGGATGCTCACTAAGAACTAGGAGTATAAGTCAACATTACAAGGAAGCTATAACTTATTCCTGCTTCTCTCACAGGATCCCAGGCACTTGTACCTCTCAGAATAATACATTTCTTTTCTCAGTGTTGAATTGTGTGGCATTGTGCTGGATAAAACCTCTCTGGTGACAATTAAACTAGGCTCCTGTCTATAAGTATAGAGGAATATAACTAGGAACCATGTTCCCAAATGGTTGACTAAAGAGGGTGTCTCTACCTCAATTCAAACAATGACAGAGCCTTGCTGGTGGTGCCTTCTCAGCCAAGTCTCATTGTCCAGCATGGATGAACCAATCTTCCACTGAACTCAATAAACGGGAGCTGGAAAAGCAATGCCCGAATCCATTCCATCTGCTGAGAAGGGCAGTCTAGCTTTGTCAGAGTTCCACAAGGTCTGCTCTACATTAAGACCCTCTAAAATCAGTTCAAGTGATTGACACTGGGATGGAAGTAGCTTTGACTGTGACTCAAGACTGCTTTAAGCAGAAAGACCGGGATGAGAAATTTATGTCTCCGAGTCTGACCACAACCTACATCCTTAAGTCACTGGTCCAGGTAAATATCCTTCTTGTCTACCTCATGGAAGAGAAAGGTGAGTTCTGGTTAACAGCTGAAAATAGAAGTATGATAGAGGACTAGGAGGTAAAGAGGCAACAAAAACCTCTAGGAGAAAAATAGGCTAACCCAGACACCAAAGAATTTCCAAAGAGGGTGGAGACTACAGATAGGGAAGACACACAATGATTCCTTGGTGGCCTTGTTGTAAAGGGATTAAGATAAATATTTGGGATAAAAAGAAGACTCAGCAAGGGTAGAGAAGGGAGGGCTTCCCGTGAACAAGGCTGGTTTGTTAGTATAATGAAACTGTGCGGGCCTGCTTTGCAGAACTTGTTTCCAATCCCTTGGAGACATTTCCCCTTCAGAAGAAAGGATGTAGAATATTAGAGTCTTGGCAGGGGGTACAGAAAAATCTATGCTGCTTCAGGTCCAACCCAGCAGTGGAGGATTAAGGTGTGATTGAGTGGATTGCATTCATCAGCCTCACACTCTCAGATCCCCCAGGTCCTGCCCAGGGCTTCAACCAGGCAGTGTCCCCAGGAGACTCCCCAGTGCTCAGTCCATTTCTTCCCTATTTTTCTCAAGTCACCTCCTGTGCGGTATAGAAACCCTCAACTAAGCAGCTTGTGCCCTTCAAAGATAGAGTTCTTGAAAGTCATTGGGAGGAGTGCAAAACTATAGGCTTGATGCTTAACCTTAAACCAACACCAGGCACCTTCCTTCCATCACTGCACATCTGGAATTGTTTGACTCAGTTAGCTTGAATGAGTTTCCCTCTTGCTTTGTCAGAGAGCTTTCCTTATAGACACAAATCACCTATGAACCTGGGACATACCTGCTTCTGTCTCCCCATTGCTTTGGATTAGCAGCTTCAAATACTACCAGATGAATAAAAATTATACAACTAAGATCCTGGTATTTTTTTTGTAAAATTTTTATTAGATATTTTCTTCATTTACATTTCAAATGCTATCTCCAAAGCCCCCTATACCCTCTCCCCACCAACCCACCTATTCCCGCTTCCTGGCCCTGACATTCCCCTGTACTGGGGCATATGATCTTCACAATACCAAGAGCCTCTCCTCCCATTGATGGCCTACTAGGTCATCCTCTGCTACATATGTAACTAGAGACACAGCTCTGGGAGGTGGGGTACTGGTTAGTTCATATCGTTGTTCCTCCTATAGGGTTGCAGACCCCTTTAGCTCCTTGGGTGCTTTCTCTAGCTCCTTCATTAGGGGCCCTGTGTTCCATCCAAAAGATGACTGTGAGCATTCACTACAGTATTTGCCAGGCATTGACATAGGGTCCTGTCAGCAAAATCTTTCTGGCATATGCAATTGTGTCTGGGTTTGGTGGTTGTATATGGGATGGATCCCCAGGTGGGGAAGTCTCTGGATGGTCTTTCCTTCTGTCTTAGCTCCAAACTTTGTCTCTGTAACTCCTTCCATGGGTATTTTGTTCCCCATAGATCCTGATATTCTTTCATGTTCAGCTGAAAATATTCAACCATGTATCTGAAGTATGACTATTTCCATGTTTGTTTTATGTATACTGTATACTATGTGCACATCTGTGCTCTCAGAAACATGTCAATCATATGAATCTGTTGGGGAAACAGTTCACATCCAACCAAAGTACTTGAAGTCCTCCGAACCCATCCTGGTTTGCTGCAAATGATAGGTTTGTGTTCATCTTTGTGAATGAATGACAGACCATGCATCCTTACCTATCTGCTGACTGGTCGTTAGCACCACAGCAAACACTGGCACTGGACTCTGTCTTGTATGCTGAGTTGATTTTGTTTGGATATATACCTAAGAGGGACAGCAGGATCATGTACACGGTATTTCTGGTGTGTGTGTGTGTGTGTGTGTGTGTGTGTGTGTGTGTGTGTAGGCACCTAACGAAGCTTTCCTTCCTTCCTTCCTTCCTTCCTTCCTTCCTTCCTTCCTTCCTTCCTTCCTTCCTCCCTGCCTCCCTCCCTCCCTCCCTCCCTCCCTCCCTCCTCCCTCCCCTCCTCTCCCTTCCTCTTCTTTCCTTCCTTCTTCCCCCCCCCCTCTCTCTCATGGGTAGAGTTCCTGTAGCCCTGGAACTTACTCTGTAGATCAAGCTCTGAAATTCTCCTGTCTCTCTGTCTCTGCCTCCTGGGAGCTGGGAGCTGGGAGCTGGGATTAAAGGAGTGTGCCACCACTCCCAGCTCTGAAGAAACTTTTGAATAAACATCATCAAAGTCTAACTATTGTCTCTAAATTTCATGTCAATCAAAAATGATTGATCCACCTTGCTCATATTTATGTGAACCTTGATGAACTACGAAGAGGGGATAGTGCATAAAGGGAATCTTGAAAATCATAGAAAAAAAAATAAAAGAATGAAAATTACTGTAATTCTCCTGATACAACCCCAGTATTAAAAAAGTGAAGAAAATAATAATACAATTATGATATTGAAGTATCTATCCCCAATGCTAACAGAGTTCCACACACATATGGAAAGTAGGGACATTGAAGCCTAATGAGAGCCATGTGACAGCCATAACTCTTGCAAGACTATGGCACAGAGACTTCCATGTTGTGCTTTGATTAATAGTGAACTTTGGTAAATCTTACTTTTCTAGTAAGCAGCCCTTCTGCCTCAGGAGTAGAAACATATACAATTTCAAGTCGCTTGGCACAAAAGCTGAGACATGGCTTGCTGTTTGTATTTTCCCTGCTGCTGGGAAGTTTCCTATGGACAAGCAGGATGAAGACTCGTGCTGAGGAAAACATTGCTCTAGAGACCCAGTTTTATAACTGACAGCTGAGAACTAATGCTGGCCTTGGCTGGAGTCCTTGAATGTTAGATCTTGCAGTGGCCTCTATCCTCCAGGACAGATGCTAAAGCATAAGAGTGGGATCATGAATTTTTGATGTTGTTCTTTTTAAGACTTCTCCCGATCGCTTCCCTCCCCATAGTCAAAATGATGAATATGGAAAGAAAAAATTCATGTCTGCTTATGTTTTGATGATCTGTTTGTATATGAAAGTTCTTAAGGAAGGCCTTTTTCTTTACATGGAACCTGGTACCCAACGATTATGGGGTTTTGTTTGTCTTTCCTTTTGGTGCTAAGTGTCATTACATCAGGAAGTGTCTTTGCATCAGTTGGAAGAATTAGACTGCCTTTGAATGTTCAAAGTTTTTGATGTTAGCCAGAGATAAAATGAGCCTTCTTCCACTCTGTGAACTTAACCCTTAGTAATGCATTCTGAAATCAATCAAAAGTGATATTATGCCCAAAGGATGAAGAGCCAGTCATTAAAAGCTTCTGAACTCTACCTAAGCCTCAAATCATGAGACTGTTTCTGGCCTGTCCTTTGGGTTTTTTTTTTTTTGGGGGGGGGGGGGGTTGGGTTTTTTTTTTGTTTGTTTGTTTGTTTTGTTTTGTTTTGTTTTCTTTGGTAATTTGGTTTTCATTCAACCAGTGACCAAAACTGATGAAGAAACAATTTATAAACCCAACTTAGAAAAAAATATCATTACTTGGAATTGAAGAAGATATATCGACCAGTGATTAACTGCACTTGGAAAAATATTAGTTGGATAAAAAAGTTATTGAATATTCTATCCAGTGTATTCTACTGTTTCATTTTACATGAGTGTTCAGGAGCTTTCTAAGAAACCTCATCAAATAATAAAAAGCAAAGGTCAATCTTCAATAAAGGGGTTGGAGTTATGAAAGTCAGTGGCCAATTAAAATCCTATACAGAAGAAGTAATTAAGTTTAACTTTTCAAAAACTTAGTAGTTGCTTTTATACTTCTGCCCTAAAAAGCATTGCTCTTTTGTATTGGGTTTGACCCATATTGTCTGAAAAATTAGTTCAGTACCAGAGACTTTAATTAAAACCTCATAATGGGGTGTGAGTGTGTGTGTGTGTGTGTGTGTGTGTGTGTGTGTGTGTGTGTGTGTGCCTAATCCACAAAACAACTTTTCTCTTTTCTGGAGCAAAGGTAATGCCTTACCTGTGCCTGGATGAAAACAAAAGGTCCTTACGGCTAAAGATGTTGCTTTAAATTTACTTGGATAAGGGACGCTACATTTCTTTTCTCTCCCTTAAAGGAGGTTTGGGGTCATGACATGCAACTGACAACGAAGGGAGCAGGCAGTAAATATTGGTAATATCCCTGGGGGGTGAATGGGCTTCTAATTTTTTATTACTATTCAGGAAGTGTCACTCAAACGAGATTCTTTTATTGCAGCAGTGCTGTGGATCTCTGTCATAAATTTTGTTTGTACAATTTCCCCTCTCACATTGTCAAGTGTCTGGTGGTTTTATTAGTGGCTTGCCTGTAATTAGATTCCAGGTACTGACTCACACTCTTCCTTCCAGGCAGGAAATCACAAAGACTATCACTTGTCTTCTGCTATTCCACTGAATTCAGTTAGGGATATATGATACGTTTCGAGTAATTTCATTTTTGGGTTGCACAGTGTCCATGACAATGGATGTGACTCTCCTGGTGGCGACACCACAACTCCCTCACGCTTAGAATTTGTTCCACCTGTACCTGTTTGCTGTTAAGAGATAAGCTCCCTCTCATATTTCATGAACTCCAGGAATTAAAATCAGAATGAATAAATAAAAACTTAAGTAGTGAGTGTGTGTGTGTGTATGTGTGTGTGTGTGTGTGTGTGTGTGTGTGTGTGTGTGTGTGTGTGAGAGAGAGAGAGAGAGAGAGAGAGAGAGAGAACTGGTTTTTCAATATTCCCACCTATCTCACCAGGTCACTTATGCCTTTAAGTGGCATCTGACATTGATGATTAACTTAATTTCTAGATAAAGCATCTTTCCTAAGGAAAAAGCTCCCCAGAAGTGCCAGCTGTGTTCTTTTCTCTGATAATGATAGGTTGATAGCATTTAACTCTTTATATAGCTCTCATTTGATGGGTCAGGCAGGTACTCACTGTAGTCTGCGATTCTTGATGCTGTGTGCTTACTTTATACCTCATATTCAAGTGATACAAATTTGACTGACATAATCTGAAGAATCTGTCAGTGAACGTGATTCTCTCACATTAATGAGTACCCTGTTCCCAAGACTTACCAAACCAGACAGCCAATGAGCCTGGGTAACCTGATCTTGGGAGATACAAGTACAGTGAGAAGAGTCCATTGCTATCATGATAATTCATCCAATTAGAAAATGGCTTCTTTTCAACTCATGTTAGAACCTTGGTGGTTCTCTTTCTTCTTCTTCTTTCTATCTGTCCAGAGACTCACAATTCATGACACATACATACTTCAGAACAAATTAAGGGAAAAAAAGATGCTTAGATATTAATGGAAATCTCCCATTTTCTTTTGATTAATTAAAGGGGATTTTTAGGAGAAAACTAATAATAGTCCACAGGGAAGAAAAGGCCATTAAAGTCATGGAATATATATTAGCAATTATCCTACCATATTTACTGCCTGTTTTTCTGCTGAAAATGGGAATGCATAAAATATATAAATTGTCATAAAATAATAAATATACAGAAAACTCAAGAAAGCCTGAAACACATTGTGATTTTTCATATATTTTTAAATACACAAGATGAATTTTCAAATAATATTAAATAAGTGAATTAAGATTGCACTCTGATACAACCCTAATTACATCCTCCTCATTTTGATCTTCTTTTAAACACCTCCTAATTCTCTACCACAGAAAACCATAGATTAGAAGCAAGGCTACACTATTATCTAGATACAAAATGTGAGTGCTTATTACTTTATAGGACTATCAAGATGGATTCTTGCAGATAAGCATATGAACTTTGAACTTTCAACAGATATCAGCAAAACAGCCTGGGTCTAAACTTACTTTCCGTGCATACCAGCACTTTCCTGTAAAAATAGAATAGCCTAGGAATCTGTGTTTTTATATGATTTCTGTAGAATTAGATTACAATTAAAGTATATTTCTTTTTGTATTTGCAAAGTTCCAAATCGAAAAATAAATCAGTGTTGCAAATGCAAATACTTAGGCGAATTTTATTAAAGTCAACATTCAAGAACTCATAATGTTAAAATCTAAGTATCTTCCCTTGAAATAAGGAACTCAGGTGTAGATAGTAATTCCAAGATACCATTGAACAAGTTTGGTGCGGGACATGAATTTTTACTTTAGAAGTCAAGGAAGAACCATTCTGGAAAAGTGAGGAGTGCTTGTTGTAGTGTGAAATGCTTGGTCTTCAAAGTCAAGCTCCAAGAAGTTATAAATCCATTCAATTTCTTAATCCTTTAGTTTCTTCCTCCACAAAATAGGATTAAAATATCACCTACCTAGTAAAACATCTCAACAAATTAAATGGGCCAGACCTACTCATTCTGAGTCCTCAGTTGGCAGTTTCCACTAGACACAATTAAGATATATTATTGGATGTGGGGAGAACAAAGGTCACAACCCTTTCTCCCAACAGCAAATAAAAATACAAATGGCTATCTTGCCAAAAGCAATCTACAGATTCAATGCAATGCCCATCAAAATTCCAACTCAAATCTTCAACGAATTAGAACGGGCAATCTGCAAATTCATCTGGAACAACAAAAAAACCTAGGATAGCAAAAACTCTTCTCAAGGATAAAAGAACCTCTGGTGGAATCACCATGCCTGACCTAAAGCTGTACTACAGAGCAATTGTGATAAAAACTGCATGGTACTGGTATAACTACAGACAAGTAGACCAATGGAACAGAATTGAAGACCCTGAGATGAACCCACACACCTATGGTCACTTGATCTTTGACAAGTGAGCAAAAACCATCCAGTGGAAAAAAGACAGCATTTTCAACAAATGGTGCTGGCACAACTGGCGGTTATCATGTAGAAGAATGTGAACTGATCCATTCCTATCCCTTGTACTAAGGTCAAATCTAAGTGGATTAAGGAACTCCACATAAAACCAGAGACACTGAAACTTATAGAGGAGAAAGTAGGGAAAAGCCTGGAAGATATGGGTACAGGGGAAAATTCCTGAATAGAACAGCAAAGGCTTGTGCTGTAAGATCGAGAATCGATAAATGGGACCTCATAAAGTTGCAAAGCTTCTGCAAGGCAAAAGACACCGTCAATAAGACAAAAAGACCACCAACAGATTGGAAAAGGATCTTTACCTATCCTAAATCAGATAGGGGACTAATATCCAATATATTTAAAGAACTCAAGAAGGTGGACTCCAGAAAATCAAATAACCCCATTAAAAAATGGGGCTCAGAACTGAACAAAGAATTCTCACCTGAGGAATACCGAATGGCAGAGAAGCACCTGAAAAAATATTCAACATCCTTAATCATCAGGGAAATGCAACTCAAAACAACCCTGAGATTCCACCTCACACCAGTCAGAATGGCTAAGATCAAAAATTCAGGTGACAGCAGATGCTGTCGAGGATGTGGAGAAAGAGGAACACTCCTACATTGTTGGTGGGATTGCAAGCTTGTACAACCACTCTGGAAATCGGTTTGGCAGTTCCTCAGAAAATTGGACATAATACTACCAGAGGATCCAGAAATACCTCTCCTGGGCATATATCCAGAAGATGTTCTAACGGTAAAAAGGACACATGCTCCACTATGTTCATAGCAGCCTTATTTATAATAGCCAGAAGCTGGAAAGAACCCAGATGCCCCTCAACAGAGGAATGGATACAGAAAATGTGGTACATTTACACAATGGAGTACTACTCAGCTATTAAAAAGAATGAATTTATGAAATTCCTAGCCAAATGGATGGACCTGGAGGGCATCATCCTGAGTGAGGTAACACAATCACAAAGGAACTCTCACAATATGTACTCACTGATAAGTGGATATTAGCCCAAAAACTTAGGATACCCAAGATATAAGATACAATTTGTTAAACGCATGAAACTCAAGAAGAACGAAGACCAAAGTGTGGACACTGTGCCCCTTCTTAGAATTGGGAACAAAACACCCATGGAAAGAGTTAAAGAGATAAATTTTGGAGCTGTGAAGAAAGGATGGGGCATCTAAAGACTGCCATATCCAGGGATCCATCCCATAATCAGCTTCCAAACGCTGACACCATTGCATACACTAGCAAGATTTTGCTGAAAGGACCCAGATATAGCTGTCTCTTGTGAGACAATGCCGGGGCCTAGCAAACACAGAAGTGGATGCTCACAGTCAGCTATTGGATGGATCACAGGGCCCCCAATGGAGAAGCTAGAGAAAGTACCCAAGGAGCTAAAGGGATCTGCAACCCTATAGGTGGAACAACATTATGAACTAACCAGTACCCCAGAGCTCTTGACTCTAGCTGCATATGTATCAAAAGATGGCCTTGTCGGCCATCACTGGAAAGAGAGGCCCATTGGACTTGCAAACTTTATATGCCCCAGTACAGGGGAACGCCAGGACCAAAAAGTGGGAGTGACTGGGTAGGGAAGTAGGGGGGGGAGTGTATTGGGGACTTTTTGGATAGCATTGGAAATGTAAATGAGGAAAATACCTAATAAAAAAAAGAATAAAAAAAATCATGAGCATTCACTAAGAAACTAAGAAAGCATTTATCAATATATATGAATCAGTAGTGAGGATATGGGAGAAAGAAAAAAATGCAGAGGGTAGAAAAGTATTTGAATGTTTGAAGAATGATTCATAGGAAATTAGCTAAACCAGGTCCAATCATGGAATACAAAATTGTAAGATTAAAGATGCAAATGAGGCTGAAAATCTTCAAGTTTTTTATGAATGTCATATGACTGTGCATGACGTTTTACTAAGTAAAAACTGAAAGAAAAGAGAGTCAAAGGGCTTTGTGATAACATAAGCAGAGAGGAGCTGTCCATCAGTGAGTATTAAACAATGCCGATTGTCCTATTCTGTCTTTAAAGCTGAAGAACTGCTTACTGCTGTGAGAAGTAGGAATATGGGTCTTGATAGGTTTTTTATAATAAAAGATTATTTTTCATTCAAACAACATGAGATTCATGGTTAAGAAATGTCGGGTCTTTGCTGGCAGGTCCAGGCGAGAGGAGAGGACCAGGTCCAGCCGGGTCTGTCCAGGGCTGGGCAGGATGGCGAGTGTCCACTGCCCAAAAGAAACACATCTGGCCAGGAGTCTTGTCAAAGAAGGAACTCGCTTAATGTGGCAGTAATTTCCTTATATAGATAGGGCAAGGAGGTGGGGATAGAAGTATGGGGTGAGATGACGTATGGGATTGAGTGAGGTGACAAGGGACATGGGGTGATCTCACCGGACCTATAAGAAATTGATACATCAGCGGTAGCTAGGCAGAGGCAGTCTTGTTCAGGTTGGTAGGTCGTGCTGAGTCATTCTCAAGTGGAAGTGAATAACAGGTCTTGAAAATCGAGACAGGCTCGGTTTGTCCTCAAGGCCCAAACCAAAGCCAAATAGGGCCGGACAAGGACACAGTGTCTATATCACCAGCCATGGATCTAGACTCTGTCTATTCTGTAGCTTCCGCCTCCTCTGAATCTATAGCTCACTCTGCTAAGCAGAAGATCAAGGAAAGAAAAAGAAGAAAAGCTTGTAGAAGGCTGTAGTTGTTCATATCATGAAGATGTTTCCAAAACTCAATCAAATGGACTCTACTTCATGGTCTTGAAGTAGCAGCTAAAGACAATGGAAAATATGGTACTTGTTTAATGATCTATAAGTGTCTGCCATGCCGTCTGAGATGTCTATCTGTCCATACTGCAAGTTACAGCACTCATTTTTTGATGAATAACCAAAGAGCAAGAAAAGGTAAGAACTGCTGGTTCTGTGATTAATCACAGCTCTGTTCACATTTATAATTAACTTGTCAACCTCATAATAAAACACTAGTTTTCATTTTTTAATCAAGGAGGCATAAATCAAGATGAGTGAGCTTGGGGAATATAAAGAATCTAAAATTTAAAAAAAAATATTGAATTTATCTGCGTCTGACTGAACATATTGATACAATTACCTCAATTCTTAGATGCTTTATATGCAGTCTTTTGAAATGACCACATTCTCTTTTTGAATACTGAATTTATTACCAAAAGAATACTTGTGGGTAAATCCTAAAGATGAGGTATTATGAGATATTTATATGTAAGATGTTATAAACATTTAACCACATATAAAATAAAAGAAATCATTTTAATGTAAAAAAACAATAACCAAAAAATAATGCATGTGTATAAATTAATAATAAATATAGCAAATCAGAAAATATACGATCAAATTATTTTCCAACAATTTCTGTAGTTGATATGTCTCCATGGCATGAATTGTGCCCCTTGCCCTATACTGCAGCCTGATAGACACTTCCTGGTGTCACTATCTGTAAATAGAGCCGTCAAAGGCTTGGCTAAACCAAGATGAGTGTGTAGGTTGAGACTTTGCCTAGTCTAAGTGTCTTGTTACAAGAAAAGCAAATATGGGCTCTCAAGGAGAGAGCAGGGAGCCAGAGATACAAAGGAAAGACCATGGAGGGCATGGTGAGAAGGTGGCTGTCTGTCTACTGACCAAGGACAGAGTCCTCAGGAGAAACAACACGAATGCTTGACCTTGCACTTCCAGCTTTCAGAGGCATGAGAGGACTTGTTTACTAAAGTCTCTTTGTCTACAGTTTTGTATGATTGCAGCTCAGAAACACTGAAGCAGGTGCTATTTATGTGACAGGTACCGTTAGAAATGGAAGGTCTCAATGGTAAGTAGTCAACACAAATGTCTTTCCAAATTATACAAAAGTTCCTCTGCAGTGAAAATGGCCAGCAAGGAGTCTCCTTTAGAAATCTGAAATGCAGCTTTACGCTTATAATATAACACTTGAAAACTGTGGGGTGTTGCCCAAGTTGCATATCATGAAGGTTTTTATAGCCTAATTATTTGGTACACAGAATGCAAATTCTTATTGGAAATGCAGTAATGGGGGTTCTTAATAACACAAGGTGACATTGGGAAGATAAAAGAAAGTATTCATTAGCATTGATCACAAAACAAAATTTGACCCAAATTAAAGAAGGAAAATATACACTTGCTCATGTTACGGTTTGAATCAGAAATGTCTCCCGCAGACTCAGAAAGTCACCACTCAGACCTCAACCAATGTCCTATGTTAAAGTTCGCTGAGCATTTAGAAAGACTGGCTGGCAGGAGCTGGTAAAGTTGGTTTTGAAAGTGTCCGAGCTTCCAGCTTCAGGCCAAGCTCCCTGTTTCTGGCTTCCTGCAGTGTAAAAGGCAGACAACCCATGTTCCCAAGTGCCAGGGATAGAGCTAGAGGCTGGTGCCACCATGCCTCCTCATCATAGCAAACTAGAATCTCTCTGAGACCATGAACCAATACAAAGACCTCATCCCTAAAATTTCCTTCATCAGATGTGATGTCCCAGTGACAAGTGGCTAATATAAGCACTTGGGGGATAATTTAAATTTCTCCTTAAGTTATATATTAGCTAGAATTTTGAATAAAATCCAGATAATTACAAAAGGACAACTTATTAATAATCATGACAAAAGCCCAGAAATTTCAGTAGCCTTGCCTATGTTAAAAGAAGTACAGGAGATGAAAAGTGCCTGCCTTTGTCAAGAGAGAAAAACAAATGAAAATCAAAATTAGTTTCATACACACACAATAGAACTAGCAATGGAAATCGGAAATTCTATGCATTGCCATGGTATGAAGGCGACCATAACTTTCATAAAATATTTATCATACAAAGTGATTCAATTGCCATTGCCTGAAAAATGATGGTGGCCTCACAAATAAATATAAACAAAAGAAACATGAGCAAAATTGTTCCTGTGGGATGGTTTTATTAAATCGTAACACACCTGTCTGAGTTGGTGAAGAGAGAAAGATGTTATAAAAGGTGTATAAAGGAAATGTTAGGGTGTATATAATGTTCAAATTACTGACCTGAATGACAATTACATGGACATGTGTTCCCTTCAACCATGCTAAACGTCAGAGTGTTAGGAATCCATACTGCTCTTGACTCGGGCTGGACTTCAGTTCCCAGCAGCCATGTAGGATATCTCACTACCGGGCTGTATGAACCACGCCCAGGGGTCTATTGTACCCTTCTGGAGTCTTCAGGCACTGAACTCACATACAAAACACATTTATACACATAACTATAAAATAAAATGATTTATAAAACGTTAATTAACATCCACTTGCTATATGTTGAGTCCTATCACAACATTCTCAGTTCTGTTATCATAAAGCAAACAGGTCATAGTTACCCTGAGAGGAAAGACTATTATAATTAACTGTTAGCAAATGTAACACTGTGATATCCAGAGCAACAACAAATCAAAGCATCTCAGAATTTTATTTCGCGACACTCATTCTCCAATTTATTTCGGAATGTATTATATGCTTATAAAACACGTCCATTAGTTCCAGAAGTACAAAAGGCAAAGCTATGGCAAATACTGAAGATGTTTTACACAACGGTAGCATTAAAACCACAGACTTTGACTCTTTTAAAAATCAAAGGGAGAACAGAATGTGTTAATCAGAAAGAATCAGTTGACACAATGTTGTTCTTGCTAATTAACAAGGGAGTGTTAATGTGGCATTTAACACTTAGATTTTAACTATTGAACAGAAAATAAGCTGGGAAAGACTTCAGCTGTAAAAAGGACTTGTCAAATGTGTGCACATGATCATTCTTGCTCTGTCATTTTCCCAGTCAGGACAAGTTAATATCTACCACTTTCAGCCACAAACTGATCTCAGTTAGCTCTGCAAACTGGGGCTAGACCAACTGGGGCATGGAAATAAATGTGTCTTGATTGATCCATACTAATAATCAATAGCAACCTCATACTTCTTGTTAGTAAATCAGCTTAGAAAATGCTGGTTATCCTATTTCTGCATGGGAAAGCCAACACCATGATAGGGCCTTTAATGCTGTATATATGTTAAAGGATGTGCCACTAAATTGTACTAGTGGGGAGCAATGGGACCTTAGGAAACGGAAGGAAGTTAGAACATTGGGAACGTGACCTTGAAGGTGATTTTGAGAGGCTAGTTCTTCCCTGTTTCTCTTCTTGCTTCCTAGTGACCATATCGTGAACAGATTTGATATGTCATGTGTCCCCACATAGACTGCTATATCAAAACAACACATTTAAGAGACCATGGACAGAAAGCTTTAAAACCATGAGCCAAATGAACCATTTCTCATTTTAAGTAGCTTTGCTAGGGCATTTTATCACTAGCAAGGAGCTAACATGGTAGCATTTAAAGAAACAACGATTAGGCCTTTGCCCAGCTGACACTGAAGACTGTTATCACCCTAAGGTGCTTGCTTCCTTGGGAGAAAGAAATCTAGAAGTTAAAGAAGGTGCAAATGGAGTACAAAGCTCCAAAACTTTCAACTTAAAATATGGATAAAAAAAGAAAAGGAAATACAACTTCTTCTCCCCCAAATTACGGCATTCTTGCCCCAGCCTCCCTGCTTGATGGGGAATCCCTGAAGATAGCAAGAAGTGGATAGATGTGTGCATGCAACAGTGAGGAAAACTTACAGATCTGAGGTGAAGCCTCAGAGCACAGTGACCCTTACAAGGGGTTTCCATGCCCAGAGTAAAGTAGCAGTGGTTGTGTGAGAGATTGCGTCTGTGTAGCTAAGGTAGTGGAATACCCTGACTGAATTCGGAAAGGTTCTCTGGATGACATATGGTGCCATGTTCCACCAGGGCTTCCACAAGGAAACACAAACATACTTGATTTGACCAGAGACTGACTGGAGGGCAGAAGCTCAGAACTGTGGAGCTTCTTGCACCTGGCTATAGGAAAGCCATGGTTTCTTTTAAATCAATGTCACGTACCAGGTGTGGCCCCTTGAGTTTGCTATGGGCAAAAGTGAAGTCTTACTGGTCTTTTGGGCTTGATGGTATCTTTCTTTTTTTTTTTTTTTTTTTTTTTTTTTTGGTTTTTCGAGACAGGGTTTCTCTGTATAGCCCTGGCTGTCCTGAACTCACTCTGTAGACCAGGCTGGCCTCGAACTCAGAAATCCGCCTGCCTCTGCCTCCCGAGTGCTGGGATTAAAGGTGTGCGCCACCACGCCCGGCTGATGGTATCTTTCTTATTTGAACCTCTTGCAGAAATCCAGTCTTTGAAGAACTTATCCTACTTAAGCAAGTGGGTCATCCCCCAAATACTACAAAATAACAGGTAAGAGGATAGAAAAGATAACAACAAAAATCACCACAGTGCCAAATGTACCATTTTGAATTGTATTAATTATTACAATAACCACAGACTTCAAAGAAATTACAGGAGGTGTGGGGAAAACACATGGTAGATGTTGGAAAGGTTCAGAGATAAACAAGCTTTTAATAACACAATTACCATTGCTTTATTGAATATAATTAAAAAAAAAACTGCTGAACGTCACAGCTAGTGAATTAAAATCAAAATTGAGAGGAGTGATAGGCGAAGAGGTGGCTTAGTGAGTAAGAACACCTTGTAAGCATGACGCCCCAAGTTTGGATACCTAGCATACACATAAGAAGTCTGGTGTGCCGGCAACCACAGAGGCAGGGGCTGAAGCCAGGCGGATTGCTGAGCTATTTTGTTTGCTAACCTAACCAATGCACTGTGAGCTCTAAACTCAGAAAGAGACACTGTTAAATGAATAAGGCCGAGAGTACTAGAAAAATATCTTTCTCTTCTGGCCTCTACTCGTGCCTATACAAACAATTGCATGAATATGCACACCTATGCCCCCACACATGATGAAATTATGAGAAAGAACCTACAGACAAGACAAAGCAGAGAGAAAAAATATAAACATCAGGAAAACATAAAAAGAAGCCATGCACACTGCTGGCATAATAGAAAATTCAGCGAAAGAGCCATGAGTAAGCAAACACATTATCAGTCTAATAATACAGGCAGGTTTAGCACACACTGTGGAAAGAAGAGCAGTTTTAGGTTAGGCAAAAGCCAACTACACACGTGGAAAGGGCTCAGGCCTAAAGTAATACATTTCAAAATCACTGGCAGTAAGAAGGTAGGGAAATACACAACAGGCACCACAGAGAGGAGAGGATCATGAGAAACATAACGCCACGCAGGCATGACTCTGGTCACAAAGTCCGTAAAACATTTCAATGGAAAGGTAAGCAGGAATCCCAGGAGGTCAGGATTCCCTTGAAATGAACTTCTACACAGACAACAAACTTACATGAAACTTTGGTCACAATAAATGATTCATTCTTTGAAAAAGATATAAGTAGTTTGGGGATTACTAGAAAAATGATTTTTAGTTAGAAGAAAGTTAAAAGAAGCAAAATAGAGTTCAGAAACCTAAAACCACAAATTTTTATGCGATTGTAATAGTCAAATAAATGGTATTAGTTAAAGGTGATTTATAATGATATGAAATATTTAACATAAATTGAATTAAAATCATACACACACATACATGCACCCATGCAAGCAACATACACATATATAGACAGACATGCACAGATACATAGAGACACACAAACACACACACACAGACAAATGTTTGTTGGCCAGGGGGAAACAAAGAACAACAAATTAAAATTTTAAATAACAAAAATTCTAATCACTGGAAAATAGCAATACTTTTATAAAATACAATGGTTTTTGTACCAGAAATTTTAAAGCAATCTATTAAACAAATCCTACTGAGTGGATGGTATAACTGAAACACATAATTTCTCTTTTAAAAAAGAAAGTACTGAATTTTAGAATTTATTCATTCATAGTTTTAAGCTGATAATCTGAAGTCAATGCTGTGAATACAAGAGAAGATTTGTTCATATAAGCAAAAATAGATAAAATAAAATTCAATTAATATAAAGGTCAAAATTATTACTATCTTAACATATAACCATACAAGTAGACAACAAAATAACCAATAGGAAATGTGACAAATGAGAAAAGCCCATTACA